>NW_025764352.1:0-383518 GCF_021015755.1 Lentinula edodes
GGCGTCGAGACGGTGAGAAAAGGAAAATGATAGGGGCTGCGTACTTTATGACAGTAGAGGTCATTCTTGGCTAATCGTTCCAAAACTTCATGAACTATTTTCCGGTGTTCCTGTAGGGATGCGGAAAAGATGAGGATGTCATCCAGATACACAGCTACTTTTTGTGCCGCGATAAGGTCAGCAAAAATGGAGTTCATAAGGGCCTGGAACGTAGCTGGCGGGTTGGTGAGGCCGAAGAACATGACCAGTGGTTCAAAGAGTCCCCGGTTAGTGGAGAAAGCTGCTTTCCACTCATGGCCTTCCTTGATCCGGACGTTATTGTAACCCCATCGCACATCAAACTTGGTGAAGTATTTGGCTTGTCATAGACAATTGATGATGTCAGCGACCAGAGGGAGAGGATAATGATTCTTGACAGTGTATTCATTCAGACGTCGATAGTCCTGTATGAATCGTAGTTTGCCATCCTTTTTCTTTACAAAGAAGACAGGTGAGGAAAGTGGTGATTTGGATGGTCGGATATATCCTTTCCGGAGATTGTCTTCCAGAAATCGATCTAGTTTTTTCTGCTCATTTACTGACATGGGATAGATTTTGGTGCGTAGAGTTTTGGGGGCATCGGGTTTCAGGTCAATAGCGTGATCCCAGGGTTTGTGTTCAGGTAGTCGTTTGGATTCTTTCTCGGAAAATACTTTCGCATGACGCCGATATGGCTCAGGCACCATCTCTTCGAATGTTTTCTGGGGCTTATCTTTATTTGCTGCTTCGGCAAGCTGTTGGGAATAGGTGTACCCGGCAGCGCACCATAGCTCTTCTGTTACTTCTTGGATAAACCCAGCACGGAGCCAAGCACGACGTCGTTTGCGATTTCCAGTCAGGCGATACAGTGGACTTCCTGATTCCTCAAAGACTAGCTCATCTTCCGAGGACGTGCCAGTTTCAGCTGTCTCCGGACCCAGCTCAGTTCTTGGAACAGTGTGAGGAAGGCCATTTGATTCTGCTCTGTTAGGTTCTAGGATTTGTTCTGTATTTCCTCCCACATTGGGTTCTTTGGGCTCTGGGATCTCCTCGATAGCTACATGATGCTGAACCTTTGGCTTTGCAGGGATCTGGATCTGCCCATCACGCCAGTTGATGTCAGGGTTGACCTTACGTAACCAAGGGAGCCCTAAAATTACATCTTCAGATCCAATGTTTGTAACTAGGAATTCTAAGATCTGGGGTTGATTTTGGTCCACCCTGGCTAGAAGTCGAGCAGAATGAGTGATCCACCCTGCTAAATTAGCGGTTCCATCAATATTGTAGAGTTCAATGGGGCGGGGTAGGGATCGAACATAGATATGATGCTTTTTAACAAATTTTTGGTGTAGAAAGAGACCAGTGGCACCGGAATCAATCATAGCTGCACTTGTTGTACTCCGGAATCGTCCTTTAAGCTCTATGGGCACACGGAAATGGGATATATCATTGAATTCTAGTGCTCTAATAGTACAGGAGGTGATAGAGGCATATACAGACGATGGAGATCTTGAGTACGACTTGGGGAACGACGCTGCAGCAGTGGCGGGTTCCCAATTTAAAAATTCTTGTGTAATTCGGCAATTTGCCCAGTAAGAACTTGCTGGTTGGCTGCAAGTTCCTTTAGTAGCGTGGCAAGATCTGGTGTAGCAGCAATGATGGTACCCGGAGCGGCAGACTGAGTTGTATCCGGAATGCTGGTAGCACTAATGGTAGTAGCCTTCCTTCCAGGGAGTCCTAAGAACTTACGATGACACACAGCCTCTACATGGCCATTGAGGCCACAGTGTCGACAGATGTCCCGCTCATGGTGGCCATCAGCCTTGCGATGTTCCTTAGATCCACATCCATAGCATCGTCCTATCATGAAGCGACGAAAGGCATCAGGAGATCGAGTGGTGGTGGCATCAATGTCCATAGCATTTGGGTCTCGAGTAGGCACAGTGAATGGGGTCGCAACAGTGGTGGGTCTAAAGTTGGTCAGGATTCCATCATCGACCAGTTTCTTTCCTTGCTCCCACGCTCGAGTAATTTGTCGGTTGTCTACGTCGATGGCTGCTTCAATCAGTTCCTGAAGGGAGCCAGTGGGGCGGGTTGTGAATACAAGACCATCTTTTACTCGATCTGCAAGGTGATTGTAGAACCGGTCTCGCAAGTCTTTGTCTGAGTAGCCAGTGCGGTTTGCGTACTGTTGGAAGGTAGAGGCATAGGTTCCCACCGTGGTCCTATTCTGGTAGAGCCGTTTAAGGAGCTGCTTGGCATCGGCCAAGGCATCTGTGGTCTCAAAACGTGTTTTGAAAGCTGTAACAAATTCTTCCCATGTATCATATGGGAAAGGTACTCCTGAGCCAGTTATACTTGATCTATTAATTGTTTCGGAGATAGGAGTGGCCCAGATAGCTGCATCCCCTTCAAGGTATGTAATGGCGGATGTGATTTTCTTTTTACGATCCGTGGAGAGAGCAGGGATAGAGTTGGCCCACAGCTCAAAGGCAGCTAGGAAGCGCCGGGCATCTTCTCCTCGCTTTCCATTGTAGTTCTGTGGCTTTCCAACACTTTTGGTAGTACTGAGGCCACTTACTAGCTCAGAGACCACGTCTTGGAGCTTAGCCTGGTTTTTTGTAAGCTCTGTAATAGCGTCTCGAACGTCCTGTGCTGAGGACATGTCTTCTTCAGGGATTGAGTGTATTTCAATATCGGGGTCGGCTGTGGTCTCAGTGACAGCAGGAGCTAAGGGTTCCGCAGATGCTAGCGGAGGTGCAGGAGTGGAAGTAGTAGGAGTACTGATTCGTCCTACCCTGGCAGGTGGTGCTGGTCTGTGGATGGGTTGGTAACGGTCAGTCGGACTTGCGTCAAATGTGTTCTCGTATCGATTAGGGCATGGTTGTCTGGAGCAGGGTTCCCACTCTTCTTCTTCAGCGTCCCAGTAGCAAGTGGTGTTAGTTGCAGTATCAAGCGCGTGAAAGTGGTTGGAGCAATCAACGTTGACTCCGAAGGTAGACGTGGTGGGTGCCTTGTAAGATCAGCTCACCAAGCTGATGGTACAAGTAGAAGATCTCGACCTAATGTCGCGACGAGGCGGGAAGCGGGAGGCGGGATGTCTGAATATGCCTGAGAGCGACAGTGGCAGAGCGAAGAGGCACAGAAACAAGCACAAAGCACAGATGAAAGAAGTAGTGATCTCGAACAACAGTGGGATAGCGTCAGAGGCCAATCACACCAGTAATCAAAAGGGAATCTAGTTGCCCAATGACCAAGAGGTCGAGATGGGGAACTAGGGTCTGTCTACTGTCCTTTATATACTATTCTTGTCTAATGAGTAAGCGATCGTAAATAACGATGCAATATAGAACAAGAGTGAGGAATCAATATATACGAGTAATAATGAGTCGATAATGAACCATAATGAACTAATCAATGAATAAGGAGGAGTTGTATGGAAGCGTATGGAAACAAATGGAACTAATGGGATGACCGTGTGATAAAGTACAATAAACATGTGAAAAGAGATTGATGGCAACACACCGCTGATGGCGCATCAAAGGGTGCATCATGAGACTTCATGACAAAAAGGTAAGTGTGCCACGCATGCAGCTCAAAAGGAGGACATACAACGACAATGAAGTAGAAGGAACGAGAAAGAAGTTTCAATTGATGTCGACAGAAGACTGATACATGAATAGCATATAGTAGCAGTAGTACACCATAATCAGTAAGACAATTAATACTTGATAGACGATGAAACAATCACGCCAGCAATAACAAATTGCCCATGCAATCAGCCAGGAAGTCTTCCTCACTAACAAAACACTCCTGAAGTAGAGCTTTTTCAGGAAGAGTACCAATAACGAATTTTTCAAAAATGGCAGGGAGACGAGGTGAAGTCACAATGGAGAGACCACATTGAATAACCGGTGACACGCCTAAATTTTGGCTAGATGTCTATGCTGTGAATTGTGACATTTTCACGTATAGATTTGTATCAAGAGGACTGTAATTGAGACCCAGATTGACAGTCAAAGTCGATACTGAATCAGTCTAATAAGTTGAAGGGACCATATACCCATACTACCACAAGTTGGTCAGTTTACCCATCCCCGATACTACCTACGGATAGCAGTCTACCTGTTCGTCAAGCAGGATTCCACCAGACTCGGACTACATCCAAAGGATGACCATTCACGTATGACATACCAAGGGTATTCTTATTGGACCGTACACTGGCAGGAGTTTGGAAGAACTTACTCAAGTGACCATGAACCGAGGATTGACTCGAAATGACTTTCTAGAACTCAGGAATTATCAAATACTCCTTCTAGAACGAGATCATGCATTAATCTAAAAGACTGCGATTTAGTCTAATAGACCAATCAAGTTGCATGGTTGAGTAAAATGACTAGAAGAACGATTGAAAGACTGCGAGGCTCTGAAGACATATCAAATGAATGTCAAAGAGTCCTGACGTAGAAAATATTGAAGAATGCAATTAAATGAATACTATGCGTAACTCCCTTGATAGAGTATAGGCACAATGGGTGTCTGTTGAAAGAGAGAAGCAATTAGTTTAATCCAGATGAATCAGATTGATAGGATTAGAATCGAGGAGAGCTGATTTGCCTCCGGACGAGGTGACAAACGATCGAAGTAAGTGTTGAACAGCAATGACAGTTGAACACCATTCGAGTCATCCTCCAAAAACAATTAAATTAAATGAATATTGAAGTACCTACCTATGTTTGGAGGTATACTAGAATCTTGGAACCAATATGGACCCAATAAGGACATGTAGATTCAAATTAAATGGTATCTGACTGAGTGTAGAAGTTTCCTTGCGGTTCCGAACGTTTATTGTATTAAATTAATTGTACTATGCGACTCTATATTCTGTATATATAAATAGCGATCCGATGTATCTGGAATACAAGTGATTTTGGGACGACGTTGCAGTGCTAATCCGTAAAAAGGAAAGACACACTCCCGCCAGACTGAAACCTCTTCGCTAGCAGCCATTCGGGCCTGGCACTTGTGAGTATAGGAACGTTGTGTTCTGCTCCTTGTGACTGCGAGAAGTATATCCAGTTGTTGGGTATTCTTTGAACTTAGGATCAGTCGTTGGTCTTAAGGGCAAATCACGCTGTGTGGTTGTGCCAACACATAGTTCTAGCCCTCCGTAGGGGTCTGTGTGTTTCGGTTTTAATTTACTTTGATTCAAACCCCCAATTCTTGATATACCCAGATCAATACAAACTAAAGCACAAATCGTGCTGAATCTACCTTGATCAAAGGAATATATCGAATCCTTAGAACGATTCAAATTGATTGATCAAAGCTTCGTACTTAGCTCTCAAAGCTTTGCGGAACCTTTGCCAACGCTACCCCTTGCTATTAAATAAATTTGATAGCAGTGAACTCGCATATTGTGTATTAGATTGGTTGGTTGGAGTGCCCATTAGATTCCTTCCTTTCTTTTTCACACAAAAACGAGGCAAGCTCGTTATCTGGAGCCCACCGCGAGGGAAGGTTTTGAAGCTACAATTAGCTTGATAAATTAAATTGAACGTTTGTTTGGATTATATTCGATTATTTGGTAGAAGTGTGTTGATCTTTGTGATACCATTTCTGTGAACTGTCAACATTAGTTCATCAGGAAAACCGCGTACTTCGAAGAATTCAGAGAAAGCAGGAGTATTGACACCGGAAGAATATCGTAAAGCAGGAGTTGTATTTGGGAGATCTACGTTCGGCACATCAGCTCGAACATCCCTATTAAATCCTACGAACGAATCCAGTCGTCCATCCTCTTCTCAAATACCGACAGAAGAATCGCGTGGAAGTTCTGTTTCTAGAGGAACAGAATCATCAATATCTCGAGGAAGACTTACATCTTTGCCGAGGAATTTGAAGAAATCTAATCTCGATCCGAAAAGGAAGAGAAAAGAAATTAATCCGATTGATATTGAAGAAGATATAATTGAATTGATTGCTCCAGAGTCAATTTCAACATCTTCTACGTCGATTGAATCAACTAGATTGATAGATACGTTAACCCAGACTATCTCTCAAACAAGTAATATAACTGAACCAGTCAAAATGACTTCCAATAATTATGGAATGCCTGCGTTGTCAGCTGAAGCTAAGGCTGAGATTGATAAAGCCAGTGCGAAACTTCCAAGAAAGTATAAGACAGCACTATTATTTGATATAACTGATCCAAGTCAAATGATACCATGGTTCGAAGCTACTGAAAGCATATTTGAACATGGAGGAATTACATCTGACGAGGCTAAAGTGAGATTAGCTTTAGAATGGACGTCTTATAAAACGAGACAAGCATTAAGAGTCTTTGATTCGGTGAAGAAACTGAATTGGGATCAATTTAAAAAGGATCTAAAGAATATGTTTCCGCAATCTGTAGGAGACGAAAGAGGATCTAGATTATTGCTGGAACAATTGGTCCATCAATTTAATCCAATTGATGCAGGTGAACAGGAGAAGATGAGAATCTTCAGGCTCCTCTTCAATGCTGAAATGAAAAAGCTGATGGACGAACCAAAAATGATCACAAATAGTGATGCAGTAAGATTGTTCTTGGCACCTATGACTCCCGAAGTAAGGAGAGGCGTGCTAGAAACAGTTGTGAAAGATGTATCAGTTACTTCTATGTCAGATAGACGAAAGGAAGACCCTTTCAAGATTGACGAAGTAATGAATGCGGCTGAGAAGTATATGATTGGGAGTTCATTTGATAACTACTATCAAACACTTTCCATTGCTTCTTCGAGCCCACCAATTAATAACCCTAATTCATTTAGTAGGGGACACATTAATTTGCCGTTTGCTGCAGATGTTCCCAAGACAGATAGGAACTATCTTCAAGCATTGAAACCCAAAGTAGAAGACGAATTTAAGGATCTTCTGGGAATTAAATTAGAAAGTTTGATCCCAAGGGAATTGACGGAAGAACAACAGCAGATGGTTGCATTGAATAAAGACCTCATGGAGGCAAACATGAAAGAAATTAGAGCTGTGAAGTCATTACAGTCGCACTTCAAAGAAGGAGCAGACATTATGACGCAGTTAACAGCAGTAATGGCACAGATGGCCAAAGAAAATGCTAAAGGAATGATTAATTTGATACCACCGAGTGGTCCCTCGAATCAATCTAATAGATTTGAAAGAAATACGACACCGAGAAGTTCGAATGGAACTCAGTGGGCATGTTTCTTGTGCAAGTCGACAGATCATTTCATGAATGAATGTCCACACTTGCTGGAATTTACGAAAAGAGGTTGGATGATGCCTGAAGGAGGTGACTCGAAGCGTTACAAATTAAGAGACAACGCTAGAATGCCTCGAGACGATCCAAACGTACCTCGTTACAAGAAAATTGAACAAATGGCGAAAGACTTGGGATGGGATCGTGCTGAATCCTATTTTGCAAACATGGAAGATGACGAAGATGATAAAGTCATGGACCAGCAGATGAATCCTAACGTCAATCTAGCTGTTTGGATGACAAGAATAGAGGAACTATCAGATAGACTTGGGAATTTGGAAGCACACCGAGAAGATGATGTCCGTGTGTTCAACTAAGATAGTTCAAATGGAAAAAAATAAGTACTCCAATGAAGGAGCAGGATCGGTCCATGAGAACTTTAAGATCCAATGCTGTAGCTCCGGAGGAAAGTGAGAAAGCAAAACGAAATCAATTTAATGAAAATACGAAAAGATTAGTATTTGATGGGGTGCATATACCCAAGAAACCAGGTTTAATACCAGGGAAATTGGTTGAAATGACCAATGGAAATCAGAAAACAGTGAGATTTGAGGCTCCAAAGTCCATAGATCGGCCTTTGAAGAAGCCCTCAGTCACGATTGAAGATGTTAATGAATCTGATGACGAGGATGCTATTAAATTAATTCCTTTGTCAAGACCAACGAATCAAATTAATAGCGAACATAGACCATATGATTATGTTCAACCTAGGACGTATCGTCCTATTCAAATTAATACACCTACGAAGGTACCAAGAGACCAGACGAATCAAATTGATAGTCATGGATATACTCCAGCCTATAAAATTAGAAATGAAGTCTCGAGACCGGGTGTAGAAGAAGATATAGCAAAGAAGATATTCGATGCTAAAGTTGATTTGAGTACAGAAGAATTAGCAGCTTTATCACCTGCTATCAGAAAGATTATTATGCGCAAGATACGCAATAGGAGAGTCCGTCCAAGGACTAAAACGAATAACTACGTATCAACTTTATCCGAAGATGGAGAAACTGAAATTTTGGACGAACCTTCTAGGGTACAGATGATTGATACATGCATTAGAATTGAAGATCTTTGGCAGGATCAGGCGGATATGTTTGAAGTCCTGACTGAGAGTCGTAATGACATTCCTGTGGGATCTATAGTGCAGAAAGACATTGTGGAAAGTTTTCTACGAGACCTCTCCATTGATGATGAACGAAGGAACATTGCCATAGTTGCTAATCAAAGCGTGGCATATGAAGACCATAGTGATCATCCAGTGGTAGTAGCAAATCAATCAAATGGATTACGTGCTGTTACTCCTGAAATCAATAATAAAGATGAAGAGATTGAAAGTGTATTGGACCAAGGTTCACAAATTGTTGTGATAGATCGATTGATAGCTATAGGTCTAGGAATTACTTGGGATCCAGAATTCACGATCAGAATGCAAGATGCAAGTGGAAAATTAAACCAAACTCTTGGTTTAGCAAGAAATATTCCATTTAAATTTGGTGAAGTTACGGTGTACTTACAACTACACGTACAGAATAAAGCGCCATTTCAAGTGTTATTAGGGAGACCTTTTGACGTCTTGGTGGAAAGTGAAATTAAGACCTTTGGAAACGGAGATTCCGAGATAACAATCAGCGATCCGAACTCACACAAGAGGGTTACTGTAGGAACCTATCCTCGTGGCCAGAAAGGTCGAAACATTCAAATTAATACCTCACGATATAATGAACCAAAGAATGTTACACCTGATAATGAAAAATCGACAGGTGAAAATGATTCAAAGGGAAATTTTCATTCCTCGATGAGTTGAGTAGCGACCAAGGAGAGGATGAATACGCTATAAGCTTCCACTTTGATGAAAAGCAAAACATCATATTAGATGGATACAAACGATGTGAACAAGAAACGTTCTCTAAGAAAGAGCTTTCTGAGGCATATGTTCTTGCATCTAGGGAACATTTGAAGTCTCAAGATGATCAAGCTGAAGAAATAATTGATTGTTACCTTAATCAAAAGACGATTGGGGATAAACAAGTATTCTGTGTATGGAGAGATGGTGTTTTAGGCGAATTTGACGATCAATTGAATAATGACCAATTCAATTTAAATCCTATAAAGTCGTTCTTCCTCCAGAATGGAAGGATCAAGCCTAAACCCGTACGAAAGAAAGTTCAGAAGAGGCGATTTGTTGAACCTATACTACAAAAATTTAGTTTGGGGGAGAATTGCGATAAATCTGAATCCACAGAGACCACACAGAATCAATGTAATAATGAAAATACCTCTGAAACGATCAGAGATGATAATTGGAATAAACCTAAAAACTCTCAAAGAACTAGGAAGAGAATGGTTCGATATGAAGTACTCAAAAGAGGGACTGAATCATTCCAAAGATCTCAACCGAGTTTTGAGAAAGTAAGATATGAGTCGAGGCAACGAAAGAAAGGAAAGGCCCAGGACTTGAAGGACAAGAAGGAGAATGTTCAGCCAGGCTTAGTGAATGAACCTCCAACAAATAAACTTGAAGAACGTATTAAATTGAATCAGCAGGATAGATCTCCTATCAATTTAATAGATGAAACGAATAAACAAGTGGTTAATGAAGCCATAGGAGTCGAGAAACCAATCAACTTGAATACAGAAGAGGTGTTTACGAAGTATAAACCAGTTGACAAGAAGGTTAACCCTATAAAGGCAACATTACCGAATGAATTTAGAATTGAAAGACACATTCATGGTGATCCGTTATTGGAACTACCTGAATTGTCGAAACATCCTAAACCGTTTGTTCCTACGGGAAGATATACGGAAGAAAGGAAAGAGATAATAGACAAGAATCATCCGGAAGGATTTTTGTGGGAACAAGAGAGAGATCTTATGCACGAAATAATGTGTAAACAGGAAGCAGGTTTTGCTTGGGAACCAAGTGAAGCTGGGACCTTTAAAAATGAATTCTTTCCACCTGTGAAAGTACCTGTAATTCCACATGAACCGTGGGTTGAAAGGAATATACCAATTCCGCCAGGTATCTTCGAGGATGTGTGCAAAATAATTAAAAGTAAAATTGACTCAGGAATATACGAACCATCGAATGCTAGTTATCGTTCGAAATGGTTCTGTGTCATTAAGAAAGATGGTAAGAGTCTACGATTAGTACATAGTTTGGAACCTTTGAATAAGGTTACCATCCAACACTCAGGTGTACCTCCTGCAACTGCAGATCTAGCAAGATCCTTCAGTGGAAGATCTTGTGGAGGAACCTTAGATTTATATGTTGGATATGATGAACGTGAATTAGATCAATTGTCTAGAGACATGACGACGTTTCAAACGCCGTATGGACTAAAACTACCTATGGGGTGGACGAATTCTGTACCTATATTTCACGATGATGTGACATATATTCTACGAGATGAAATACCACACGTAACAATTCCTTACATTGATGATGTACCTGTAAAAGGACCATCAACTCGATATGAATTACCAGAAGGAGGTTACGAAACTATTCCAGAGAATCCTGGAATTAGACGATTTGTTTGGGAACATTTCCAAAACATGAATAGAGTAATACAACGAATGAAATATGCAGGAGGAACCTTCAGTGGAACCAAAGCATTTCTTTGTTGTGAGGAAACAATTGTCGTAGGACATAGATGTACCTATGAAGGCAGTATGCCAGAAGAACATATTGCTCAAGTAGTCCTAGAATGGCCTTCATGTCGTGATAAGACTGAGGTTCGAGCATTCTTAGGAACTGCAAGTCAATTGAGAATGTTCATTGCGAACTTTGCTAAGAAAGCAGCTCCTTTGACTAAGTTGACGAGTAATGTTCCATTTGAATGGAATGAAAAATGTGACAAAGCAATGGACGAATTAAAGGATGGAATCCGAGAAAGTCCAGCTTTGAGACCAATTAATTTTGATTGGGATGTTTACTTAGCGGTGGATACCTCTTACAAAGCTGTGGGATGGTATATCTATCAAATTGATCCGTCTGAGAAGAAGAAGTTCTTCAATTACTTTGGATCAATGACTTTGAATGAATGCAAAGCACGATTCTCGCAATCTAAGAGAGAATTGTATGGCTTAAAATTAGCATTGGAAGCTAGTTATTATCATGTCTATGGATGTAGACGTTTAACAGTTGAAACCGATGCAAGTTATATTAAAGGCATGTTAGACAATCCTAGTTGTGGTCCTAATGCAACTATAAACCGTTGGATTGAGCATGTACGAAACTATCACTTTACATTAATCCATGTAAAAGGTGCAACCCATGGTCCTGATGGATTATCACGGATCACACCTGGTGGATGGCAAACAAAGCGTCCAGAAGTAAATCCAGAAGATTACGTTGAGGAGGATGGTGGGGAACCAATCAATTTTATTATGGGAGATGGGGAAACGGAAGAGCCGTATCAATTTGATGACTTCAAAGATCAAATTGACCCTAGAAGTGGTTACTTATACGAAACAGCTCAAGAAGCTGATGATATTGAATTAGATGTACAAGAAGCTCTAGATGAAGAGCGCAGCTACGAGATTCGTAGGAACCACATGTTAGAATCCAAAAACGCAACATGTGAAGTCTTCAGTAGGAATTTGTTCCCTACTTTTGACGAAGAATTTGTACAAAACAATCCGTACCCAGAAGCACATAGATCTTCTGAGGGTAATAGATTAGACGAATTAATTCCTTTGATTGGGGAGTACTTGTCGAACCCATCAGATGAATCCCTAGAGGAAATGTCAAAAGATGAACAGATTAAATTTATTAGATTGATTAAGAAATTTCAAGTGAACGACCAAGGAAGGTTGTACCATAGGAATACTGATCAACCTGATCAACCACAATTAGTGGTGGAAAAAGAAAAGCATATGCACATGTTGAATAGTGCACATGATTGTTTAGGACACAAAGGAGTCTTTGCAACGAATGATTTCTTGCAGAAACGATTCTGGTGGCCTGACATATATAAAGATGTGGAATGGTATGTGAGATCATGTAAGGAGTGTCAAAATAGACAGATGAAGCTGTTGAAAGCACCTCCTACTTTGATGCATACACCTTCATTGTTTCAGAAGGTACATGTCGATACAATGATAATGTCCATTCCATCTAATGGATGTAAATACATCATCCATGGAAGGGATTCACTGTCTTCGTGGTCTGAGGCCCGAGCAGTAAAACATGAAAATGCTAGAACTTTAGGAGAATGGTTCTTTGACGATATAATTTGTCGTTGGGGATGTCCTGAAGAAGTGGTGACCGATAATGCAGGTCAAATGAAAAACATGCTAGCTTGGTTAGAAGAGAAGTATGGAATTAAAGGAATAAGAATTTCCGCCTACAACTCTCAAGCTAACGGAAAGATTGAAAGAGCGCATTTGGACATACGCCAGGCTTTAATTAAAGCAACTGGTGGAGATGTATCTAAATGGTTCTACTTTTTGAAAATGATACTATGGGCGGATAGAGTAACACCGAGACGTGGTCTAGGTTGTTCTCCATATTTCCTGGTAACAGGAGCTGAACCGTTGCTTCCCTTTGATATTGTGGAATCAACTTGGTTGGTGAATCCACCTAATAGAATTTTAACTAGAGATGAATTAATTGGATATCGTGCTCAAGCTCTGTTGAAACATAACTCATTCATTGAGAAAGTACGACGTAGAGTAGATGCAAATAAAGTTGCAGAGCTACGAAGATTCGAACGAAAATATAGACATACAATTAAAGATTGGGATTTCAAACCAGGTCAATTAGTACAGGTTAGAAATTCTGGAATTGAGAAGAGTTTGGATAGAAAAATGTATCCAAGATATAGAGGACCTATGGTCGTAATCAGACGGACTAAGGGTGGCTCTTATATCATTGCTGAAATGGATGGAACAGTACTCAAAGAGAAGGTCGGAGCCTTCAGAGTATTGCCGCATTTCACGCGATATGAATCAATTGAATTGCCAAACAATATTCATGAACTTATCGACTTAACTGCCGAACAATTAGATTTAATGGTAGAAGACGAAGATGAATATTGGATGACACCAGAAAATGATTACATATTCGATGCCATACCGCATCTGAGACTGTCAGATACCGACTCTGACGAAGAACTCAGTGAGGGAGAGGATCAATAATTAGATTGAAACTCTGGTGATATACTGTTACAAACGAACATCATAAAATGAATGGCGATGGTAAGATGATGCATCTACTGTACAGCTGTGATGGCGTAAAGACAGTAGGCATGAAACGAATGAATACGAGTAGAGGAAGCCATGTAAAGACAGTGGGTCAACACAAACAACTGTTTTTATAATATTTATGGATTTTAAACGAATGCATCTAAATGATGATGTATCAGTTTAAAAGGAAATCAATTAGATGGATTACAGACCTAGGCAGAGACGTGTCCTTTGTCTTCCATCATAGGAGTAACACCACGAGTGAATGGAGTAGTGGCTCGTTCGACGGTCTTAGGGACTGGAACAGCAATCTCTGTAGGAGTGACGATGGTGTCCTCAGAACCAGTGGTGGGAATACTCTGAGCAGTAGCGAAACTTGCATCAGAAGCAGAAGAGTCTGAACCAGAATCTTGGCGACTTTTCAAGATGCTGCAGGCTTCGTCCGCAATTACCTTGGCAATACATGCACGAGTTGCATAAGTCTTGACCAAGTTTGCGTTAAATTCGAATTCAGCTGCCTGAAAGTTGAGTGTAGCAGCAATGAATTTGGTGCTTTGCGACTCAAGAGGAGCTGGCGGAGTATCGAGATTGGTAGATACGACTTGAGCAAGAGCATGATTGATATGTTTGCTATGGGTCACTAAAAACATGAAATAAGAATCCATTTGAAATGGATATGAATTAAATTAAATCACCTTTATCTTCAGCGAGGCACGACATACAGTTAGAAGAAACATGACTGTCAGCGTGGCAATGAACCTTGCTGAGACGAGGAGAAACATCGTTCACAGCAGACTTTTCATCCTTATTGGAACCTTTGTTGGACCCAGTGGTGGGATAGGGAGTGCTGCGACGATTCTACGACATAGAATGAGTCGTGGTTACAGAACATGATAACATTTTAACTCACCTTGATAAAAGAGAGAGTAGGCTTCTGTTTGAAACTGCGTTCAGTTCCAGACACCAACTCGTCCTCGGAGGCTGAGTTCATCTGAAAGAAATTGATAAATCAAATTAATTGAGATTAGATCTGAAGATTTACCTCGACATCAGAGTTGAAATGAACAGATCTAAGTTCCCGTTTGATGTCACGAGAGGAAGCAAATCTTGTTGTTTTCTTCTTAGACTTCTTCACAAAACGAGAATTATCGGAACGAGTAGACGCCTCGTGATCCAAATGAACAGAACGAGCACAATCGAGGAGGCGATTCCTGACGAAAGTGTTCTGAAAAGACTATTAATGTAAATAGTCACGAATGAAATTGATACATACACGAGCATCATTGGCAAAAGCCATGAACTTAAGATGTTGCTCGAAGTGAGAATCACTGACGATGTCAGGAAATAGTTTGTGCCCGAGACACAACGTATCGATAATGCTCTGACGAGCAGTCAAGTTAGAAATTTGTCTAACATGACTACGAAGTGTAACAGGCTTTTCCTGGTAATAAACAATTTAAATTAATACGTATCAATTAAATTGAATGAAGAATACATACCAAGAGATCATGAAGATACTCGGTAGACTGATGAAGGACAGAGATTGTTGCCTTGTCGGGATTGTTCGTCTTCTTGCCTTTGTACGAAGCAAGTAGCTGCTGCAAAGTACCCAAGTGGGGCTCAGCAACTCGAGCAATGTCAAGATCCTTCTTGTGATGGATAGGCATGCTAGGATGAACGATAATAGATGTTGATGGAACTTTATATGGAATGAGAGCTCGAGTAAGTTCGACTAATGCAAGTCGACTTGGAACGAATGGCATATTGAAAGTCAATTGGCCTGAGCTTTTATACCAAAACAGTGAAATCAAGCTCCTGACCAAATTAGGACAACTGAGGACAGTTGGATTCTTTAGTTTGGGGGAGGAGGATATCGATTTGATTGAAAATTTACAAAATTTCAATTAGACTAATAGTTTGGCAATTAGATTGAATGGTATTGCGAATGCAGTGACCCAGAATTGATCAAAGCGATCATACAGAAGGTCAAAATAAGCGGAATAAGTAAAGAAACTGCACTCAGAACCTGAAAGTGGAGTTGAGAATACCTCCCGACGTTGTTATGATCAATGGCAAACGGAGATCGACTTGAGCACTCAGGACAATGAAGACCGTAAAGTCTTGCGGTCCTGATCTCGCATGAAAGTTCATGCCAGGATCCGGAATGGAGTCTTACTTTGAACCCCTATTCAGAGGTGGAACTCAGAGTCAGCTCAATAATTCGCAAGCACTCAATCAAATTAAAACAAGAATCGAGTTAAAAAGGATATTGAGTGAACCATGGTTATAGGAATTCATTCAAATTAAATGAGACTTAAGTTCACTCATTCAAATTAATATAAACATGAGCATGAGAGCTCGTAAATTGATATATACAGGATAGCATAAGCTATCCACAACAAAATAATAGGTAAACTACCTACAAGAAATACAAGAAATACAAGAAAATACAAAAGATATTAGATTAATAAATCTAATTAAAGTGAAATGGTCTCAAGCGACCTGTGGTCCTGAAAAGGTCCATAATGAGATTTTTTGGGTTAAGAAACCCAGACGATACGACCGCGAGTGGTCAGCTAAAATGAGATATTTGGGTTTAAAAACCCGTCCATCCGTGTATGACAAAATATAAAATGAAACAAAACAAAAAAAAGAAAACGACGCCCCGACGCCAAAGGAACCAGCTACGTTTCAAGAGTCTGCGCTGGCTCTGCCCCCTTTTCAGGAGACAGAGCTGGCTCGGCCAGACTCTCGATTGCAGGAAGATCCAATTCCATTGGAATGGATCCCCCTACTTGGCTACTGGTACCCTCGTCCGCAGACCCCCTCTCGACTTCCTTGAGGCCTTCCAAAGCCTCGGTAGCAGAATCCGGAGGTGGGGAAGCCTCGACCAGGTGTCCGTGTTCGCCGATGTGCGCAGTTGACTCTCCGGAATGGATGCTGCAAAGCAGCTCGATCCATTCACCGGGGGTACGATTGTCGAAATCCAGCCCACTCAAGTTGAATGGACTGGGCCAACGGAATAAAGTGGCCAAGAGGGTCCACTCATTCAAATTGATTGCCCGACGATTGGGCTCGGCAGCCTTGAGTGCCTCCAACACAACGACGGGGTCCTCTCCTGCATTCTGCAAGTCCAAGATGGACCGCAAGAAGAGTTCCCGCGTAGTGTCAAAAAGGGACCCAATCTGCTTTAATTGGTCGTTCAGGTCGGTGGCTCGTCGTAATGAGTTTGCTAGATCTAAATAGAATCAAACGAATTAAATTAAATGAATAAAATCAAATAGAATACAGCAAACTTACTATGCGTACTGCTAGTCGAAGCCTTATGGAGCGCATTGAGCGCGTCCATAGCCAGCTCCACATCCAAGGACCCCAAGCACTTCAAACTCCGTGAGGAGCAAGCTTGACATTTGTACCCGGGTAGTGGAGCCGAATTTGCTTCCAAATCCCCTCGAGCAAGCGCCGAAACGCAAGCTTGACTGGGAATGGAAGGCTACATAAATAAAGCCATATTAGCAACTAAATTAAAATAAGAAATTGGAAAACAACTTACGTCGCGAATTACCCGGTTAACTTGCATCAAGTCCTGCATCGTGAAACGAGCGTTTTGAGTCTCCAAAATGGAGCCCAGCTCGACGAAGTCAGGATTGATTGTAAGGAGAGGGTTTTCTCGAGTTAAGGCAGCGCTATTCTATTAAATTAATAGAGTTAGCATTTGGAATGAATTAAATTGAATAACAACGACTTACCCTGGCATGAGCAAATTTGGGAAAGGGTGTGAAGGCACCAGTCGACTGCTCTGGAAGTCGTAAGCGTCCTTGAGCATCCGCCAAGAGTACCGGTTGAAAGGTACTCTCTGAGGAACGCTCAGGAGCGGACTTTGTGACAGCCTTGGATACTCGTTTGGGAACGGTTACCCGTTTAATTGAACGACGAGGCAGTGAAGCTACAATCCAATTAAATTAATAAAATAAAACGAAAAATGAAGAATAAAAACTTACCAGATATGGAAGATGTCGTTTTAAGGCGTTTTGGAGGGGGCGCAGAGTCCTCCTCCTCATCCTCATCTTCGGATTCAACTTCACTGGAAGCCGAATCCTCCTCAGTAACAATGGTTTGCCGCGCTTTTCCTTTAGAAGCGGCCGGAGCAATTTTCCTCGAATGAGGGGGAAGTCGAACTCTCTTGTAGACCAAAGCAGAAGTAGGAGGGTCGGAGGCTTTAGAATCTTCAACTACCTTGACGGTAGTTTTGGATTTAGGCTCCTTCCTGCTCACGGGAACCTTGGTAGGCGAAGAAGCTCGAGGAGCGGCGTCTACTAAAGGGAAGCCGCTCAAAAGCTCGTTATCCGAGTCTCTTGAACGAGTGGAACGCGGAGAGACAACTGAATCAAAAACAAAAGAATGGATAAATAAAAACAAAAATCTACGAATTAAGATTATAACTCACAGAACGAAGAAGCATCGGCCTTGAGGTTCTCTAACTCCCGATTCCTTCTGATTAAGCGAGGGGGAGCTACAGGTGCCTTAGAAACGGAGGTCGAAGACTTGATCTCCAAAGGAGGTGCAAGAGGATTAAGCTTAGAAGCGCCCGCCAAAGACCCTTTACCGCGTAACGAGGCAAAGGCATCTAGATCTTTAGAAGGAACTGAACGCATCATTGCGCTTCCCTCACGAAAGCGTAGACAAAATGGAATCGGAATGGCGGGGAATCGTTCGAATTTGTGAACACCCTGTAAATTAAATTAAATGAGATTAAAAGAGGATTCAATAGAAACGAACACTTACTGCAGTTGAAGAGCGATGTTCAAGGGGAATGCCCCATTGCTGCGTCAAATCGTCGCGAAGAAAAGCGGGTAGGATGAGAGAAAGGGATTCTGCCAACGATAGAACTTGTTCCGCGAATAAAGGGCAATTAGCCCGACCGATCCAGAAGTCCCGAATATAAACCTAGTGAAAACTATTAATATAAACGATGTAGGAAGGGTTTTCAGTTACGCACCAAAAATGGTGCAGCCTCCTCGGAAACATCATAAACTTCCGGTGACTCTGGAGAAGGACAATCGTCCATCAAGGCTTGTAATGTTCTAACTGCCATTTGAGCAGAACAAAACAGGTCCAAGCCTGATGCTACTGACAAAGGACGCAAAGTCTTGGGAGGAAAGCAGTATGGAAGTAAAGGGCGAGGATATGAGAATGCCGGAAAGGAACCAGATCCATCATAATCCGGGGAATGTTGAGAATCAAGTAAAGGAGGAGAATAATCTCCTGCCTGAAGGCGTTGGAAAACTGCGCTTTCGAAAAACAAAGGAAGTGTTGATTTAGATTGAATACCCGCAAGTATCACCTGGGCCTCCATTAGAGAGCTTGGGAGAAGAGTGACTGCGGCTGAAGATCGAGTTTGACTCGAGGATGAAGCCATTTTGAATTGATATGAAGGAGATGAAAGAAAGGAATAAAGAGGGAAAACGGACTTCAACGAAAAATTTTATTGAACCCCGTGCCCCGAACCAAATAAAGGTACACACTGAATCAGTGTGTACGTCAGAGCAGTTCTCCGTGAAATGGAAGCTCGTTCTGTGACGAGATGATAAAAAGATTGTGAATTAAAAATTCGAAATGTGATAGGAATACCGAAAAAGTATTCAATCCAAATTGAGCGCTAAACTGTTACGATTCGTAGCAGGCGTGTGAATAAATTGATAAGATGAGCGCTAGAAACCCATTTGAGGGCATCCAAATTGATTGGAGAGCATGGAGAAGTAGAGATCCAAACCCAGTGAATTACATTAAGAGGAGATATAGTCTTGTCGAATCAATCTAATAACAGATTGGGTATCCTTTCCCTATACAAAACTACGAATGACCGAGGACGGTCAAATTCTTTAGTTTGGGGGGGATGACACGCCTAAATTTTGGCTAGATGTCTATGCTGTGAATTGTGACATTTTCACGTATAGATTTGTATCAAGAGGACTGTAATTGAGACCCAGATTGACAGTCAAAGTCGATACTGAATCAGTCTAATAAGTTGAAGGGACCATATACCCATACTACCACAAGTTGGTCAGTTTACCCATCCCTGATACTACCTACGGATAGCAGTCTACCTGTTCGTCAAGCAGGATTATACCAGACTCGGACTACATCCAAAGGATGACCATTCACGTATGACATACCAAGGGTATTCTTATTGGACCGTACACTGGCAGGAGTTTGGAAGAACTTACTCAAGTGACCATGAACCGAGGATTGACTCGAAATGACTTTCTAGAACTCAGGAATTATCAAATACTCCTTCTAGAACGAGATCATGCATTAATCTAAAAGACTGCGATTTAGTCTAATAGACCAATCAAGTTGCATGGTTGAGTAAAATGACTAGAAGAACGATTGAAAGACTGCGAGGCTCTGAAGACATATCAAATGAATGTCAAAGAGTCCTGACGTAGAAAATATTGAAGAATGCAATTAAATGAATACTATGCGTAACTCCCTTGATAGAGTATAGGCACAATGGGTGTCTGTTGAAAGAGAGAAGCAATTAGTTTAATCCAGATGAATCAGATTGATAGGATTAGAATCGAGGAGAGCTGATTTGCCTCCGGACGAGGTGACAAACGATCGAAGTAAGTGTTGAACAGCAATGACAGTTGAACACCATTCGAGTCATCCTCCAAAAACAATTAAATTAAATGAATATTGAAGTACCTACCTATGTTTGGAGGTATACTAGAATCTTGGAACCAATATGGACCCAATAAGGACATGTAGATTCAAATTAAATGGTATCTGACTGAGTGTAGAAGTTTCCTTGCGGTTCCGAACGTTTATTGTATTAAATTAATTGTACTATGCGACTCTATATTCTGTATATATAAATAGCGATCCGATGTATCTGGAATACAAGTGATTTTGGGACGACGTTGCAGTGCTAATCCGTAAAAAGGAAAGACACACTCCCGCCAGACTGAAACCTCTTCGCTAGCAGCCATTCGGGCCTGGCACTTGTGAGTATAGGAACGTTGTGTTCTGCTCCTTGTGACTGCGAGAAGTATATCCAGTTGTTGGGTATTCTTTGAACTTAGGATCAGTCGTTGGTCTTAAGGGCAAATCACGCTGTGTGGTTGTGCCAACACATAGTTCTAGCCCTCCGTAGGGGTCTGTGTGTTTCGGTTTTAATTTACTTTGATTCAAACCCCCAATTCTTGATATACCCAGATCAATACAAACTAAAGCACAAATCGTGCTGAATCTACCTTGATCAAAGGAATATATCGAATCCTTAGAACGATTCAAATTGATTGATCAAAGCTTTGTACTTAGCTCTCAAAGCTTTGCGGAACCTTTGCCAACACTACCCCTTGCTATTAAATAAATTTGATAGCAGTGAACTCGCATATTGTGTATTAGATTGGTTGGTTGGAGTGCCCATTAGATTCCTTCCTTTCTCTTTCACACAAAAACGAGGCAAGCTCGTTACCGGGCCACCCTCCTCTGAAGGAGGGACATCCTGAATACTTGTGCCATGATAGTGTTCAGGTTGCCAAAAAACAGCAGTGTTAGATGCAGAGCGAATGCGGATACCATGGTCACAATTGTAAAAATGACCTCCCAGTTCTTTGTTGATGGATGCGTGGAAAGTAGTCCAAGCAATGGACCATTTGTGGGGTTGAGATTCATCGTGAACAGCTCTATAAAGAGGCAGTTGTGAGCAAGACTCAGAAAACAGGGATAGCGGAAATAGTTACCAAGCGTAATTGTGGGCAAAAACACCAGAAGGAGGAGCCATGCGAGCATTGCGGAACATGATAGGAACGGTGTACATGTTTTCGGGACCACCAGCATGGACATTCGCATCCATACCATAGATGTTAGTGGTGGATAGAAAGTTTTCGATATCGGAGAGAACCTCCTCGGGACCCAAGGCACAGATCATGTTCCAGAAAAGGGCGAACACAGAGGCAGCCTCATAACAAAGGGAATGCTTCTCATCCTCAGATTTGGAAGACAAGAAGTTACGAACAAAATCAAAAGCAGGTTTGGATCTGGAACCTGCAGACCAGCCACATATGACGATGCACCCAGCATCCTCCTTCTAGAGCAAAAAGTATGAGGCAGAGTGAAAGATAGACCAAGCTATAGAATATACCCTGACATTGTGCTGGCAAGCCACATTGCGGAGGACAATGTCATTAACCCAGTTCACAATTTCGACAAGGGAACAGAAATCGCAGATAGCCATCATAACAGGGGTACCATCCTCTTTATCAACAAACCGAGCACTTTCGTTTGGGTCCAAATCATGCTGAAGAAGGGATGATGCAACGCGCATCATGGGTTTCCGACCAATGCGGACATCAGATTGCTTGGCACTTCGGAGATGATCATACCAGACAGCCCATATAGGTTCATGGTCAACCATCTTGGCGCGATTTCGGTGGTTGCGGAATACAGCAGCTTCGATAAGAGCAGCGTGAGTAAGAGGATAGTCACACTTGAACCTATGGAACCAAGATTTGAAATTAGAGAGAGAGGTGCAGGTGCGCAGGTTGGGGAATGAGTGGGTGAGGAACTGAACAACGTGTGAAGAAGACGGAGTTTTGAGGTCAAGGTCAGGGTCCATAAGCTCAGAGCGCCATGCCGAATTGCACTCAAAATGAGTAGCCAGAACTTTGAAATGGTGAAGGTGAGACATAGAAGAAAAGAAAGAAAGAATGCACCAAATAAACCAAAAATGGACCCACCGGATGGTTTGCATCAGATCACCAAGAATATAAGTCCCCGATGGAGGGCAGATAACAGATATTGCACAGGAGATGGCCATACGGGGCGAAACCGGCAGGTACAATGTGGCTAGGCCAGGGTTCGCAAATAAAAGGGGAGAGCAAACAGGCTACTAACACTGACTGCCCGCTTGTAAGTAGCCTCACAACTTACCTCGTATTGAGGGTGGTGAATGAGGAGAGTGCCCAGGATTTGGGAAGTGCGCACCTCTCACGCAAATGCATCCCACCTCAGAACTTACCTCGTATTGAGGGTGACAGATGAGGAGGAAAGTGCTCAAGAGGGGCGGCAATTCCCAGCCCAACATGGGCACCAGTGGATGCAGCAAGCCAGGTGGCAAAATAAACACCATGCAAACACAAGGAAAGTAGTGGCCAGGAGTGCAAAAGTTATTGAATTCCGCAGAGTAAATAGATGCAGTATGTAGCAGGGTAAACATGGGGTAGATACAGAGATAAGTAAAGCACCAGCGCTTGGAAACAAAAAGTGGGCCGACCATGCGAGAACAGTATGAAGGATGCAGGTGATGGGATAGCAAAATATGCTGAAAATGGTGTTTATGGTGGTAGAAGATAACACAGAGGTTGTGTACCGCAGGCAGCAAAGGAGAATGCGGACGAAGTTGGAAAAGATATTGGCGATGAGAGATAGGCTGGTGAGCGGTCAAGTACTTTGTTGTGGTGCCAAAGACCGAGCAATATACCTGTCGTTCCCATCTTCAGCTGCAGCCCCAGCGCGCATGGACAAGAAGAGGAACGCACCTCTCTCCCCTTCGAACCCCGTCCCAAAATCAGACTGTTCTCTCCAACCCACCTCCCCCTTGGTCAGCTCCATTCCCATCCTCGAATACCCCAGAAGATGGCCATCCTGATTTGGTCGTTGTTTACAAGACTTTTGTTGACGAGCTGTGCCAAAGGCTTTTGCAGAAGAATGCCAGAGAAGTAGGACGAGAGGGGGATGTAATGCAACCAAGAATTCACGGCAAGATGTAGGGCGCAGACAATGTTGGAGGTGGGGGCGCCGTAGGTAATGCAGAGTGACAAAAAGGTGATGAGTGGTGCAAAGCGTGACAGTCCAAGTATGGGGGAAAAAAATCACTGAAAGAGGAAGGTCAAAAATATAGAAGGAAGGTGAGGTAATGAATTCCCACATTGGAACCCACCATAAGATGAATCCTTCATTACATTTCGGACTCGTAACAGGTGTCACCAGGTGTCACACTCAAGAAAACCTCAGGTGGCAGAGCAATAAAGGAAGTAAGCAAAGTTCTGGGCTAAACCAGGTAGAATAGACAAGATCAAAGCTAAGGAAATACAGCAAGTAACTACAGCTTATATACAAGTAAATAACCCTCCGCCCTAGTAATGTCCGACACTCTGGGTTAGTGGTAAGCATGAGTAAAACATGTGTGAAACAGATAAAACCTAAGTAAAGCAATGATCAACATGCTGCATGTGTGTTGTAAGACTGCTATATTTAATTGCCAAACCTTTAGGTAAGGCTTCTTACTAAAAATTTTCCGTTCATCTTGTAGGGGGGAAGTTGAGCTTGGCCATCTCCTACGGTCATGTGCTAGTAACAATTACATCATTATTACTTTGTGTTGGTGGCAAGATTAACATCATTCAAGGTATTGCTGCTGAATCTGCATCTGTATGGAGAATTCAAGTGATAGAGGCCCAGTTTTGTAAACAAAAAAATTGTGACTAAACTGAGTTTGTCAAATGGTGTTTTAGGCACATTGGTTCCCATAACCTATAAAATACTTATGAAATACTCATGAAAATAAATATTATGCAGTGTCAGACACAAGGGCAAAGATCCAGTCCATTGAAATTGTGTCATCTTGCAACCAATCACTCAAAGCTTTGAATTTTGTTTGCCAAACTCTGGAAACTTTTATTCAGCAATTCAAAAGCCATCTCCTGTCTTTGCCCTTACTTCACATGATGCCTAAGGCCATTCAATGAATGTAGCTTGCATAAACTTTAACAGTTTCAACATAAGGTCCAATAAGAATACCCTTGGTATGTCATACGTGAATGGTCATCCTTCGGATGTAGTCCGAGTCTGGTATAATCCTGCTTGACAAACAGGTAGACTGCTATCCGAAGGTAGTATCGGGGATGGGTAAACTAACCAACTTGTGGTAGTATGGGTATATGGTCCCTTCAACTTATTAGACTGATTCAGTATTGACTTTGACTGTCAATCTGGGTCTCAATTACAGTCCTCTCGATACAAATCTATATGTGAAAATGTCACAATTCACAGCATAGACGTCTAGCCAAAATTTAGGCGTGTCACTGTTAGAGCATCTCGGACCGTTTTCTAGATGTTTAGAATCAGTCTTGAACGAGTATGAATATACACATGACGCACACGATGATTGAGCCAGTTCTTCTTTGAATCTGAATCCTTTCCTTCGAGACCCATATGTTGCCGAATTTCTGCAATGCTTGTATTTTTAAGATTTGAAGGTCGAGGAATTGACCGCTCTGGTACATTCTCGTGGCTCTCACTTGAATTCTTCATTTGGGCAACATGCTTGAGCTCAGCATTCCTAGCTCGTAGTTGATTAACCTCAGCTGATGATGGTGAGCAGAGTTCGAGGGTTTAAGTACAATGTCTCTACCTTTGAGTTGTTGTAACTGAATAGGACAGTTTTCCTTTTCTCCTTCGCAAGGGGCATCTTGAGCATCCGTGTACCGGTGACCAGTAGAATGGCCACCATGATGAGCATTGTCAGTATCAGTATAAGGATGATTAGACATGATGAGAATGAGAGGAGTATGAGTTCCAATCGACGTTCATGGTGGTTATAAGCAGAGCTACGATATGATGACATCAACAACATCAGTGAACTCAGCTATCATGTACACGCCACTTTTATTCAACGGCCACCTCCCAACATGGTATAGCTCATGTTTAGTGCTCTTAGTCTGCCCTAGTTGTTATGGAGCAGTGGAGAGGATGATATGTATCAATGATATCATTCTTATATTCGACAAACATTTCTACCAATAAGTAATACAATATCAGTACAATGTTCAAAGTCCAAGAATCTTCCCATTCATGCCCTCAGACAAAGCCATTTGTGACCACTGTGGCCGCCATTTAACGTGCCGCACTATCTTGAAACATCTTGAACAGCAAGGACCTCTTACTGCACAAAAAGCCCTTTTTCATTCACTTAATGTGGATGGTCCTCTCCGTAGTGGCATATCAAAACATCCAGTGCGCCCTAGGAAGCATTATCGAAGAAACCGATACCCACACATACCAACACCTCCACCCTGTCCAGATGAAGATGCGGGAATGCACCCAATCTTCACCTCCTCTGAAATATCAACTCCCAGCAATACCGAGGAGCCTGACGACCACATTCTTAGACTAGGAACACACGGCCTTGAAGACAATGAAGATTTCGAGCAGGAGTATCTAGATAAAGGGGAGCAGTCTGGTTCCGATGACAAGGAGTTTGTAGCAGCATATTTGCTTCAAGGGTTAAGTGCACTAGATGCACTTGGAGAAGAATTTGACAAAGTTGTATCCCGGCTCAGTGTGTTTTCCTTCTATGTTCTTTTCTACATATGTACTTACTTGTTCAAGACCCAGCCTCTTGCTTGTCTGAGGATGACATGTACGATATCCGTGCATTCAATCTCAAGCTGGACACTGTTAAGATCATGTACACCGTGAAACCGTGCCAGGGCCACAAGGTGTCTAAGTGCGGAAGACGAGTGGGACAGTAGTGAAGTTATTAACAACACCGCCGTTACACCGTTAGTCCCCGGAGGTCGGAAGTATAGAAGGGAGGAGCTGAGAAGCAGCCAAGTGACGCTGGTGACGAGGAGTGAACCAAAGAACATTTTAAGTCCTAAGGTTGAGTAGAACGTACTTCAAGGCGTTGAGCCTGAAGACTGAGAGAGGAACTAAGTTGGGAAGGGAGATCTAAGTTGATAATTAAACTGAGGAACTACAGTAGCGTACAGGCAGTATTTATATCTATGGAACGGTGCAGCGGTGCGGAGCGCCAGACTAACTACTAGAAGCTATACGGGTAGTACCTGCAGGGTAGAGTAAAAGACAATAAGGAGAGACTAGAACAAAAGGGTATGTGTAGCGAGAAAGAACAATAAGAAGAGATTACAATAAAGGGCAGATCTTTGGGATACCGAGCGGCGGAATGGAGGCCCGAGGCATGGACTTGACAGTATCCCCCTCTTAGGCTTGAGCCCTCGAAAGCCGTTAGTATCGGAAATACTATTAGTCACCAGAGAAAATTTTTTTATATCCCGTTAGCATCGGCATTTATCCCTTTAGTCATCAGGAAAATTTCGTTGGTTCACCGTAAACCAAGTACAATTCGCTGGACAATTTTCGCTGGTCCGTGCGCAGTTTTGCCATATAAAAGGCCCAGAGTTTTGCCAATAAGGCCCAAGTTCCCAAAACTCCTAAGTCCACAATGTCCGCCAGTCGCACTACCACTACCACCATTCCTTCTACCGCCGGCTCTTCGAGGTCGCGCCCCTTACCACCGCCACCACCGCCACCTTCCGACTCCGCCGCTCACGAGGAGGAAGACCTTGAAGATGAAGACAAGGACGACATTATTAGGAAGGCGCAGGCACGAGTGGAGAGGGTGAGAGCAAGGAAGGCGGCGGAGGCCGCAAGGAAAAAGGCTGAGGAAGAGGCTGCAAGGGCGGCAGCAGAGAAAAAGAGAAAGGCGCAAGAGGCGCAGGAGCAGGCCAAACGGGCTCGACAACAAGAGGAGGAGGTTGTTGGCCGCTGCGGCGATCGCTAGGAGTCAACGGGGGAACCTCTCCCAGTGAGGTGTCGGTTTCTCCGCGGAGGCCTGTGGTAGAGATTCCGAGGACGAAGAGTAAGGGAAAGGGAAAAGCAAGGGCAGAGGTAAGTAACTCTTTATTATTATTCCGCTAGTACTGACTTGGAAAATGCCTTAGCCGGTCGGCGGGGACCCGGATGATGGTGATGACGGCGACAACGACAAGGAGCCTTGCGAACGATGCAGGGTAAAGAAGATCTCTTGCCAGATGCAGGCTGGTCAGAGAAGCTCAGTAATATGTAAACCCTGTCACGACGCCAAGGTCCGGTGCTCGTACTCCGGACGGCCATCGACGGTGAAACGAGAAGGAGGATCAAATCCGACTGGCGAGCGCCTGGCGGTCCTTGAGAGCCAGGTGGCTCAGCTACTCGCCGATAACTGGCAACTTCGAGATGGTCAGGTGAAGGCCAATACTTACCATCGACACTTCAACAGGAAGTTGGATTGGTTGATCACCGATGCAGCGAGGAGGAGGAGGTCACCCCCGGAGATGCCGGAAGCTGGGCCGTCGGGCTTATCAAGGAAAAGGCGAAGGGTTGTGGATAGCGATGAGGAGGAAGCAAGAGAAGTGGAGCAGGATGGAGAGGGAGAAGAGGAGGAAACGGCGCCGACGGAGAAAGGGAAGGAGAGGGCAGAGTAGAGTAGCATCGGACATCGGACATCGGCCCTCCGGCCTTTTCTTGTAATCTTCTTGTAGTCTCCTGCCCCCTCTACATATTTTTATTTTGCTCTTTGTATATAAAAATGTTAACGCGATTTTGAAATCGGAAAGCGAATGGGCCGCGAAGCGGCATAAGAAGTAATTAGTTTAGAAGTATAAGTAGTTTAAGTGTAAATGAAACATAAGTGAACAGTGAATTGAAGAATAGAATAAACAATTAAGAGGAGGAGATAAACACTCAATTTACTATCATCGTGTTTACCCTCTAACGCTCAAAGTAAACTTCGGCGGAGCACGGCAGAAAAGGAATGAGGAATGAAAAGGAATAGAATGATTTTTTGTGATCAAGGTCCAGGTTTCTGAGGATATTGAGCGTGGAAAGCGGGTACCAGTTCATCAGCATGTAACTCATCAGCAGCAACCCAGGAAAATTCATCGTCGGTACCTTCGTAACCGGCCCACCGAATGTAATAACGTAGAGGACAACGTTTATACCTTCTGTCCAGCTTGGAGTCCAGAATTTTGGCAATGTTGTACTCCTCTTCACCATCAACTTCAATTGGCGGTGGAGGAGATTGAGTACGATTCGGGAATGGATTTGGCGTAACCAGCTCCAGCTGTGAGACGTGGAAGACCGGGTGAATTCGGCGAAGATAATCCGGGAGCTTGAGCTCATAAGACAAAGTACCAGGTCGACTGATGACCTTGAAAGGACCAAGATATTTTTCAGAGAATTTTTCAGTAGGACGAGTAGATCGAATGTGCTTAGCAAGAACAAAAACTTCGGAGCCGATCGGAAACTCCGGATGCGAGATTCTTTTCCTGTCAGCTTGTTTCTTGTAACGAGATTGAGCTAGCAGGATTTCCTCTCGAAGGAAAGCGTAGAGTTCATCGAAGTGGACGACAAAGTCTCTGGCTAGATCAGACTTCATGTCGACCTCGGGCCGAATGGTGATATTTGGATGGTATCCTTTGTTAGCAAAGAACAGAGTAATACCTGTGGAAGCATTAGGAGCGTTGTTATAGGCGAACTCGGTGATCGGGAGTAAAGGCGACCAGTCATCTTGTTGGTAGGAGCAATAGATCCTGATGTACTGCTCGAGAGTCTGATTTACACGCTCGGTCTGCCCATCGGCTTCCGGATGATATCCAGAGGTATAATGAAGTTCCATGGAGAGTGCTTTGCCGAGGGCCCGGAAAAACGCCGAAACAAATTCGGAACCACGATCGGAAGTAACATGATTAGGAACACCATGCTTAGAGAAGACATGAATAACAAAAAGCTCAGCTAGTTGTTCGGAAGTAATGGTGTCGTAAGTTGGAATAAATATAGCTTGCTTGGAAGATCGATCCACAACGACTGGGATAGCTGTGTAGCCATTTGACATTGGCAGTTGCTCAATGAAGTCCATAGAGATGGAATCCCATGGTCGGACCGGAACCGGCAAAGGTTTCAACAAGCCGTAAGGCCGATGACGGCGGGGCTTGTTGCGACCACAAGTAGTGCAGAATGTAACGTAGTCACAAACGAAGTCTCTGACCTTGGGCCAGGTGTATTGACGACGTACAGCTTCTAGAGTGCGGTTCTGGCCAAAATGGCCGGAGAGTGGGTGATCGTGAAAGTAGCGGAGAACTTGAAGGCGAAGGTCGCCATGATTCGGAACATAAATACGGTCATCAAGGCGTAATAACCCATCACTACCTAAGCCCCAACGTTCATTGGAAGGATCTTTGGCAAGTTCCAAACCAACGACGGAGCTCGGGTCCTTTGGAAGAGCGAGAATGATAGCTTGATGCAATGCCTCGATATCCATGACAATAGAGGCTCGGAGCATCGGTCCTTCTAAGAAGGTAGCTCGAAGAGAAGTAGTGACTTGCTCATTAGTGAAGATAGGTCTGAAGTTGTGAGGGTTGACTTGCGTGTAGCCAATATCCCCCTCTTTGGGATAGACGTCCCAGCATCTAGTTATCGAATCTGGTTTTTCGCCAAGCTTCCCCGGTCAGAAGCGAATTACCATGTTGAATTGGTGGAGATACTCTGACCAACGGACCTGTCGACGGGTGAGAATCTTGGTAGTAGAAAAATACTCAAGATTTTTGTGATCGGTGACAACGTCCACCGGATCGCCGGAACCTTCCAGATAATGGCGCCAAGCTTTGAAAGCTTTGAAGATGGCAAGGAGCTCTTTGTCGTGAGTGTCGTAGTTGAGCTCTGCAGCTTGTAGAGTTCTGGAAAGGAACGCTAAAGGATGAATTTCACCGTCAACAGTCTGGATGGAGAGAATCGCCGCAATGGCGTAATCGGAAGCGTCGGTTTCCACGATAATAGGACGATTGGGTTCCCAGTGAGCGAGAATATGTCATGCCTCGCCCCGAATTCCATAGCCCATAAGCTCCTTAACATAGTTCCCAACCTCCTCAGTCCCCTTACCTCCTCAGCCCACTTCCCTGAACCCCTGAGAACACTCCCAACGCCCCGCAGACCTCCTTACTGCTAAGACAACCTCCACGATCCTTAGTTCCCCTCAATGCAACCAAACCACTCCATGACAGGGTCCTGGAACCCCGCACATGCGCCCATCATTCCGTCCTCATGTCTGTCCTCATGTACTTAGAAACCCCATTAAGTGCCCGTTTCATACTATGTCTCTTTGTTAACTTCCCTATACGTATTTAAGCAGTCCAGTAGCGTCCAGAAGCCCAGCTTGGTATATTTTGAACACACACCCTTTTGCATAGGTCCAGTCCCTGTCCCTTTGTACCTGCTAACCATATGGATTTCTCTTTACTCTCTGTTTCTCTACCTCTGTTTCTCTTTACTCTCGTCTACTGTCTCTCTGATCGTCTATACGATCAAATATACGCTTTTACTTCAAGTCTAAGCCATCCGAGTGAGTCTCCGAGCTCCCTCGAACATTACTAAAGCTCCCCAACGCCTAAACGCTTTGGTGAGCTACCCTTCCCCAAACCTCCCAGAGCTCCCTAGCTACTTCGTAAGCTTCGGGACCTCTATCTAAGTAACGTCGAAGCTACCCCTCACATCGAACTACGTATCGCTTCTCCGTTACCACCTCCCACACTCGAGGACGCCCATCCTCAAGCCCAGTTCCCAGGGACCTACCCTCCCTGGCATATACCTTCTCGGGAGCTTACACTCTCGAGACCCATTCACATCTACGACCTACTCGATCCTATATTGACGTTCTAGCGAGTACAACTCCTACTACGCAATATTGTATGGTCCCGCACTCTTACTTAACCTCCCTACGCCTTAGGGACCTCCCTGGACCTCCTAGGAACACCCTCAAGGGTCATCATCCCGTCTTCCAGCCACTACTAGGTCATTCCTGTAGCTCCCTTCGAGCTCCAGCCTGCTCCTAGCACGCTACAACATAAACCTTCGTATACCAAAACCTACCCTAAGACCTATTCTGACCCAGGTCTTACAGAATAGGCACAGAAGTGAAAGCAATTTTGAGGTTTTCAAAGGCCTCTTGACAATCGTTGTCCCAGATCCAGGGAGCGCCCTTCCGGGTAAGCTGAGTCATCGGCACAACGATATTACTATAATTATAAATAAAACGACCATAGAAGTTTGCAAAACCCAAAAAGGACTGAATGTCCTTAACCTTCCTAGGAACAGGCCATTCCAGAATGGTCTGTACTTTCTCTTTGGACATGGTCAATCCATCAGGAGAAAGAATGTAACCCAAGTACTCAACGGTATCCATATTGAACTCACATTTGTCAGGATTGGCGTAAAGCCGATGTTTCCGCAATCGCCGAAGAACTTCCTTGACGTGTTCTCAGTGTTCCTCCGGCGTGTCGGAGTAAATCAGGATGTCATCGAGGTAGATGATGACACAAACATCTAGCATGTCAGAGAAAATGTCATTAACAAAACGTTGGAAAGCAGCTGGTGCGTTCGTAAGGCCGAACAGCATAACCTTCCATTCGTAAGAGCCGTAGCGCATTCGAAAGGTGGTTTTCCATTCATCACCTTCTGCTATTCTGACTAGATGATAAGCGTGGGCAAGGTCCAATTTGGTATAGATTTTGGCTCATTTCGGAGCGTCCAGGAGGTCCGAGATCAACGGCAAGGGATAGCGGTCCTTCTTGGTGATGCGGTTGAGACCGCGGAAGTCCACGCAAAGCCGAAGTTTCCCGTCCTTCTTGGGAATGAAGAGTACCCGGGCGCCGTGAGGTGAGGAAGATGGGGTGATGGCGCCAGTGGCCAGTTGTTTGTCAATAAAGTCTTTAAGGGCGACTAACTCCTTTTCAGACAAAGGATAAATTCGACCAAGAGGCGGCGAAGCGCCTTCTTCCAAGTCAATCTTCAGGTCGTAAGGTCTGTGTTCAGGTAGTGCGTCTGCAGCAATCTCGTCGAAGACGTCTGCAAACTCAGCATACTCTGCTGGGATAGAATGAGGAAGTGGAGGGACAGTAGGAGTGGTGGAAGAGCGGTCGGCGGCACGGGCCGCGACCTCTGAGTGGATAGCACGAAGAAGAATAGGTTCCATACCAGCGTCCTTGCAAGCCCTGTCAAAGACTGCAGCACTTACGAGTGCAATGTCGACCTCAGGAGTTTCCAGTTGAGCAGCAAATTGAGAGACCGTAGGGTAAGAATAGATGGGTTCAAAGGGGAATTTAGACGAGAGGGGCTTAGCCCGTAATGTCCGAGAGCGGGAGCGAGAGCGAGATGAATCCCCAGGAGGGGTTTCCAGAATTGTCGGTGAAACCGACGGCAAAGGTTCCGGTAGTGGAACAGCGACCTTTGCATCAACGGTGTTGGTGGCAGAAGGCACAGACGTCTGTGGAGAATCAAGATGTGAAGTGTTACGGAACGTAATGTTTCGAGATGCCCAGTCAATCAACGGATTGTAGCAGGATAAGAAACTGTAACCTAATACTGCTTTACAAGATGAATCTAAATGGGTAACATAAAAGGGTAATAGGAGCAGCTCGCCAGAAGGAAACCGAACGGCGATATTCGCCATATTGGTAATGGGTTTAGAAGATAATGAACCATCAAAGAGACGAAGATTAACAGGAGAAATTTTGGTCATAGGAATAGAATTTTGAGAAACATAACGAGTATTGATGAAAGAGTCAGTAGAACCAGAATCAACAAGAGTAGGAAATTTGAGAAGGGCAGAGATGGGTTTGGCCGGCGCGGCCGAATCGGATAAAAGAAATTCAGTAGTTAATGATATTACAAGAGATCATTCAATAGAAGAAAGAGCGGACGCGTTGAGATATAACTCCCCAGGTGAGGTACAAACCTGATCAACGCAGCTCCCGTTTCGTACCGGGGAACAAGAGCTGCGGACTAGTTTTCCAATTCCTCTTCAACAACCTCAATGGTTGCTTCGGGGGTTTCTTCAACCTCGGCAGCATGGCCCTTTGATTCTCTGGCCTTTCGCTTATTGCAGTCAGCAATCTGATGCTTACCACCGCAGAAGAGACAAAGATTGTTCTTCATCCTTCTTTCCTTCTCGGAGGGAAGGACTTTCCCATCTGCACCAAGATGATTGAACGCGGGGCGCTGACCGCTAGATTGGCCGGAATTCAAAGAGTTCTGGGGCTTACCACCAGAGAAGGGTTTAGGCTTCGGCATGAACGGCGCCAAAGAGCCAGATGGCTGAGAGTTGTTTTGCTGGTTAGTAGAACCAGTCTTAAAGTCCGAGGAACCCTTCTTCGGGTTCCGAGCGATGAAAGGCTTACTAGCCTCACGCTTTCTAGTTTCCTCGCGTTTCCAATAATGGTTGTCAATGCGAAGAACCTCTTGATGGTAATCGGCGAGCGTTGCCGGCTCAGGCAAACGCGCCATTTCGTCCTTGATGCGTTCAGCTAAACCTCGTCCATAGGCCCATTTCAGGGCAGCAGAATCCCAGTTGGTACTAGCAGCCAGGGTATTGAACCGGATGTTGTATTTCCGGATGTTCTCGGTTTCCTTCATCTTCAGATTACCGAGAGAATCTTCGGCCTCGCCTTGCACGTCGTAAATGCCGAAATTGTCCTGTAGCTCCTTAACCAGAGCTTTGAAGGAGGACGTCCATGCCGGCAGCGAGTCGAGATCTGGGTCGAGAATATCAGGAACAAACCATACTTTGGCTGACCCACTGAGATAGGAAAGAGTATAATTCACCTTCCATTGGTCGGTGAAGTACTTTGGATGGTCATTGAAGACCAGGGCGAGATTGACGAAGAACGTCTTGAGTTTTCGGGGGTCTGAACTGTCGAATACCTCTGGCTCCTTGACCTTGCTCTTAGATTCAGAGCTGTCAGAGGGACGGCCGAGTGCGGCGAGAACGGTACCGAGGGTTTCAATGGAACCCTTGAATCCCGAGAGAAGTTCCAACATAGCACGTTGCTCGTTGGGGATGTCAGGAGAGATAGGAGAACGGGGTCCACTGGGGTCACCAGGCTCACCACGCGGTAAACCGCCGGAGTCATCATCCAGATTGTCGTTGTTATTGTCGGCACCCGGATCGTCGGGTTCGACAGGAGGGTTTTGATCATCGTGATCACCAGCGTCCAGATCGAAATGAGGAGGCGGGTCACGAGGAGATTCTGAAGCAGCTCTACGTTGGGGTTGTTTCCCCATATGGTGGGCTATGGCTTGGAGAATTGGAGAATCAATTCAAGTAGTTGAATGGCCCCGAGCCGGAGTGACCACGGGGGGTTGTCCGCGGCGAGGGGTCAAGACTTGGACAGGTTGTCCATCACCGGTATACAGAGTGCTGTATTCAAATTGTTGTCCTTCTTCCATAGCTTCAGGAAGAGTTGACGTAGTAGGGACTGTAGCTGGACCGAAACCGCGATTACGGCGACGTGGTTGACCGATGGCAGAAATAGAGTCGGAGAATGGGGCAAATGATTGGGCTGTGGTGAAGAAAGTATTTTCTTCGGAGTTAGCTCTAGATTGAGCTCGGGTTTTCGGAGGCATAAAAAATGATATGTCAGTACGATGTTAACGGATTGAGTTTAATTATACTGTTAAGATCATGTACACCGTGAAACCGTGCCAGGGCCACAAGGTGTCTAAGTGCGGAAGACAAGTGGGACAGTAGTGAAGTTATTAACAACACCGCCGTTATGCCATTAGTCCCCGGAGGTCGGAAGTATAGAAGGGAGGAGCTGAGAAGCAGCCAAGTCGGAGCGGCGGTGACGCCGGTGACGAGGAGCGAACCAAAGAACGTTTTAAGTCCTAAGGTTGAGTAGAACGTACTTGTCAAGCCCATGCCTCGGGCCTCCATTCCGCCGCTCGGTATTCCGAAGATCCACCTTTTATTGTAATTTCTCCTTATTGTTCTTTCTCGCTACACATACCCTTTCATTCTAGTCCCTCCTTATTGTCTTTTACTTTACCCTGCAGGTACTACACGTATAGCTCCTAGTAGTTAGTCTAGCGCTCTGCACCGATGCGCCACTCCGTAGATATAAATACTGCCTGTACGCTACTGTAGTCCCTCAGTTTAATTATCAACTTAGATCTCCCTTCTCGACTTAGCTCTTCTCTAAGTCTTCAGGCTCAACGCCTTGAAGTACGTTCTATTCGACCTTAGGACTTGATCATCCTCTGGTCCACTCCTTGTCATCGGCGATACCGCCACTCCAACTTGGCTGCTACTTAGCTCCTCTTCCTATACTCTCGATCTCCGGGGACTAACGGCGTAACGGCGGTGTTGTTAATAACTTCACTACTGTCCCACTCGTCTTCCGCACTTAGACACCTTGTGGCCTTGGCACGGTTACACGGTGTACATGATCTTAACAGTACTTCAAGGCGTTGAGCCTGAAGACTGAGAGAGGAACTAAGTTGGGAAGGGAGATCTAAGTTGATAATTAAACTGAGGAACTACAGTAGCGTACAGGCAGTATTTATATCTACGAAACGGCGCAGCGGTGCGGAGCGCCAGACTAACTACTAGGAGCTATACGAGTAGTACCTGCAGGGTAGAGTAAAAGACAATAAGGAGAGACTAGAATGAAAGGGTATGTGTAGCGAGAAAGAACAATAAGAAGAGATTACAATAAAGGGCAGATCTTCGGGATACCGAGCGGCGGAATGGAGGCCCGAGGCATGGACTTGACAGACACTAACTTGGGTAGCCGGAACTTTGAAAAGTTGCATAGATTGAAACTTGTTCCAAATCTCAAGACCCTCCATTGTATTCAGGCGCGGGTTTCATTCCTGAGTGATATCAAGCCTGTCAGCTATACGTGTTGCATGAATTCATGTATCTGTTATACATGGATACATGAGAAGAGCGACCATTGCCCCTACTGTAATGAGCCTCGGAATGATAGTAGAAACAGGCCACGGAACACCTTTCAATATATTCCCCTCATCCCACGGCTCGTAAACCTCTTCCTTGACTCTACTACCATTCAAAAGATGTACTATCGTGCTGAATACAATCCTGAGCCCACAGGAGTAGCTGATGTCTTTGACAGGACTCATTATCGACATCTTTGTCGTGAATTTGTACGTGTCGGCATGGAACGGTTAGGCCATCGCTTCTTTGAGCTGTCATAAAGTACGCAGCCCCTATCATTTTCCCTTTCTCACCATCTCGATGCCTTTACTTGTACGATACATCATCCCATCGCTGTCACCCCCCATCAATTACTGATCCACCTGACCCACCTTCTCTTTCTATCTTCCGCCACCTTCCTTGCCCCTGAACTGTACAGTATTATATCGTTGTTTCTCGCAGATCGGATTATGTATATATAGCCAACCCTCCACAGCCTGGTCCCTTATCTTGACCTCTCTGTCATTATCTGGGACCAGGTATGTGTTTACTTACTATTACCTATGACTACGATACTCAATATATCTCTGTCATTATCTGGGACCAGCCTGCTTCTGTTCTGCTTAGTCGCTCCGTCTTGCCGCTCTGCTTAGTCACTCCGCTCTCCTGCTCCATTAGTCACTCCACCTTTGCCGCTTCGTGACATGAGCATGTCACTGACATTGCCTTGGCATTGTCTACTGATGGTGTTGGTCCATTCAAAAGTCGCAAAAAGACTTGCTGGCCACTTCTCTTGTTCAACCTTGATCTCCCTCCCAAAATACGCTTTCATATTGTTCACATAATTTGCCTCAGTGTCATTCCTGGTCCCAAAGCTCCACATGATTTTGATTCCTTTATTTTCCCTCTGTTCTTGGAGCTCGAGACCCTTATGCAAGGTGTGACTGCATTCAATGCTGAAGCTGAGCATCGTTTCACTTTGCATGCTTACCTGCTCTACATATTCGGTGATATGCCTGCAATTGCAAAACTCATGCGGATGAAAGGTGTGAATGGGTATTCACCGTGTCGCATGTGTTTGATACATGGTATTGCTGATCCCGCTAAACCAAGAACACTCTACACCCCACTTCATCGTAACAATGGTGATCCTTATAGGCCCAGAGACCTCCCTCTTTGTTCTCATCGCCAGTTTATTGAGCAGGCACATTCTGTTCTCAATGACGAAAGTGATGCTCTTTCTCATGAATATGGTATCAATGGAATTCCCCTCTTCGCTTCCATCTCCTCGCTCTCTATTCCTCATTCGTTCCCATTTGACTTTATGCATCTTGTGGGCAATATTGTTCCTTCGCTTGTTGCTCACTGGACCGGAACATTCAAAGAGATGACCAATGGGAATGAGGACTATATCATTGACTCAGCAGAGTGGGAGGAAATTGGACGAGCTTGTTCATCATTGGGTGATACAGTACCAACTGCCTTCGGTTCACGTGTACCTAACATTGCAACAGAGCGATACCAGTTCAAGACTGAGAACTGGTTTACCTTTCTCATGTTCCTTGGTCCAGCATTGCTCCATGGACACCTTGCTACCCCATATTACCGACATTTCCTGAAGCTTGTCAATATCTTCAATCTCTGCCTCAAATGCCTTATGACAAATAACAAAATCGAGCAACTTGAAAATGCTGTGATTCAATGGGTTGAAGACTATGAATGGTAAGAAGATTTTGATCATATTTGATTTTTCTGATCTCTTTCTCAGACTTTATTATTGCTATGACCTCTGGTGTGTTTCGGCATGTACACTCCCAATTTACTCGATGTTGCACATTCCTGTTAATGTCAGTACAATGGGCCCTCTTTGGTGTTACTGGAATTTTCCAACAGAATGCTTCTGCGGCGCTATTGTGCGGGCGGTCTCCAGTCGGAGATATCCATACACAAGTATGGCCAGTCATTTACGCGATGTTGCGCAACTTAATCAGATCAAGCTAGTTTATGGTCTTACTAGGGAGTTAGATTTGAGTGATTCTCATGAAGCAGAGACTAGTGGGCGACACTTGGCAGACTGTGAGCTCTTCAATATGTTCATAGTATGTCTTGCAGCTGACATACTTAGATCCTGATTTTGTACTACTTGCACCGCAAGACCGTGTGTTTCCACTGGTCCAAAATTTGCGCAACAAGATTGCTGCGCATGTGGTAACTAACTATGCTGACCGACGAATGCAGGTTCGAGATATCATTCGCTTCATTCCCAAACACGTTCATGTCTACGGCAAAGTCAAATTCATCAATGGGGGTGATACGTGTCACAGTTCCTTTGCTTACAAAAACCCTGATACTACCCGATGCGACGCAAGCTACATCAAGGTTTGCAGTCCTGTTGTTACCTTCAAACAATTCTGACCAGCTAATCTGCAGTATTGCCTGGAAGTTGACCGTAATAGGCATCGCCGTAGGGCAGAAGAGATCATGACTCAGGCTGCATTTTATGGACAAGTAAAATTTTATTTTGTTCTAGATCTTCCTCATGAGTTCCCTTGGATGCAGTCTCAGCTTCATGGCGCTCGTCTAGATTCCCAGGAACGAACTCTTGCACTTGCTCTAATTTCCCCGGCAAAGCTTGAAGGCCTGTCCAGGCGAATGCCCGCATACCAGCATTTTTCAAGTGACGAAATCATGGATATCTCAACTATCCTAGGGCTGGTGGGCAGAGTATGGGATGACCCTAAACGGTGGTGGTTAATTGTTGGGCGTCCAGATGTCATGGAACAGGTGGACGGTGCAACATATAATGCTTGACCAGTTTCCCTGATATTCACTTCGAAACTTATGAATATGATAAGATTATTTACAGTGATTTTCATGTCAAGTTACATGAATTAGCAAGGCACACTTGTTGTACTTAGATCATAAGCTTTGCACTGAACTGTGTCACCGACCTGAAATACTAATTCATTGTATATAGCATGAAACTCTGAATTCAGAGACAAGGAACCTGATTTTCAGGTTCTTTGGCTCTCACAGTGAAAGCCTGTATTTGGTTGAGGGTTCAAAAGCAGTTGAGAGCATTTCCCAGCAGTAAAAGCACTAGGATATACTCTCAGCCCATTTTGCAGATATAGCAGATGAATAATTGAAAGTGTTCAGCACCTGCCACTTGCGGCCTTACCCCCAGTCATATAAGTAAATGAAAAGCACATGTCGTATCAGTAAGCATGAATAATAGGTCAGGTGACAATATAAAACAAGATAAGACAAGATATGAAATAAGGGAGATAAAAGATAAGACAAGATAAGGAAAAGATAAGATAAAAAGAAGAGGTTGTAACAGTGGACAGTGGTACTAGCAGTTTTTGCATCACCATTGCCTGCTCCCTCTAGTGAGCTGAACAAGCCCATCTCCGCTGTTGACCCAAGTACGCCTGTCCCCTCCGGTGACCTGAGAAAACCCGCCCCTGCCTTGACCCAAGGAGAAATCCAGGACATTTGCAGTGTCACTATCAAATGCCATAACAAGGCCTACATTGGCATTGGCAACACAATACTGACTGCCAACAAATATGCAGCAAGTCTGGAAGTGACCAACCAACAGTTTTATACCAACACTGGTCTCCACAAAGACAACTTTGACATCCAATATTGCAGCAACTATTGATATATGAGCTCCATGTTTACCTGACTTTTGGTGAGGTAAAATTCACAGATGAAGCAGAGGAAGGAATTCATTGACAAGGTGCTTACTACGAAGCTGCCTTTGAAGAACTTCGATGATATGGAATTTCATCACACATATGATAGGAAAGTTGAAGGCTGGTGGTTATGTCAATCAAAAGGCAGTAGGGACATGGGAGACTATCCACCTGAACAAGAATTTATGAAAGCTTATCTATAGTAGGAAAAGAGAAATATGAATATATGTGTTTTGTGCTTTCCGCAAATGATTATGATGAGTTACACAATAAATGTATGGCAAGGGTCGATATAAAAAGGGTAAAAACTATTGAGAAACCCCAACATTGCAGAAACCCCGAGAATTCCCACAGTCTTTATTGAGCAACCCTTTGCTTTTGGGCTGATCCGGCCAATTACGTAATGCGGCACTGGACGGCACAAGCCGGCCTTGCCTCATTATTGAGTTCTATCAAGTTGTAATAAGTTGGGGAGGATGCTCAAAGCAATTCTAAGCTGCTGTGACTGGAATGACTCAAAATGTTAGATTTAAGCTCAATTGACAATAAACCAACTGTTGTATTGGTATATACCTGTTAGAGTTAAGCTATCGAAGTCAGTATGCTGTCGTGCATGTATATATGACTGAGCTCACCTCAGTTGACAATAAACCAACTGAGGTCCACGAAAACCAGCCTGGTGTGCCATATACTACCTATTGTACAGTATTGGATAATAACACCATTATATGTTGTGTGTCAAGGTAGTACGTGTTGTATGTAAGTGTGATACGTACGACAGTTGTACAGAGTATTCACCAACACAAAAAACTGTGCTCAGTTACATGCATGAAATGCTACTAGTATTTAACAAGCTGATGGAAGGACTGCTAAGGAATGACATGAAGGATAAAAATGTCCAAGGGTTCTCATTCTCCGAGTATAATCAGGCTTTGCTGAGTTTTTGGTACATTGGCCCTACTAAAGCTCATTTATCAATGCAGTGTTAACTTGAGAAACAGAATTTGTGTATTACAGTAGTACATATGCATGATTATACATAAAACTGTTAGTGTAATGTTTAACTCAGTTGATAGCAGAACAACTGTGATTGTGTAGGTACCTGTTAGCATATTTGATTACTATAAAGTTAGGTCTGAATGTACTGCCGAGCTCACCTCAGTTGATAGCAGAACAACTGAGGGAGCTTGTGCATTTCCACAAGGCATGATATAGCTGGTGGTACTGTATAGTTCTATGGTAAGTGCGGCATATACATGCATGTATAGTCTGTGTAATCATAGCTTGCTCCCTCATACGTATGGAGTATGCATCAACAAAAACATTTAAGTATGGTGAACAAGAAGGAATATTGACAATCACCAGTTCGAGGGCAACAAAAAAAAAACATAGTAACTCCAGCGAGATGGCGGCAATCAATCTTCGGCACGTCGCCGGCCGAACCTCTGGAAACCCTCGGAGTGAACTTCGTGAAGGGTTCCCCGAGGAACCCCGGGTTTCTGCAACTACAGGGGTTTCTCAATAGTTTTTGCCTATAAAAAGGCAGTGAGGTCTTAATCATATTGGCAAATATGCAGAAATATACAAAGCAATTTCATCTTACTTATTCCTTCTAGCCGACTTGAACGACTGACCTCGTCATTGGTATAATTTCCAAAGATCACGTTATACTAGTGACGCGCTCTACCAACTGAGCTAAGAAGGAATAGCATTTAGCCACATATGCTGAATCTAATGGTTCTTTGACAGAGGTAGTCACGGGGTCCATACTAAGGAATTTTTTAATCTCTCTCATCTAATCTTTCGCGTTCAGCTTCGCTTCCTTTTCATTCGACGGCACAGGAAGGTCGTGAAACACTGGACAGTGTCAAATATTAAGTAGAATCCGTTTCAACGGTTCTACTATTACTTCTGGAACGACGTCGATAAGTTATCGATATTTTCTGACTTTTAAACGATGGACGACAAACCACATAAAGCGCATCGACCTGCGCAGGCGGGGGGTAAAGCTGAAAAGAAAGAAAAGGGGAAAGGAAAGGAGAAGAAGCACGGATTTAACGAAAAGGTATGCATTTGGACTACTTTGTTTTAAACACTGTACAATCTATTTGTACCCAGGCATTTGCACCCACCTCTGGACACAACGCTAATCGTCTCGGGCGACGCGCCGCTGAGAAAGACCAAACACGGCTCCACGTTCCGCTCGTGAACCGAACCCCAGACGATCTCCCTCCGCCGGTCATCGTAGCCATCGTCGGTCCTCCCGGCGTCGGCAAGTCCACGCTCCTCAGCAGTCTCGTTCGGCGGTACACCAAACGTAGTGTTTCCGAAGGGTTGAAAGGTCCTGTAACAGTTGTGGCGGGGAAAAAAAGACGGATAACATTCATAGAGTGTAATAACTCGCTGTGTAGCATGATTGATGTTGGAAAAGTGGCGGATCTGGTGTTGTTAATGATAGATGGAAGTTTTGGATTCGAGATGGCAAGTCTTCCTCCCTTTTTGTCATTAATTGTTAACACTCCACCAGGAAACATTTGAATTTCTGACAATCCTACAAACACACGGCTTCCCAAAAGTAATCGGAATCCTCACCCACCTTGACCTAATCCGTTCCCCCTCTACCCTCCGTCTGACCAAAAAATCCCTCAAGAAGCGTTTCTGGACCGAGATCCACCCAGGGGCGAAGCTTTTCTATCTCTCGGGTGTGCTTAACGGTCGATACCCTGATACAGAAATCCTGAATCTATCCAGGTTCATCGGGGTAATGAAATTCAGACCCCTGGTGTTCCGGAATACACATCCGTATATCTACGTCGACAGACTCCAGGACCTAACACCTCCTGAATTAATCCGAACCTCCCACTCCAAATGCGATAGACGTATATCCGTCTACGGCTACGTCCGAGGCACCAACTGGCGTGGTCAAGGCCAAAAGGTGCATATACCCGGTGTTGGTGATCTGCTGGTAGAGAGTATTGAAAAAATGGTCGACCCCGTACCGATTATAGAAAAAGGCGGAGACGAAGAAAAGCGGAGGAGGATGAGCGAGAAGAGGAAGTTAGTTGTGCATGCCCCCATGAGTGATCTCGGTGGAGTCAGTTTCGATAAGGACGCGGTGTATGTTAATGTGAAAGGGAGCTTCACGAGGAGGGAAGGCGAGGAGGTCGAGGAAGGTGAAGGAGAAAAGATGGTTATGGATTTGCAGGAAGCGGGAATGACACTGGATGATGCGGTGAAGCAAACGAAGATTCGGTTGTTTGGGAGTTCAGAGAAGCCGTTGGCTGTTGGAGGCAACGACGACGACGACGACGAGCCTTCTTCTGCTGACGAGGTCGAGGACGACTTTGCTTCTGTTGACGACGAGGGAGAAAGTTCAGGCTCCGAGGCCGAACTCGACACACTCAACAAAGTCCAATCCGACCCTCGAAATACTGGTCGTTCACAGCCTCGTCGTCCTGCCCGGTCTCTACCTCAGGCTGAATCTACTGGCAAGGGTCTGGATTTCGACTCTGACTCGGGTGATAGTGATGAAAATGAAGATGAAGATGCCGAGGAAGGCTTTATCGTCAACGACGACGACGACGACGAAAATTATATAGAGGAGGAGGACGACGACGAAGTCGAAGGTGAAGATGGCGAAGACCTTGATATGGTTGACGAGGATTCCGACGACGACAGGGACACTGTGCACCCCAAAACCAAACATCTCGACTCCCAGGCTCTGTCTCTACGTCGTCCAACGCGTAGAGACTGGACGAAAGATATTTATTCAACTAATCTTTCTCCCGAAGAGATCGTTTTGCAGCATTCTTCTTCCTCGTCTTCGTCTTCGTCACTTACAGCGCACGCGCAGAAGAGCAATGTTGACGTCGACATGGATAACGAGGACGACGGGTTTTTCTTCAAGAAACCTTCGAACGACACAGCAAATACTCTACTAGATTCGTCGACTACCCTCTCTGACCTCGCGGACAAGTCTAAACCCGAGTTTTCCTCTGCTGAGTTAAACAAATGGGAGGACGAAGATATGTTGGAGAGTATTAGGAGGTTGTTTATTACAGCTGTTACTGAGACCACTGGCGAAGATGGAGGAGGAGACGGAGCAGAAGATGACGACGACGACGAATCTGGAGGGGATTTTGTCGATTTTGAAGCTACAGGCGGTGACCCTTCCCTAACTTCCGCCTCCGCTCCATCCACTGCTAAAAAAATCCCCGACCCACCACCAATATCTTCTTCTTCCCGCTCCGCCCTTGCTACCAAGAAGGCACTCCTCAAAGCCCGTTTCGACGAAGAATACGACGACCCTTCCAATTCAAACCCCTCATCCACGTTCTACGACCAGAAAAAAGCCGAACTCACCACACAACAATCTCTCAACGCTACCGCCTTTGCTTCCATTCAAGACCCGGAACTGCGTGCACAGCTTGAAGGGTACGTCCCAGGGACTTATGTTAGGGTGGTATTGGACGGTGTACCTGGAGAGATGGTTAATTTCTTCGATCCAGAATATCCGTTAATTTTGGGTGGGTTGGGTGCTGGGGAAGGGTTTTTCCCTATATCCACCTCCACTACATCCTCCTCTCAAACTGCTCCCACCCCATCCTCAGACCTTACCCTCCTCCGTCTCCGCCTCAAACGCCACCGCTTCCATCCTCGTCCCCTAAAATCCAACGACCCTCTTATCCTCAGCATCGGCTGGCGGCGTTTCCAAACACTCCCCATCTATTCCCTCGACGACCATTCTATCCGAATGCGTATGATTAAGTACACGCCGGACCACATGCACTGTTTCGCTACATTCTGGGGGCCGGGTATGGTTCCCGGTCTCGGTGTATGTGCGTTCAATAGCGTTTATGATGGTCCTACATCTTCAGGTGGAGGAGGAAACGGGTTCAGGGTATCAGCTACTGGGACTTTACTGTCTCTATCCCCCGGCACCTCTTCGCCTATTGTGAAAAAACTCAAACTCACCGGGACACCGTATAAGGTGTTCAAGAACACTGCATTTATCAAGGGGATGTTTGGTAGTGCATTGGAGGTGGCGAGGTTTGAGGGTGCGGGGGTGAGAACGGTTAGTGGCGTGAGGGGGGTAGTAAAGAAGGCTGTGGCTGGGGGGAATATGGGAGGGAAAGGCGGAGATGGAGCGTTTAGGGCTGCGTTTGAGGATAAGGTGTTGATGAGTGGTAAGCTGTCTTTTTTTTGGTTCACTTGTTTCAAGATCGTGTCATATCATTAATCAAATTCTGACTGATTTGGTCTTATTTTACAGACATAGTTTTCCTCCGGGCATGGTACACAGTCCAGCCACGAAAATTCTACGCTCCCGTCACCTCGCTCCTCCTTCCTTCTCCCACCATCTCTCCCACCATCTCCCAAGCCTCATCCGACGAGTCGCCCCCACAAACCAAATCCACCTGGCTCGGCATGCGTCTAACCGGAACGCTCCGCCGCACACTCAACATCCCCACTCCCCTCCAGCGCAACTCAACATACACCCATAAATCCATTATTGAACAAGAACGTACACAAAAGAAAGGAAAGTTTGCTCCGCTGGTGGTGCCGAAGAACCTCATCCGCGAGTTACCGTATAAAAGCAAACCAAAGCTCATAGGAAAGCAAAGCAGCCGAACATACCTCCAAAAACGGGCGGTGGTCCTCGAGCCTGAAGAAAAACGTGCCGTGGCTCTCTTACAACAGATCCGTGCACTTAGAAAAGATCAGGTGAAGAGGAGGAGGGAGAAAAAGGCTGGGAAAAGGGAGGAGAAGGAGAAAAGAGAAGGAGGGAAAGAAAAGGCTGGGGAGGAGAAGGAGAAGGAGAGGAAGAAGAGTGTTATGAGAAGTGTGGGGATGAAAGCAAAAAGAGAGGCAGAAGCTATGGGTGGCGGGAGGCAAGGAAAGAGAAGAAAGGTTGGATAGAGTACGACGGCGAATAATTATCTCAGTAGAATTGCAAACATCACTTCAAACTTCTATTTCCAGTGATACTTTGAGTTTTTTCCTCTATCAAAGGCCATACACACATGAATATATATACCTAACAAATCAGAGGAAAACATGATCCCTAACAAACAGGTTGACCTGCACAAAGAGTGAGTTTATGACAGTATCACATGAGACGCAACAGCCATTGCAGATCAATCAATCTGCCATAAAGGCATTCCCAGCGTATTCGCAAACGTTTCAGACGATCCTTCGTCTCTTAACGCACGTGATTTTTGCAGACAATCGTCGATTTCGTCTCGAAACCTTCTTGCAGCGAATTCAAAGATTTATGTAAGTGAGTTGGACTATTGCAAGCAAGGTAATAGACATCTCAACGTATATACAAATCACCAAAATGATTCAGGACACCTCATCATTTGCACTCATTAAGAAACTTTACTTCTTCAACGTCCTCTGCTTTTCCGGCTCCATTGTCAACTTTCTATCAACAAACATTCCTTTCCGTTCTCTGACACTGTCCATGTAAACTTTCGCTTGGTTCACCCTGTCGGCCGTCGTACCCAAATCCTCCAGTTCCTCAATGGTGGATGGGACCCAGAACGGGGAAAGTGGAAGGAGGTCGTAGCTGGAAGACGACAGAAGAAAAGTAGAGCAAAGATTAAGCATAGGAAGGAGGCACAATATATCCCATAAGACTCACCCGCTGAACACCAACATTGCCCCAGCAGCACCACTCGTCCTCTTCCTCAGTTCATCCGCGAAGCCAAAAGATTCCACGACGGGCAGTCGAGCAGATATAGTAAAAAACGATGTCCCTTCATTCATTTCTTCAGCGACGACCCGGCCTTTGCGCTTTGAGAGGACACCGTAGACGCGACCAAGGACATCGGCTTCAATCCAAGGGTTAGCAGAAAATCAAGAACGACGGTGCAAGAAGGGTTGAAGGAACAGATACAATGATGTGAGGGAGGTGAGGGGAGACCATTCAACCAAGAATAAGAAAAATAATGACACAACGAAAACTTACTACTGCACTGTATATCACAACTATACATCGCCAACATCAATCTAGGACTCCACTCGAGTAGTGCACTGCGACATGCATCGCGAACAGCAGATATTAGAGACCCAGTTGTTTGCGTGATGCGATTTTGTTCTGTAGATAATGATCGTTAGCCCTGTCAATATGCGCATTGGAAGATGAATGGCACGATAGGATGGAAAATTGACAGATAAGACAGACAGCAGATACGGTACAGCGGAAGGACGATAGAGGGGGCAATAGAAAAAAAAGAGAACCAACGAAAGACACCCACCAATTTCAACAGCCAATTTCTCCCGATTCACCTCGACTTTTTCTAGAAAATACGCCAAACCCTCAACAGGCTCTGCACATAGAGGTCCTTGTCTCGTAGCAAGCTGGAAGCCAGTGAGGATATACGGGAGAGGATCGAAATCTGCTGCGGGACTTGAAATTTGAGCATCGTCTGACGGCCCATTCTGCGTATTGTACGCATCGCGTGCATCGACAAACACACATCCCGTATCGTATGCATCCGTGCCTCCATCGTTCAACTCAGATTGCGGGTCATCTAAGTTGGTCCTCGAAGTGTCCGATGGAGAGTCACTCATATCCACCTTCGATTCGGAGTCTCCCGTTCCTTCATCGCCTCTATCGCCTCTATCACCCCTCTCTCCACCCAAAGGTCCAAACGCACACACCCTCTCTGCCAAATTCCTCCACAACTTCTCTTCATCCGCATCTCGATGCTTCCTTTCCTTCCTCAAAGCCTCCTTCCGACAGACCTGTTCAAATTCATCCCAGAAAGCGCGTTCTTCTTGACTTTCGCGTGATTGTCGACTTCCATCCTGGGGTTGTCGAGGTCCCTCCCTCCTTGGACGAGATAGACGAGTTAATACCCCTCTTCGTCTCTTCGCTGCCAAAAATTCTCGTATACTCGATGGGAGCGGAACACAACGGATCGTGAATTGGATTATACCGTTAGGTGAGGTTGAAGATGAAATAGTACCTGTGAACTACGTAAGGAGAGTAATTGGGATGGAAATGAAGGCAGACATACCGGTAGGTCCACCAGTCGAACCACCTCCGAACTGCACTTGAAATTGTTTCTGTTGCTGGTGTTGCGCAATCTGTTGTTGTTGTTGTTGTTGCTGCTGTTGAGTAGACGATTGCCCGGCTTGTTGAATCTCTAGATTAAAGATGAGAAGAAAATCCTGAAAAGCATACTATGATAGTATCGCTGACCACTTTCCCTGATCGCCGTCTCCCTAAACGGTACAATCGGCTTCGACGCATGGATCTCCACTTTTGCGAACCTCTCCCTCAAATCCTTCAAACACCTCTCCAGATGCAATTCGCCCGCTCCACCGATTACCCACTCTCCCCCGTCCATCTGGAATGTCTCCACACATGGATCAGCTTGTTCTAAGATTCTCAAACCACGTAGGAGGGCAGGAAGGTCTCCAGGGAGAGCAGGAAGGAGGGATAAACGCACTATGGGAGGAACGGTGTGGGTTATTCGACCGAGGTTGAGGAGCCACGAGTGATGAGGGCGGGGACCTTGTGTAGAGGGGGGTCGAACAATGGTTCCACCTCTCCAAACAACACTTTCTATCTCTTCCTTCGTATTCCCGGTTTTCTCTTCCAGATCTTGGTTTGACTTGGTCGACGACGAAAATTCGTACTTGAATCGTGCAGCGAAAATCTGGCCAGCGCTCACACTCGACACTGGAAGCAATTCCCGGCCCATCATCAGATAGAGGGCGGCGATGGTGATTCGGGTGGGATGAGTAGGCTGTGAAGAGGAGTGCATTTTAGAGGCTTGTGCGACGAGTGATTGCGAAGAAGTTGATGGGAGGCCGAGAACGTATTGTACGTTAGAGGGATGTACGACCGCAGTAGAAATATCGTTAAGCGACGCTGCAGTATTCTCCATTGCAGGATTGAACTTGGGCAAGAGGACGAGGACTTGTTCGCCTGCACTCAAGGTGCCTGAGTATATTCTCGCAAAGCCGAGAAGGATATCCTCATCCAGATCCTTTTGATGGTCTTCCTGGTCTTTTTCTTGTAACTCATCGTCGTTCCCGTCGTTGCCGTCTCCAGCGTCAGTCACTTTCACCTCCTCATTCAATTTTTCAGCTGCGACCCGCTTTCTGTCGCGCGCCGCTTTCGCCTGAGCGCTCCTAGCATTCTCCCTCTCTTCTGGTAAATCACCTCTACGGACTGCGAACATCTTGGAAACGTATGCGCATACGGGAACAGCGGGTGAGGGCGAAGCCTTGTAGAGGTGTTCATAAGGGATAGGAGATGAAGACGTGGTGCCATCTGTAGAGTTAGGTGAAGACTCATTGTCCAGACCCAGCATTCTACCCATCCTGTGACTCTGAGCCATCTGCGGTGGTGGGACAATATCGATTACAGTCTGAACGATGGAAGTAGAGAGCGGAAGCCACTGAGCGAATATCAGTGATAACAGATGTTTGGGGTAGTTGTTGGTAGCGGATGTATCTGTGGTCGAGCTCGAGGCCGAAGTCAAGTTCGATAATGAGCGAAGTTCCCGTGCGGGAAGTGTAAGCGACAGGGTGGAAATGATTTTCAACACCTTGTCTGGATTTCTTGGATGAAGGCGATTAGTACATAGTGAATAAAAAGCGAAGAATGCTTACGGATTCCCTATAACTGCATCATATACCTGCCACAAATTTTCCAACACAATCTGTACAAAGAGGGTCTTCATGCCTGGTCGTTTCCCTTTCGCGCCGACCACCCGCTTACTCTTTGTATCAAAATACCACTCTCCCCACATAACTTTCTTCAAGCTCTCTTCCTTTTCCTTCGACGCTTCAGGAGAGAGTTTACCTGACTTGATCTGCTCAGCAAACAATTTCCTCGCAAATATTCGGGCAAAGTGCGAAGGTCGAAAACCCCAGCTGTCGATGGCAGAGGCGAATATGACGTTGCCTTGAGCAGGATCAAAATAAATCCCAGAGTCGTCTTCTTCGTCGTCTTTTGTAGTGACACCTCCGGAAGCATCCACGCCAGTATCCGTATCGTTATCTGCTTTCTTCATTCTCTCTCCACCCCAAAGTCCACCCATAACCACATTAACATCTTCCACAACTCTTGCCAGTCTTTCGTACGCTTCCTCGGGTGTTAATTTCAATTCCATGATCATCCTATCGATCTTATTAAGCACCAATATCGGTGTAAGTTGGTCCTGATACGCCTGCCGTAGAAGCGAAGTGGTTTGTGTCTGTACACCTTCGACGACATCGACAAGTATAAGCGCACCATCGCATAATCGTGAGGCAGTAGAGACTTCAGATTGAAAATCAACATGGCCAGGTGTGTCAATCATGTTGAGGACGTACATGTCACCGTCTTTGACTCGATATTTTAATCCAACTGCAGAAGCTTCCATCGTGATTCCTCGTTCTTGTTCGTCCTCTCTAGAGTCCATGTAACGAATTTTACCCGCCATTCGTGCAGATATTATATTATTGGACGCGAGAAGAGAATCCATAAGTGTGGTCTTTCCATGATCAACGTGTCCAAGAGTGGTTAAATTACGGATGAAGAGTGGATTTTGTTGTGAGTTCTGAGACGATGCTTGATTTTCCATTTGACGAACAGAAAGAAGAACTTTTGTCTCCTGCGGTTGTATTGAACTTGAAGAACAGGATGAAGGGTAAGTTATAAGCGCTAGACAAGCGCCATGATTGATCTGCCGCAATTCGACTCAACAGGAAAGCCAAATCCTTTTATTACGGTCGAAGGATGCTTAGCTCGACTTTTTATTGTAATTCCGACAGCTCCGTCTCTCTTTAGGCTCAATCTACGGCTTGAACATCGAACACCCGTTTCTTTGTGTCAACAGGCGTCAACTAAGTGACTCAATTCTCAGTTCTTGAACCCATATGGCTCCGAGTCGGTACACGCAGCTGTTCTAGGCTCCCTGCGCTCTGACCATGCTTCAAGCAACAATGCCGATCAAATCACACAGGCTCGGGCAAAATTTGTTTCAACTTGCAAGGGTCGGGGCTGGTCAGCCTTCGGGAGCGCTACGGAAATTTGGAAATCTTTGGAAATGCTATCCCTCTCTCTATATATATTTTCTGATAAATCCGACGTTCGTGGAAATGGTGAAAGACTCATATATTTATGTAAGTAGGCTCAAATACTTCAAATCCCTTGTTCCGTCGCTCAAGGTCTCTCTCTCAGCGGCTGGTTCGGTACGTAGAATGTTTCGGCTCTGTTTCTGACTCCCAACTTGACCGAACTTTTCTGGATTCAGCTCAAAATAGGTTTTCCCTCAACTTGCAGGTCACGTTCGACGAAAGAAAGATTTTAGGTATGTCTGCAAGTTGTTGACCTTGGTGATATCCTCATCAATTTGTTTTCGACTTACCGAAATATACATAGTTCTCAGGCCTTTCAATCACCCAATACGTTATCCATGTTACTCCAATCATCACGTCTATTCACGCTCCTCTGTGCGTGGGTTAGCTTCCTCGCAGTCATCCAAGCTTTGCCCTTGGATTTGGTTACTCGAAATGCAAGTACGATCATAGAATCCCAGAAGCGGAGTATGCAATTCACCAGTTATCTCCCCGTTGACGCTCTCTCAGCATAAGATATAGGCTCCGAACTCAAAGTGCCTGTTCAAATGTGGATAGGCCACCCCCGATACTCCATTCGAACACTGGGTCCTCAACATCGATAAATCCAACAACTTCCATACCAAAAAAGTTTCCCGAAATCCCAAACATCCACTGAAGCCTTCCTTGTACAGTAAGGACTACTCCAGTGTCAATGATCCGGACTGGCAATACATTGACCTCGATTGCGAAGCGACTTTCAACAGTGACTCCAAGATGGAGGATGTGTTCAAGGATCTGGTAAATATCCCGTGGACGAGCGCGCCAATTGACTCAGGAGGGAACTGTCTGGACTATGTGAAAGCTGCTTTGGAGCTATTGGCGGAGGGGAATTTCATTTCCGCCGTTCCGAGTAAATTCACGGACAGATACAACAAGTACTATGTCGATGTAACGAAGACAGTGTGGAAGGTGGAAGTGACTTTGCCTCAGTCCTAGACAGTATATTCCAGATACGCGATGAACATTGGGGTGTAGTTGTTGGGTATACGTTACTCGACGCCGTACAAGAGACGGGACTCTCAAAACTTTTTCCCATTTCCAAGACCTTTTCCGAACTTGAACAGACTCCCCTCGGAAAAGCGTGTCTAACGACAAAACCCATAAAGAGCGAGTCATCGATAAAATTACCTCTTTGGAGCTAAAGGTTCGTCGTAATGAGGAGGGCGGAACTTGTATGGATTTCACGTCGCTTGTGATACAACATCTGTATTCGTATCGTTGTATTGATGCCGCATTGGTGAAAAAAACCAAAAGATACACGAGGCCAGGTACTGGATAATGGATTGGAAAGTAGCTAACAAGGTACACAACATGCAAAGATGTATCGTAATGTAATGGTGTTCTCCTTAGTGGCTTGATCTTGTTTTAATGCGTACCACCACTTCCTCGATCATGCCAACTCTTTAACAAGATTGTCTCCCGGAATCTTGAAATCTCCTCCGACAAAAAGGTGTACATGGTCCTGATAGAGAGAATTCGTTAGGTCACCTAGAGATTCTCAAATATGTTCTCGAAGTTTTTCCTGGCAAGTTGCATTACGTCCGTGCCCAAAATCATCTTCTGTACCTCTGCATCCACCGCTTTATCCGGACTGGGTCCACCTTTGTCTTTCAGGGCTGCAAACTGTTTATCTCTATCCTCCCGTGCGGCTCCTTCACCTAGATGTAATGTTCTTCCCGATGCCGCTGCGAGCTCCACTAACGTCTCTGCACGCTTCTTCCGCACATGTTTATAAACCTTCAACGCTTTATTAATTGAATCTGGACTACGATCCGGTAACTTGGACAATACGACGGCAAGGACACCTGCATCTTCGATGGCTTGAGCGGCGCCCTGGTCTATAAGCAAAAGCCCGTGTTAGTCAAAAGCTCTTAAGGATTTCTAATCTTCGTGCGAACTTACTCAAATGGGGTAATGTAGGATGGCAGGCGTCCCCAACAAGCGCAACGCACCCGCGTACCCATGTCGGCAGCGGGTTATGAATGCGGAGCTTCCACTCACAGATTTCGCCTTCCGGGACAAGGTTCAACATGCGCAGCACGAGCGGACAGAAATCCTTGAAGTTATCCAGCATATCAGCTTTCGACCCACGGGTGGTGTATGTCGCGGAAGGTGCTGCGGCAAAGTGAACATCAGGCTGGGCAGTGGAGATATTGTAGATACTTTTGTTGCTGATGGGGTAAGCGATAATGTGTCGACGCTCTCCGATCCAACGGGTTACTTGGTCAGAGTCCAGAAGCTGGAGCATCTCTGGGTCCGAAGCCATCTGCTCACGCGTGAGCATGATACGGTATGCGGATTGACCTGAGTCGATGACTTCCGCGTCGATATTCAGTTCCCTGAGGATCTGTGGTCGGACGACGGATTTAATACCATCAGCAGCAAGAACGACATCGACAGAAACGTCGTATGATTCGCCCTCTCGAGGAACGACGGTAAAGATTGGCTTGGGTAGCCATGATTTGACTCCACCACAGGACAATTTGAAGTGGAACGTGATGGCTGTCTCTTTCTTGCAAGCGTCAAACATTGCGTTTGCCAACGAAGATCTGTGTCCGACCATGTGAGGTACCCCGTACTCTTTCCGAATATAAGAGAAATCGACATGAGCGAGCTCGGTGTTATCGTTGTGCCCTGCAAGGTTAAAATCAGGATGAATATTATTGCGTTCAGAATACCTATGTAAACGTACGGCGAATACTAGCATCCTTGATATCTGTAGCCTCCTTTGCTATGACCTCCCAACAGCCTAAACGTTCCAGTATTCTCGCCATGTTTGGGGCGAGTTGGATGCCTGCGCCTACGAACCCAAGGTTAGATGCTGTCTCGTACACATCGATACGAGTTATTCCATGTTTAGCCAAGGCCAGTGCGCATGCCAGTCCACCCATACCAGCACCTATGATCGCGACGTGGAGATCTCCCTCCTTTCCAGTCATCTTGCCAGATAGTGTAGATCCCAGAGATACTACTACTAGTACGCAGAGCAGGGGGCGAAGAAATTACGTCTAATTCGACAAAATCAGAAATAGAAACATTTTTTAAAGAAGTGGATGAATTACTTGGTCTACAATCGTCATATCTGCTGACCTGGGCCCCCCGGGGTTTGTAGATGTTGAGACACGGACCCGGTATCATGAGATGAAAAGAGTTCGTAGAGACCGATTGAACGGACAGTCAAGAGTTTCTTGTGAGAATGTGTCAGATAAGCGATAACCAGCGTAGAAAGATGAAGACCCGTGTATGGCCGAGAAAGAAAAGGTCGAACTCACCCAGAGCCGCCAGCCGCCAGCGATGAATACTTAGTAGAACAAGGACTGCGCAGCGCGTTTGAGCGCGGTTTCGCGAAGGGCCCGGGAATACTTAGCTGGGTGGACAGTTCAGGCAGTAAGCATGGTGCACTCATGGACACTGCTTGCATTGTCAAGTTTCCTGAAAATACGCTTCAGTCATGACCGAGATCGTCGAGTGAGGACCGGGTGACCTTGCACGTGCACTCGTGTGGCGCTGTGGGCGCTTATTCCTGATGCTCTCGATCTTTCTCGGCCTTTTCAGACAACCTTTAATACGTCCATATTCCTCGAATTTTTTCCTGCATCGCGCATTCTCAATGGACGTAATAATTTCCGAACCTACACCCTCTAAAATCCAAGTCCTTCCCCACAATCAATACCAAACTTCTGACTCACTCACTCCATCGACGGTCTCTTCATCTCCTTTAGATCAGTTCCATATCTGGTTCAAGCAGGTAGTTGAGGACGGTATAGTCCATGAGCCCGAGGCCATATCTCTGTCTACCGCCACGACATCCGGAATTCCATCAGCCCGGATGGTGTTATTCAAGCAACTAGATGAACGTGGATTCATATTTTACACCAACTACACGTCGCGGAAGTCACAGGAGTTGGAATCGAATCCGAATGCGGCGATGGTGTTTTACTGGCGCGAGGTTCATAAATCCGTGAGGGTCATCGGGAAGGTAGAGAAAGTCAGTCGAGAGGAGAGCGAGAGATATTTTCGGACTAGACCCAAAGGCAGTCAATTAGGTGCTTGGGCTAGTCGGCAGAGTCAGGTTGTTAAAGAGGGAGAGGTCATGGAGAGGTTGAAGAAGCTTGAGAAACGATTTGCACCTGATGCTGCATCCGGAGAGGAAGGATCGAATATTCCGATGCCAGAATTTTGGGGTGGGTGGAGGATAATTCCTACGTCAGTCCATACCATTTCGCATATTAAGTCATGGTGAACTCAAAACTTTCTTTCCGTCACAGCGAAGTAGAGTTCTGGTGTGGAAAACCATCTCGACTACACGATCGAGTTTGTTATCGCCTCGAAGAAGGATCCACCGCAGAAACGCCAAAGTGGAAAATCGAATGCTTGGCACCATGACGACAAGGGAAGTTAGGGAACGGAATAAATTCATTATCACAGCTCAAAATAAATAGAGTTACAGGCGTTCAAACATAGAGCTTCCCAGCGCTTACCGCTAAGTCGCCGAAATAAAATTGAATGTTTCCAACCTCCACGCATTACTATCCGCGAGGCTTGTAACCTGCTTGTAACTATGCAGTTCAACGTTGCTACAAATATTGTCTTATGTCTTCAATGCTTTTGTCGCCCTCAGTGATCGTTGCAATCAGAAATCGACTCGAAAACCTCTACGAGCATCGGTAATTCCTCGCCACAAAGAGAGTACTGATTCTCGGAGCTTCCACTGTGTAGAAACGGGCCTTTCTCTCTTACTCCTTCAAAGTTTTTCCATCTTTGATTCCTCCTTATTGATGTCCACCGCCTCCTCTACAGACGATACAGACACCAATCTGGAACATGTGGAGTGTTCCTTCATCGAAGAATATACTTTTGCGGATGAGACCGGTATTGATCATACCCAATTCCGCGGAACGCCAAACGAGGACCGTCTTGCGATATCAGAAGATTGGAAGATATTCGACAGTTATTCGATGGTAAGTTATCAGTTGTCAGTTCAAAATACGGTGCTTCAAGGATAGATTCATAGGTCACGGAGGCTTAACGACAGCAGAGTACCTCACGAAACTTCAAATCCCAGAAAATCCACGGAGCCCTCCTTTTCGAATCCCCAGAGCCAGGAATATTTTCGGTTTTACTTGTTGACTTTACGGTAAACAATGTCTCAGAGTTCCCAAGACGCCAGGTTCAATGGTTCGACAAGGAGTTGGGACATGCTGTTACAGCGATATGTCCACTCCCAGAAACATCAACGGGCGTCGATTCGGTCCGTTCCCATACGACGCTTTGTCTTTTTGCGGGTTAATCGCTACCTTCTGTCCGAGTTTGCGTACCAAGACTTGTGCCCACTGCGAATCTGAATGGAACTAGGTATTCTTAGATCCCAAATCATCGATTTCTTCGACAAGTCTAACTACCGTTTTTTGAATCTGCCTCGAATGACTCCACCGAAGGTTGTCCCAAACAGGCATTTGCAGTTGCCCTCTTCACTGGCCCTCTGGATGATTTTCTGTCCTTTCTTCACCGTTGTCCTCTGGTGGTAGCATCGGAATTCCCCAGTGCTATGAAAGCTTTGATGCTACTGTCCCCAGACGCGCTTCAGGTGTAAGCTTTTCTGTCGCCAATTATTCACTAGGTGCCTTGCCATTCACTGTATACATATATCTATACAGTAACCTACAGTTACAAAACCTCCGGTCAGAGAAGACATGAACCTCTACATTTTGAACAAAGCGTACCGACGACACAAACATTGGGCCGTGCTCAATTCGAAGGCTCCGTGTTTAACATATCTTAGGACCGTTTGTGCGTAAGGAAATGCGAGAACGAAATTTTTGCTACTGAGTCATAGAATGATGATAAAACTCGTAAAAGTAAAGCTTAAAGAAAAGAGTCCTACTTGTTGGGAAGAGTATGGCCTTGCCTGTAGCGGAGGTGGGAGGAAAATGTATGGATCCTGTGAAGATGGTGTTGAACGATGTCGTGGTGAAACGTTATTGGTGATGACTAGTGAGAGCTGTCACAGTCTGGTCACAGTCTGACCGCGTATTCAAATTCAAAGTAGAGGTGGAATCAGGTGGAATCCGGCCAATAGGTAAGTAGTCCCTGTAAATATAGCTATACCGTACCAACTCAGATATGAGCACTGATCTTGTTGTTCGGCTCTTATCAGGCCCTTATGCAGCGAGATTCTTAAATTTCGAATAAGACTGAATCCTGAAAATATAATCAGTCGTCTTACAGCCATGCATTCTGATGCATGTTCCCAGCCAAATCTACGTGCCGTGCACAAGCAAGAAGGAGGGTACCTGGATACTATTAGAGGTGAGAATTTTAGCGCTTTTACTGAAAAGTTTGAACAGCATCAACCGACAATCAGGCTTACAGCGTTGATGAAAAGAACACCTTGCTTGCAATGGTCATTGATATTGAACATCCATAAGGGACCATAACCTCGACCGTGGAAAAATATCCTTTTAAAGTTGTCTCTGTCCGTTCCGACGGCGGAGCAAGGTCACATTTATGCCTTATAGGTCAAAAGGGATCCGGATGCAGCCCTTTGATTCAAGGGTGACATCGACTCCAACCCAGCTCCAACCCCGTCCCACGACAACCTAGAACAGCCTCCTTCAAGGTGCGAAACTCCACCCGGCCAGGTGGCCTGAAGCTGGTTGAACACGGGCCGTACATCTCAATCTTAGGGGCAAAGCGAGTAATGCTCCCCATAAGCACAGTAAGCTACGCGCATATATGAATGCGTACCTGCCTGATACGCATAAAAATTGAAACTGCAAGCGACAGATATTGAATCGGAAAAGCACAATCCAGATGTCTTCCCTGGTTCTCGTCTCCTGTCAACTTGAGGATCTATCCGTTGGAGACCGCCAAACCTCACCAAACTATTCTAGGCTATCGTAGAATGTGGCAAAAATTAGCCTTAAAAACCACCAGTCAATCCCGATAAACAAATCCAGTCGACCTCGTTTCCCCTTCACTCTTCAAGTTACACACCAAGCGCTGGTTCGGTGAGTGTATTCCCATAGCACCCCTCTTTTCTCCCTTTGCTGACATGTTACAATAGCTTTCTCCTGATTTTGGTAGTGTTTTTGCTGGTCAATCACTACCTTCTTGCTTCATCTCCACGACTCGTACGTCTTCTGCGTATCCTGGCATATCAAGTCTCAACTCACGCTTTATGAAAAATTCCACTCATAGATATTTTCGTTTTTGTCAACTTTCATCCACTTCCTCGACGCCGTCTCCTGAACTCGTCTGACACGTGTCAAAATGTTTTACCGAACCGGAACCTCCCAGTTGCTCTCCCTGCTTTCTCTTTGGACCGCTTTTCTCGCTGTATTTTCGTCGCCCTTGCCCTCTGGCAGTAGTGTTGGAGTTTCCCAGTACTATGGACGCTCCGATCCAGCGATCGCCAGATTGGCTTCAAAAAGTAAGTTTTCCCCATTTTAACGTTTGTTCAAATTAATCCTTTTCGCTTCCCTAGTTGCCAAACGTTCAGTTAAAGTGGACATTACCCTCTTTATCCTGTACGAAGCTTACCCAGAGTACGAACATTGGGCTGTGCAAGTCGGGGACGCATATCTCCAAGCCTCTTTGCCATGGGAAGAGTGGCAGCACGTCAATATACATCAGGATCATTTGCGCATCTCGAGAGGAAATGAGAAAGCGCAGTTCTCACCACCTCCCAGAAAGATTAAGCTCGGCAAAGCAAAGTTCGAAGATGAAGAAAAAAAGGATGAAGTTATCGCGGACATCCTCAAGTGGCAAATGCCCGTTCCCGTAGGTCAAAAAGGAGGCAATTGTATGGATTTCGTCTGGTCGGTTCTGCAGTTTTTCGTAGAGAACGGCTACTCTAATAACGGGGTGATGACTAAATTTATGGAAGAGTATGACGCCAGATATCACACTGTAGTGGAAAACGTTATTGCACATAAGTCGAAGTAATATTCTGTCACAATACCAATTGGTCATTAACATTCCTCACTGAAAAGCTCTATAGTGGCAGGTAATCAAACGCAAGTAGCATCCAATTTTCATAGATTAGGGAAAGTTGTGATCGATATAAACATCCACAGAATCACCAAGATGTAGCTTTGAACAATGACTTGGCCAAAGTTCAACAGCAACCGTCAACCGCTGCATGACCCGGAAGCAACATAGTACTTGTGATAGTTACCGCGATACTCAGTAGGAGAATAAATAATGTTTCAGAGTCCAGACCCCAGTGTGCAAACGTAGTGTGAAACTGTCGAATCATACTTGCTGAAAGGAGAGAAAATGGACAAGTAAACATGGTGTGGTGATTGAGGGATCTACGCATGATCATCGATATCGACCATTCGAGGAGGGATGGAATCTTGGAGGAATCACGGACTGCGGTCCGAACTGGTCCAAAGCCTAATCTTCTCCTCATCGATCCTGGCAGAAAGGCCAAAAGTCCTACGCATGAGCAAGTGTGGTGCTCATACGTGGTATAGTGGCGGACAGGACCGAGGTTGTTCGTAATTAGACAACGAGAGATAACGTTTGTTAGGAGACCGTTTTTGTAAGCGCAAAAGCCTTTGGAAAGGATAAAGCGCAGATATGAGGACTACTTGGATTACATTGCAGCGACCAATGTATTAGTATCTATCTGCATCTTCGCCGCGCCTTCTTGACCCACATTAATGTGTAATACATTGATCTTATGTTTTGGAATGGAATAGTTACACTACAGCGCATAAATTACATGGGTGGGTTTTATCTCCTTGTTCGCTCACCAGGTGCTACCCCAAGCCGCTCGTATCCTGCTTGGTACCTCTCTTTGTAGATTGTTTCGTAGCTTTCCAGAACCGAGTCGACGATAATTCCACGGTCCTTGAATTTCTGCAGCACTATCCTGATATAATCCACACAGGTTCCTTTCTGATTAAAAGGGGGCATCTTCACGTTAATCATCTCATTGATGACATTCTCTTTATGTTCCCTACTCACGAATGATGCCTTACCAATTGGCATTGTTTTGAGGGTACCTTTCGTGGTGTTCTGGACTCGGAGCGTGGAGGTTTTCTCAGGAATAAGAATGGTGTCACTTGTCATGAGCTGGATTTTGGAGACGCAAGCATGAACGGCTGTATTATCGATGGCCAAGAATGCATGCTCTTTCGGATCATCCTGATATATTAAGATGACTCGAAGATCTGCTTGGACTATTGATGACAGGATATGCTCAGCGCGTATCGGGGCAGGGGCAGTTCCTGCACTGCCACGAGCTGGCAGAGGTGATGCAAAAACTGCCAGTGCAACCACAGGCAACCACCCAAAGGCAGAGTGAAGCGAAGAAGGATTGGGTAGTGATTCGGGGCAACATCGAGGCGAGAAACGTTTAACAAAGGGTCCGGCAAGGTCTGGGAGACAAGTCAAAATGAATCGTCACGGTGGTAAAGTCGATGGAATCGAAAGATAGAAATAAAAGGGTGTGTCTAGTGTATGCAGAATTAGTATACGAGTACAACACAGAAAGGGTTTCGAAATTCAAAGACATACCAAGAACTGTCAAAGATAGGAAATCCGTAGGAGTTGGCCAGCAAATCCTAGTGGTCTGATAGAAGAAGAAGAAAGCTTTTGTAACAATAGGTAAGCCAGTTGATGAAGAAAGAACATAGAACATGAAGGATACGTACCGAACCAGCGCGAGGGAGTGGGGGTACGAAAGGTATCTGTATAGTGAATCGAAGAAAAGCTGATGCTTTTTGAGGGTTTTCGCTAGCGGTAGCTAACTACTTGGAACCCTGCATGACTTGATGTGGGATCCGATGCTATCCGATGAGCGATGAAAAATTTGAATGATGGTTGGTGTTGGGCTGCACCGCTTGATGTACTTAGACCAGGAAAAACAGAAAACAACGGAAAATCACCTTTGTAAAACCCGCAAGTTATCGTTCAGTCACTTACCTGGGACTGACAGTAAAACAATAAGTAGAATCATCTTTCTAGTCGGCGTAATGTAACTGAGTTAGATCATGATGCATGGTCATTGAAGGTTCGCTGGAAATTGAGAGGACGAGGCTTCTTACGACGCTTTCAGATATAACTAAGCGCCCGTATCCTTCCTTCTGTTGAACTGGCCGACGGCGGTTGCACCGCGCAAATTTCGCAAGTGTAGAGGGTGTCCTGAAAAAACGTCGAGAAAGACAAAGGTTGGTAGTGAGTACATACATTAGCCTGCTGGATCAATTAATTTTCTGTGTACTTCTCCGTAGTACAAAAAGAATCACTTCCAAAATTTCCTCTAGACTATTGCGAAACTGAAACCCTCTTCATCCGCGCCTGTTTTCTCTCCTCATATATATCCTTGTACTTTTCCAACACCGAATCAGCGTCCCCTACAATCCTGCCATCCTTCTTCATCTTCTTCAACACAATCATAATAAAATCCCAACAATTCCCATTCTCTGCAATCGGCGGCAACTTAATCTTCAGCAATTCCTCAATCACCTTCCCTTCTTCAAATTTACTACCGAATTTCGCTTCGCCGATGGTTTCCATTCCGAGACGATACGCTTCCATTGCGGCTTTTGTTGACATGTCTTCTTTTTCTGGAATTATTTGGGTGTGGTCGGTGTTGGTCGGATATACGGCGTGAAGGAGTGTGTCGCCGACGGCGATGAATGCGTGTTCTTTGGGGGTATCTTTGTTGGCAATAGCGATTTGGATGTGTATTGGTGGTTGGGGAGGTCCAAAGAATACCGGAGCGGCGTTGTCAATGTTGCCAGCGTTATTATCACCTGTAGGCAATGGTAATGGAAGGACTGTTAGGAAAATTGTCCAGAGATAGAGCAGAGTGAAGAGGCTCGAGGTGGAGATCCGGGAAAGAAGCATATCAAGAGATCGAAAATGGAGAAGATTGAGAGGTCGAAATAGCACGAAGAAGTTGGGGGGAAAAGTTTTGGATTGAAGACTACGTGATTGAGGGTACTAGGCTGAGCGCTTGTGCATAGGTGAGTTTATGTACTAAATTAAAACATGAATACATGCTTACTGTAACGGGCCAGGATTTTCAATATTCAGGACCGATTTGTTGATTTGTGGTAATCGACCAGCGATTCCACCAAGAATAAGAGAAGAAAAAGCTGTCGCGACATTACACATCGAATCAGCGAGTTATATTCATGCAATGGAGTGATATACATACCGTACTAGCAGGGGCCTGACCAAGATTAGGTCCAGTTCGGGTGTCAAGTTCGAGAGGTACTTGAGTGTACCCATGATATCCTCCTGGTATTTATTCAACACGTCTTCCTCTTTTAGGCTGTGCGCGCCGCGAGTCCGCTTCGCAAACTCTGTATAGTCTCGAGATTCTAATCAATCTCGACCGGGATCGAAGATACACACGAAAAAGAGAAGATGTGTTTGATATACCGCCTCAACCCTCCCCTGGAGCTGCTATGCCCTTCCTTCCCTCCGGCCTGTGTTTGTTGAGGATCGGAGGTGCGCCATTATGCGACAAGGCTCAAAAGGGCTCAAAGGCGAAGTTCAATGGAATAAGCGTATGAGGTGAAACTTGAAGCCGACGGTTAGGCTAAGTTTTTCCGCAGGGTAGGCTGACAGCGACCAAAACGTTGATAGCAATCCTGAAATCTCCTATTCGCTCCGTCCACCTCTTTCTCTACAACGTTCCAACGTTCGTGACCAGAAGCACGTACTTAGTCATCTCGGTCCAAGTACGTCCTTCTAATACATCGATCCAACAACGACAATGAAGTTCCCACATAGTTCCTGGTGGTGTATGTAGTGGTGGTGTAGTAGCAGTGGGGAATTGCTGGTCAATATTCACGTTCCACCTTCTCACCAACCACCATATTGATTGTATGCAATACGGCACACGACTGATACCGTAACTTTACCATTGTTCATTCACGGAAATTGACCACTCACTACTGAAAATGAGTTTCTTCCTCAGGCTTGACTCGACCACAAGATCAGAGTCTGAATTTAACGATTACCCGGAGGAATTGGTGATTAAGTAAACAAAAGACGAGGTGGTGATTCGGGTGGGCAACATTGGTATTCAAATCATTCGATGAGCCCAGCCGGGGATCTGTGGGACGCAATTGAGAAAAGAAAAATGTGTCACATCGAGAGGAATTGAAGACGAGGGAAAATAGTAATGTAAGATAATTAGTTATGTAAGATATGTAGATGAGTTCAACGATGGAGTGGGAAAACGTACCAAGAATCGGAGTTGAAGAAAAAAACTTATAGGAGTTGGCCAGCAAATCTTGGTGGCCAGATAGAAGAAGATGATGAGAGCTTTCACAACACCAGATCAGCCCAATCAATGGAAGGGAAACATAGGGAGATGCCTAAGAACCAGCACGGGGGTAGTATGAAAGGGGGGATAGTGGTGTACATATATAACTTTAAGACTGATAAGCGCAACAAGAAGTCTAGGGTGAGTCCGGAGTGATTGCGCTTACCTTTTGCTATGTATCACAGTGTATCACACGCCGAGGAGAACAGTGCTACGGTGTAGCACTAATTAATTATTCTTTTTGCTATTGGAACTGATGGACAACGGTCGTTTGTCCACGCAGATTTTCCACGTAGATTGACAAAGAAGTTATCCTAAATATTGTGTGAGCAGCTACCTAATGTACCGTCGTCTCTTCTCCAGGATCTTCAGGAAACGTCAGGGCGAATTTTTGTTAAATTCATATCCTATCCTATCGTATCCTACCTAATCGCGATATATTGAAATCAGTAAATGAAAAAGAAGATCAGTAACATGACTTGATTGAACACAATTACATCCCCCATCTGTTGTATTCTCAAAGTATTCCGTGTCGCTATGGGCAAGGCATGGTTGAGGACGGTTTGAGGAGGGAAGCTGGCGGAGCGACTTTGTTGAAGGAAAGGAGTTCCGAGGTTGGTCACGGTTTGAAGGCTAGATGGTAGGTTTCCAGGAGGGGCATCATGCTGGAGAGAGAGTTTCGGTCGGATGCGACCGAATGAGAGAACCACACCTGTGAATGGTTGGAGATCAAGTCGGAATTTGAAGCCACGTTGGTGTTAGATTTATCTTGCAGCAATGCGAGCAAAAGAAGACGTTGATAAGCCTATACAATCGACCCGACGAAAGAAACCAAAAAGCCGCACTTGGACGGCGACATTATCCTTCCTCGCCACATCGACCTTTTTTGTATCCGATATCCTGTTTGAGATCGAAGTCTTAATATTCATACTCAGTAATCATTACCTGGGCTTCAAGTTCGTCAGCATAATGAATAAGTAGAGAGAGCCACCCAACTTTTCGTGCTCCAGATTCCACCGCTACTAAACTAGGCAGCGCTCCTCCTGCTTCGAACTTTAGGACGTTCTTGTTGCAAAAAAGTTATTCTCAGAACATCCGGCAGCGTCAGAGCCAATATCTGTATCATCATCTGTTTTTTCCCACCCCAAAGATATAAGGAGGAGGCAAGCGTACGACTGGAACGTTGACGGGAAATCTGCGGGAAATTAAAGTTGAATTCAACGAGATAAGCGCCGAACGAATATCTAAGACCTTGATCAGCACCATTCCCCTTCAACACTCCACCAGGCACTCCCCACCTCTGTACGTCCGGTGTCCACCGCGACATCTGGAGTTAACCAGATAGTGTTTTTGCAAGGCCAAGGAATCCATCAATGTCGGAGGTGGCGGTGGCGACAACCGATCTTGCTTCTGACATTAAACCACATCGAGGAACAACACCAATCGCCCACAACCTCGTTCTGTAACGGTCTTTTCCTCAGCATCAGACAAGGAAGACGCTCACACCGCTCATACCACCACCAAGTCTTTTATTTGCGTAGCCCCCTGCAACATTTCGGAGCGCTGAGCAAGGGAGGATCGATGCAAGCAGTGTTGACGATGAGGATGGCGGTGGTCTCTGACAAAGACTGAGAGTTCAACATTCCACACCGACACCTGACAACAACCCCCACCTCGAAACCTACCCACACCCGACGATTTAACAGACCTTCGTCCTTCCGACAGCTATGGCGCTTGGGGTCGAACAGAGGGCGACCACGAAGACATCTGGATATGGTGGACACAACGCCTACCATGGTTCAGACATAGTACGTCTTCTTCTAAGTTCCTCAATTGTTTTTCATTGTTCATCTCTAACCACTGACCATTGTAAAGGTTCCTCGTCTCTCCGGCTTACCAGATGGGAGGAGGACGACTCACGGCATCAGGCATCGTTAGGGCTTAATAGTGATGTATGGTTGAAGCTGATTAGGTTTCAATATTTAGCATCTCAAGAGTCTGGAAGAGCGTGGTGTTTTGGCTTCACAGGAAACCAAACGGATTGTCAGAAACTATTCCTGCACCCTCTTACCCAAACACTGTTCCTCTATCTCCTCAAATCTATTGAGTATAAGCAAATATGAGCTCTTCTGTGGGTCCATCTCTCCTTTTGGGAACTCATTTATTTCTCCATGGTTTCTTCAACTAAAAAGGCTCAAACCCACCGCTGATATTGATCCAACCACTCATACATTGGCTCGACAACTGACGTTTGCTGGAATTCGGTCTGTATCAAAAATACCGCTCGCTGGAGTGTACCGAGAGTATCTTAGCCTCATGTACTCTACACAGCTCTACACTCGTAAAACTTTCGAGCCGAATATTCATTATGTATACACAGAATTATTTTGTTCCTCTTCCTTGTTGTGCGCTGGCACTTTTGATTCTCGCTTCATCACCTGTTGGATCTATGTACATGTAGCGCTAATAATGCCGCTACAAAAGCATCAGCTCTTTTTCGTTCAATGCATTGTTACCCCCTTTTGTTTCCTTTCGTACTACCACCTACCACACCCACTCGCGCTGGTTCGGTACGTATTGCTATTTATCATCTGATTAAGCTGGGTGGTTACCTACCTACCAAAGCAAGTTTTATCTGTCATAACCTATAGGATTGCTGGCCAACTCCTACTGGTTTCAATTTTCTTTGACCATTCTCAGTATGTATATTTTTAACAGGCAGTTCTGGAGCTTATGCTTATGGACTAATCCCTCTGCAAAATAGACAAATCCCAACTTTCGGTTATATGCTTCATTCTATTTCTTAAGTGGTCGATTGTTTTATAAAGCCTTTGTTGAAGGATTTGACCTGGGCCCGTGACGGATTATATTCCAAACAATTTTTGGTACGTCTTTCAAAACTTTTTCTCCCCGCTATATATATCATATGCTAATCCTGTATACATCTTCGATTCCAATCAACTTGACTGCCGTAACAGCCTTCATCAAACGATTTCGAATTTAGATGTTGCCTCGAATCGTCGCCTCACCCCTTTTCGTGCTGCTCTGCTTTTGGGTGTGCATGCTGGCAGTTCTTGCTTTGCCTATGCCTACTGGTGATAGCAAAGACACTGTTCCGGTATCTGAACACCATCCCCCGACAGTCCTAGACCTAGAGCTCAACATTATCTTTTGCAACATGGATACCCTAGATGAACACTCTATGATCAAGATAGGAGATACAATCCTTCATGCTACAACATCAGATACCTCGGTCCCGCGCCGGGAGGTCACTCTTAAACCTGAACAATATGTTTTCCGCCGGAAGCCATCAAAGAGGTTTTTCCCCACCCAACCCATTGGCAAAGCAAGGTTCCGAGATGAGCAGGATGTGCGGGATGCTGTTGGAGAGATGATCGAGGTGAAGTTGCCCCCTATGGGTCATAGAGGCACCTGTAGGGATTATATTTGGACTGTGCTGCAGAAGTTGAGGGACCGCGGGAATATTGTCGATGGATCGGTGCTGGAAACATACAGAAAAATCTACAATGAGAGGTATGAGAAAGTATTTAAGGATTATTATGCGAAGGAGGGAATGGATGGTGGAACGATATGAGAGGAGAAGTATTGGAAGGGATATTGATAGAGAGTACTGGGCTGAGTGCTGAGCTCTCTGTGTGCATTGGTGAGTTTCTGCAGCCTATCTACTGTAAGACCTGGGTCAGAATAGGTCTTAGGGTAGGTTTTGGTATGAGGAGTTTATGTTGTAGCGTGTGTCATAAAGTACGCAGCCCCTATCATTTTCCTTTTCTCACCGTCTCGACGCCTTTACTTGTACGATACATCATCCCATCACTGTCAAACCCCCATCGATTACTGATCCACCTGACCCATCTTCTCTTTCTACTGGCTTCCGCCACCTTCCTTGCCCCTGAACTATACAGTATTACATTGTTGTTTCTCGCAGACCGGATTATGTATATATAGCCAACCCTCCACAGCCTGGTCCCTTATCTTGACCTCTCTGTCATTATCTGGGACCAGGTATGTGCTTACTTACTACTACCTATGACTACGATACTCAATATATCTCTGTCATTATCTGGGACCAGTTTGCCTGCACTCCGCTTAGTCACTCCGCCTCGCTGACCTGCTTAGTCGCTCCGCCCCACCGTCTTGCTTAGTCACTCCGCTCTCCTGCTCCGCTAGTCACTCCGCCTCCACCGCTTCGTGACATTAGGTCAAGATCCATTACTGCACTGACAGCCTACCGATAAGGTTGTCCTTGCAGGATCCATAGACACCACGTCTTCGCCAGTCCCGCCCGATTCGGAAACACCTGCTGCCAGTATAGACTGCTCCGCACTCCCGCACGCACTTGACCCTAGAGACCAAGCTCACGCCCACAACAACAACAATACTTGGCGCGATTGCCAGTCTCAACCTTGCCCCAACGCCCTTCCCAACTCAATCCAAGAGCCACTCACTGTGAGCAATATAACCTTCCTGCCAATTCCCCAACCCCAATTGCCTACTCCCATCATGTCGACTCCTGTCCCGCCTGCCCCAAATACCTCTGCTGAGGATCTCATGGCTTAGCTCATCAGACAAGTAGCTAACCTTGCTACAGCTATGGAGGAACGCTCATCCTCCAAGTCAAGCATGAACAAACCCAAGGTTTTCAAGGGTAAAGATGGCACTGAAGCTCGTCGCTTCATGGCTCAGTTCCAAAACTGGGCATCAGAACAACCTGATCTCGCCAAAAGCCAAGTGAAACTCATCAAGTCCGCCTTGGGCTTCTTCACAGAAAGTGCCGGAGATTGGGCAACTCCCCATCTGCTACATTTCAGTGCGGAAAATCCCCCTTTTGGAGGAAATTGGGATACGTTCTTGAAGGAATATAGCCAACGGTTTGAACCAATGGACCCGGGTATGGAAGCCCGTAGCGAGATCAAGAATCTCAGGCAAAGTAAAGGACAGACAGTTGCAGAATTTGCTCAGAAGTTCAAGGATATCGGAGATCGGACTGAAATGTCTGATATTGACTTGCGGGAACGTTTCTTCACTGCATTACTCCCAGAGATCCGACAACACCTCATCACCGTAAACATTGCCCAAGGAATTGCTCCAACTCTAAAGGAGGCAATCAAACGGGCCATATCGGTGGATGTCTACCTGCACGATCCCACCATGACTGGCCGGAACTCTGGATACCCTCCCACACATACCGCTCACACTACCCCTGCTGACCCCCACGCTATGGACATTGATGCAACCCACACTAGTAATGGGAATACTAGGGAGGCATTCCTAGCCCGCATGCGAGGACGATGGTTCGGCTGCGGTGCCCAAGGTTATATCAAGCAAAACTGCCCACACCGAGAAACCACCTGCCGTTACTGTGGACACTGAGGACATCTGGAAGCAGTCTGCCAAGACAAGTTCATGGGACTCGGACGAGACTGAGGCCGACGCCAGCAACCTCGACGCCAACAGATATCCACTACGGGACGCGCACCATTCTCCCTGTTCCCAAATGAATTCGTCCAGATCACTTCCTCAACCCCAACATCTGCTCCTGCACCCATAGCTGCTACTCCGAGCCCCCCTAACCAGGACTTTTCCAACCAGATTGGTCAAATAAGGGAATTACTTGATCGTGCTAATGCTATGTCCTCCTTGTCCTCTGCTTTCAACAGGATTTTTAAAGAGGGTACCTGCTTCGGCTGCACCGAGAGTACCCCGTAATCAGTTTGTTATGTTTGCTACTTCTTCATATGACTCGCACCCATCATGTACAATATCGTCGATCCGGGAATTAAACTCCACTTCCCTGTCACGAAGCGGCAGAGGCGGAGTGACTAACGGTGCGGGAAAGCGGAGCGACTAAGCAGAACAGTGAGGCGGAGCAACTGGACAAGGCAACAAGGCGGAGCGACTAAGCAGAACGGCGGCAAGCTGGTCCCAGATAATGACAGAGATATATTGAGTATCGTAGTCATAGGTAATAATAAGTAAGCACATACCTGGTCCCAGATAATGACAGAGAGGTCAAGATAAGGGACCAGGCTGTGGAGGGTTGGCTATATATACATAATCCGGTCTGCGAGAAACAACGATGTAATACTGTACAGTTTAGGAACAAGGAAGGTGGCGGAAGCCAGTAGAAGGAGAAGATGGGTCAGGTGGATCAGTAATCGATGGATCAGTAATCGATGGGGGTTTGACAGTGATGGGATGATGTATCGTACAAGTAAAGGCGTCGAGACGGTGAGAAAAGGAAAATGATAGGGGCTGCGTACTTTATGACATTCCCCACATTTCCGAATTCATGCGAGACTAAGAGGAAGGAATCACAGTATAACAACTGCAGCCATGGTAGACTGTGGAGCTACCGCCCTGTTTTTAAACCAAGACTTTGCCACCCGGAACCATGTAAGATGTGCACCCCTTGATAAACCAATCGATGTTTTTAATATCAATGGAACACTTAACCGAGCTGGACGGATAACCCATTTTGCATGTCGAGCACTCACAGTGGATAATCAAGAGCGATGGATGGACTTTCTGATCACCAACCTAGGGGGTGAAGACATCATCCTTGGACTCCACTGGCTACGGAAGGTAAATCCAGAGATTGATTGGGAGAAAGGACGACTTTCAGTAAAGCCTCCTCGAGTAGCGATAGAAGAAGTCCCAGACGAGGAGATCTTGTACTCTCATCTAGCCGCCACTCACACAGAAACCCCGATCCTCGAACTCCCGGAACTGGAACCTCCCGCAGAAAACCCCCACATTGAGGTGCCACTAGAAGCGACCCTTGAACCGAGTGAATCAGCAGCGGTGGAAGAACCACCAATACACCGAATTCGAGCCAATCATAAAACTCGCCGGGCATGGGTAAAAGCAGGAATTCTAGAGGAACAGACGGAGGAAGTCTGGTGCGCCGCAGGATTCACTTACTCCCAGCAGCTAGCAGAGGAAGCCAACCGAGACAAACCCGTTAAAACCTTCGAAGAAATGGTCCCTGAGCAGTACCGTGATTTCAAGAAGGTTTTCTCAGAATCCGCCTCCGAACGATTACCTGCCCACCAACCTTGGGACCATGCGATTGATCTCGTACCTGGAGCACCGGCAACCATGCGTACCAAGATTGATCCCATGTCCCTAAACGAGCAGGAGGAGTTGGATCGTTTCCTAGAAGAAAACCTACGGAAAGGCTATATCGTCCCCTCAAAATCACCAATCTCATCACCGGTCTTCTTCGTAAAGAAGAAGGATGGGAAACTCCGTTTTGTACAAGACTACCGGAAACTGAACGAGTACACTGTGAAGAACCGATACCCGCTCCCATTAGTTGCTGACATCATTAGCCGACTTCAGGGAGCCAGATACTTCACGAAGTTTGATGTCCGCTGGGGTTACAATAACATACGGATTAAGAAGGGGCATGAATGGAAAGGCGCGTTCGCAACAACCCGAGGCTTGTTCGAGCCTAAGGTCATGTTCTTTGGTCTCACAAATTCCCCTGCCACGTTCCAAGCACTTATGAATGCTATATTTGCTGATCTCATTGCAGCCGGCAAGGTGGCAGTCTACCTAGATGACATTCTTATCTTCAGTAACGATCTCGAGGAACACCGATGAATGGTACGGGAAGTATTAACTCGGTTAGAAAAGCACGACCTTTATCTACGACCCGAAAAATGCGAATTTGAACAACAACAGATTGAATACCTTGGACTCATCATCTCAGAAGGGGAGGTGAGAATGGATCCGGTAAAAGTAGCGGCTGTTCGTGACTGGCCAATCCCTACTAATCTTCGGGAACTACGAGGGTTCTTGGGATTTGCGAACTTCTACCGACGCTTTATCCGGAACTTTGCCAAAATAGCACAACCTCTGAATGACCTGACGAAGAAAGACACCAGCTTTACCTGGACCGACACTCGACAGAAAGCATTTGACACCCTTTGAGAAGCCTTCATCTCCGCACCAATCCTTGCTCTATGGACACCAGACAGGCTTACTCGAATCGAGGTAGATGCATCAGGCTTTGCCACGGGAGGCGTCCTTATGCAGAAGCAAGAGGACGGCCAATGGCATCCGGTAGCCTTCAGATCAGCATCCATGCAGCCAGCGGAACGAAACTACGAAATCTACGATCGAGAGATGCTTGCTATCATTGAAGCACTGAAGGATTGGAGGAACTTTCTAGAAGGACTCCCTCAACCGTTCGACATCATTACGGACCATTTGAACCTCGAATTCTGGCGCACTGCACAAGACCTCACCCGCCGACAAGCCCGATGGGCCCTCTATCTGTCACAGTTTGACTTTCATATGATCCACCGCCCTGGCAGAGTAAACACCCAAGCTGATGCCCTCTCCCGCATGGCAGTTCATCATGTATCAGACAGCGATGATAACCGGCAACAGACAGTCCTTAAACCTGGCCACTTCGTAAAAATTGCAGCTTCAATCCTACAGAACCCCTTAGAGGATCGTATCCGGAAAGCCTCAGAACGGGAAGCACAGGTATTGGAGGGTCTCACAACAGTCAAAGAGCACGGACTACAGCGCTTGGCCAATGGGATAGCCGAATGGGAAGAGGACAATGGGTTGGTCTACGACCGAGGTCGAGTATACGTACCAGCAAACGATGACCTACGCACTGAGGTACTCCGTCAATGCCATGACCATCCAACTGCAGGACACCCTGGACTACACGGGACACTCGACTTGGTCAGTACCCATTTTTGGTGGCCCACGCTGCGCTCTTTTGTGGAAAAATACGTTGAGGGATGCGAGGTTTGTGCCCGTAAGAAGATCCAACGACACCCACGGGCCGTAACTCAACCATTAGATGTACCATCTGGTCTATGGGAAGAGGTAGGGGTTGACCTGATAACACAGCTACCTAACTCCCAAGGCTATGATGCTGTCTTGGTCTGCACAGACCTGTATGGAAAACAAATTCACGCCATTCCTTGCACCAGCTCCATCACAGCCGAAGGCATTGCCGATATTTACTATCGAGAGATCTTCCATCCCCATGGTCTTCCTCTTCACTTTAAATCCGACCGCGGACCCCAGTTTGCAGCTAAACTCATGTGATCCCTTCTTGCTAGGCTAGGAATCAAATCAGATCTAACCTCCGGATACCGTCCTCAGTCCAATGGCCAAACCGAACGAGCAAATCAGAAAGTAGAGAAATACATCCGCCTCTATGTGAGACGACGACAAGACGACTGGGCAGAGCACCTTCCCATGGCGGAGTTTGTGATTAACTCACGGACCCATTCTGCTCTAGGCATGTCCCCGTTCAAGCTAACCTACGGCTATCTTCCCCTGTTCAATATCCCAGTTGGCCAACGCAGCGGTATTCCAGCTGTGGATGACCGTATACGGATTCTCCGAGAAGCGCGACAAGATGCCGGGGCTGCCTTACACCTAGGAAAGAAACAACAGAAGGAGGGATACGAACGCGGGAAGCGGAAAGCCCATCAATTTAAAGTTGGAGACCTAGTCTGGCTCAGTGCAGAGGGCATTAACCTTCAGCTTTCCAGCGAAAAGTTAGGAGATCGGCAGCTTGGTCCTTATTGCATTCTAGAGAAAATTGGCCCTTTAGACTACCGCCTTGACCTTCCCCTATCCCTGGATCAACTTCATCCCATCTTCCACGTTGATAAACTATGACCCTGGAAAGGTAACCCCATTAACGGCGAAATACCAACACCACCAGAGCCGGTATATTTAGAGGATGAAGATGAACCGGAATACGAGGTAGAGGAGATCTTAGACAGCCGGGTTCGATGGAAGAAGTTGGAATATTTGGTTAAGTGGAAAGGTTACGACGCAGGGCACAACTCTTTTTTTTTTTTTTTTTTTTTTTTTTTTTTGGAGCGTTTGGTACCATTAAGCAGACGGACAACGTCGCCTCTCTTTGGCCGCTGGTATGCAAGGTCTGGCCGAGCTTGTATCTCCCGAGGAAATGCATTACGCACTAGCACCATCGAGATGCATTGTGTGAGACTCCGTATCAATATTTTCTGTCTTTCGCTGTATAGGTTAGTGTCTTCCAAAATAAATACCATGTTGCATATACTCATATTATCCAATCCCTGTGTTGATACGTATACTCACTAAAACCCCGGTATCTTCGAGTGTTTCGAAGAATTGGTCTTTGTTCATGACCAGCTTGCCCCATGTTTTTTTGATCATCTCCTTCGATATCTTCCCAGTGGAGAATTTCTTTGAGGTAAGTAGGCAGTCTAGGTTGAGTCTGCTCTCGACTGTCCAGGTCCATTGGTTTGTTATTTGTGCTTTGGTGATGTTCTTTCCGCCTATTACTCTTTCGCATCTCAGTTTCCATATTAGGTAGGAGGATTCTGAAATGAGGATTCTGAAGAGTCTCGACACTTCGGGTTTTCGTTTGCCCTTGGCGTCCTTGAAATCGGCTAGGCCGCAGCTGAGGATATTCCCAAATTCGATTCCCTTCCAGGTTACTCCAGTTTTTTCCCATAGTCTTTTGGTGAGTTCCCATACTTCTTTCTGGCCGGGTGCTTGACAGTCTATTAAAATGTGTTCCATTGATTCACTTGTGTTACAGTGGGTGCATGTTGCCCTGCTTTCGAAGCCAGGTATTTTTTCCCAATATTCGCCGATTTTGTACCCGGAGTGCAGAAGCATCCATAGGAAGGCGCGGATTTTTTTCCCGAGATCTTTGTGCCTCGTGGATTTCCATATCGCTTCGGTTGTTGGAGTGAAGCCAAAGGTTTCTTTTGCACAGGCTTTGGCTCGTCCTATTCCACAGGCGGTTGCTCTGCGGTTTAGTGCATTTTGGTATGCTTTTGTTTTCATTTTTTTTTGACGTATAAACTTTTGTGCAAGTGATTGTGAGATGCATTTCAGTTTTGCGCCTGATATTCGTATGTCAGGGTCTATTTCGAGGTCTATCTCATCTGCCTCTTCTTTCAGTCGTCCTTCCATAGCAAGGCTGTCTGCCTTTTCGTTTCCTTCTAGTCCGGCATGGCCTTTGACCCAGTGTAGAGTCGTGGTTACTTTCCGTCTTCTCAGCCTTGCTACTGTGGCTTGAATTTCGCGGCAGTTGGATCTTCCCATGAACCCGGTGTCTTCCCATTTTTGAAGGTTTGTTGTTAATCCTTGTAGCATCGTTTTGGAGTCGCTATGGATTATTAGGTCTGACTCAGTGTCTGTTATTTCTACAGCTTCTTTGATTGCGATAATTTCGGCAGTCTGGTTTGATTGTTTGATGTGGTTGGGTAGGCGGATTGTACAGTCTGAGTATTCACCATTTGGGAAGAAGACTCCTGCACCTGCGGATGCATCATCGGTACCATTGTGCATGCAGGAACCATCAGTGAAAGCTTCGATTGGCCTATGGGTGTTTGTTACTGTACGTTCTGTATCCGGGAGTGTATTGCATTTTTCCCCTTCGGTGAAGATTCGGAACGCATCTGTTATTCCGCCTCGGGAGGTAATTCTCCAGTCAAAGGTTTGTCCATCTTCAATCAGTGGTTGCTCAAGCTCTGATGGTTCATAGTCGGCGGGTATTTTGTGCAGTGGGTTCCATTTTTGTGGTAGCATGAGCAGTAATTCCCGTGCTTTACGGTAGCATCTATTTGGGTGCCTGCATTCTGTTTCTCGTCGGATTTGAGTGCATGATGCACATGCGCAATTTCTTCGGTCCTGGTGTCTTACCATTTGTGAGTGCTTAGCGAAGGTTTCTGCATCTCCGACTAAACGGACTTTGTGGTTTTCTCGCAGGCATTTTGAGAGTGGGTTATTATGTTTGCTCTTAATTTCTTTGCATTCCGAGTGTAGCCATAGAGGCATTTGTCTGATGGTGTCTCTTGAGAAGGCTAACCCATCCAACCTTAGGTTGTGTTTTTTTGCAACCTTGATCATGTCTTGGAGGTCTTTGGGGAGCTTTCGTATATCAGTGTTCCATGATTGGAGGAATATATTGATTTTAGAGTATTCGTCGATGTTGTCATATGTCTTGGGTGTGTGGTGGGCAATTAGTGCGTCTGCTACATAAGCCCATGTTGCTCTGTCTGGGGACATATCGAGGTAAGTCTGTAGCCATGTGACTGTTATGGCTTCGTTGCGTGCGAGGAGGTCAAGCACTTGTCTCCCCCCATTTTCTAACGGTGCTTCTACAGTGTCTTTGTTGATACGTACGTGTTGTTTCTCATCCCATAGGAATCTTTTGATTCTCTTAAGTAGTCTATCTTTGACTTCCTTTGGCATACCCTGGACTTTTGTGAGATATTGTGTCATTCCGCCAACTATCATTGAGATTATTAGTCTTCGGCCTTCCATTGTTGGTTTGCTTCTGTCCCACCTGTTCAGTGCATGGTCGATTTTCTCAATAACTTTAGTCCACGGTTCAATTTGACTTATTCCATTTCCAATTAAGGCTCCTAGTGTTCGTATCGCTTCTCCTTCCTGGGCGATTTTTATGTGGTTTGGGATGCGGGTTCCATCTTCTCCATTCAGGAATCGGGTTTGGCGTAGCATTTCTCTGTGCTCCGGGGATCCAATGGGTACTATTTCAGTTTTACTTATGTTGAACTTAGCCCCCGATGCTAGGCACCATTTATCCAGGATTATCTGAAGACTGCCAAAGTCGTCGTTCTTTGACAGGTAGACAGTGGTGTCATCAGCAAAGAATGTTGCTATCAGACGTTCCATTTTCCTGGGTATGTCAAATCCTCTGAGGTTAGATTTTCGGAGCATTTCCCCAAGTGGTTCAATAGCGATGTCAAAGAGTAAACATGACAGTGGGTCTCCTTGTCGGACACCTCTCGTTACTTTAAATGAGTTTGAACTCTTATTGCCATTAACCAGGACAGTGGTGGGTGCGTCTGAGTATAGTGCTTTGACTGTGTTCACGAATTCATCTGGGATACCATATGCTTGAAGTGTTTGCCAGAGGTAATCATGTTTGATTTTGTCGTAAGCTTTTTCTTGGTCTAATGCGATTATGGCTCCATCTTGTTCTGTAGTCTCGGCAAGGTCTATAATTAGTTTGGAGAGCCATATTTGGTTGTAAATGTGTCGGCCAGGAACAAATCCCGCCTGAGCCGGGTTGATAATTTCAGGTGCGGCTTTTGCTAGTTTAATAGTGAGGGCTTTGGTCATGATTTTGTAGTTGTCATAAAGTACGCAGCCCCTATCATTTTCCTTTTCTCACCGTCTCGACGCCTTTACTTGTACGATACATCATCCCATCACTGTCAAACCCCCATCGATTACTGATCCATCGATTACTGATCCACCTGACCCATCTTCTCCTTCTACTGGCTTCCGCCACCTTCCTTGTTCCTAAACTGTACAGTATTACATCGTTGTTTCTCGCAGACCGGATTATGTATATATAGCCAACCCTCCACAGCCTGGTCCCTTATCTTGACCTCTCTGTCATTATCTGGGACCAGGTATGTGCTTACTTATTATTACCTATGACTACGATACTCAATATATCTCTGTCATTATCTGGGACCAGCTTGCCGCCGTTCTGCTTAGTCGCTCCGCCTTGTTGCCTTGTCCAGTTGCTCCGCCTCACCATTCTGCTTAGTCGCTCCGCTTTCCCGCTCCGTTAGTCACTCCGCCTCTGCCGCTTCGTGACAGTAGTCTGTATTTAGTAGGGAGATTGGGCGGTAGTTAGCCATCTGGGACCTGTCATTTTTTTTGTACAATGGGCACATCCAGCTCTCCGAGAATTCGGTGCCAGGTGCCAGTCCATGGTTTTCGATGTCATTATATACTCTTTGAAGTGTATGGATGATGTTCAGGGCTTGCTTTTGGTGTGCTTTCGCATTTTCGAAACGGGCCTGCAAGAGTTTCCATATTTCATAGCATATACCATCAAGGCCTGGGGCTTTGTAGTTTGCAGACAGTTTTAGGGCTTCGTTGACATCAGCGAGTGTGAGTTTTTTCTCAATCTCATGTTTATGCTGGTCAGAAACCTTTGTTTCGATGTTGTTTAATATTTCATAGGTAGTTTGTCTGCGTACATTCTCATTCGGTGGTTGGTGGTCTTTTTGTAAGTTTTCATGGTATTCCTTCATCATGTCCGCCATTCGGAGTGAGTTCGTTTCGTAAATTGGTGCTCCCTGCATGTCTGGGCTATGATTCGCTGGCTCATCATGTTGTGTTTGTATTTCTAGGTGTTGGATTAGGTCCCTTTTCGTTCTGTCTTTGTTTAGGTTAGACCAATATCTTGATATTGTTTCACTTTGTATGGTGAATTTTGCTCGGGCAGTGGTCCGCACAGTTTTGTAGCGTCGCTCTTCGAGTGTTGCCAGTGCATCTTTGAGAGCTGCCGTGGAAAGTGAGCGTTCTTCTTCTGTGATCTGTATGTCATTGCTAATAGTGTCTATTTTGGCTTCTAGCTCTGCAATCTGTTTCGCTAGTCTCAGAATTACAATTTTTGCGCGTTCCCGAGCAAGTTTGGTGAAGCACTTTTTAAAATTTGACCATAGTGTCTGGTGGTTGTCGGTTGGATCCCAATCTATGTTTCCATCCACTCTATCCATTTCCGATTCTAGTTGCTTCCCATCTTCATCGAGGAACTTCTTAATAGTTGTGTCGTACATCAAGTATTTAGGGAGGATCCATCTGCCTTGTCCGATTATTGGTGCAGATTCGCATGTGTATCGCACCGAAATCAGGTCATGGTCTGTTGCCACACCCGGGCTTTCAATTTTCCATTCGTAGGAGTAGGGCATCTTGTTGGGGTTAATGTATATGCGGTCGAGTCTTGAGTGTTTAGTTATCTGGCCAGTCCGTTTTTGTCTGTATGTGTACTGTAGGGTTGTAGGGTATGTGTTTCTCCAGCCATCCTCTACTTGTATTGCATTTTTCAGTTCGTCTAGTGCATCAACAGTCAAGGTACTGTCACTGCGTGCCGGTAATCGGCCAAGTGGTTCTTCTACCATGTTGCAATCGCCTATCATGAAGTCTGGTTTTCGGATTCTTGGGTGGTGTGCAAAGAATTCTCGCACTTTCACCCAGAAATTTGTATTGGATGGGATGTCAGTATTTGGGGCATAGATTGCGAGTACAGATAAACGTTCAGTATTGTGCCAGTAGTATTCTAGTAGCATTGCATGTCCAGGGACAATTTCGTGTGTTTGTACTCCTTCAACGTTTGTAATGTTTTTGTTCAGGATTATTGCTACGCCTGCTGCATTTGGGGTGTCAGGTAGTTTGGTGTAGTACAGTTTAATGTCTTTGCCATATTTTCGGTCAATGTCATCCCGTCGATCTGCATTCATGTGAGCTTCTCCGATAACAAGGATTCCAATACGACGGTCGAGCATCATGAGGCGTATATCACCCCATTTGTTTGCCGCATGTTCAATGTTGGTTGAGCCATGGCCTCTGATATTGAGTCCCGCAATTTTAATTGAGGTCTTTGTTCTTAAGTGACATCTGTCTTTTTGGTGGCTAGTAGAGTGCCTTTGTCTGTGCACGATCTGTTCAGTTTGGTGATTCGTGGGCGGTGCTTGTCCATTGGGGTTATCCACCCCCAGCCTTGGGAAGGCCGTGTCCTCGCGTGCTGCTCACCAGCACTCGTACTGGTGCCCCTTGATCCGCGTGCTGCGTTCAAGGTATCTCCCAAGGGGGCCGTTTCTTCCTCTCCATTTCCGTTACCATCATCGGGAGCATGAACGGAGGCAGCATCCGTACTCCCTCTGGGTCCGGGAGTGCCTGTATCCATGAACCTGTCGTTGTCACCGTTAGAGTTAAAATGGTTAAGAGTGTTGGAAGCGGTTAGTTGCAAATAGTAGACCTAGCAGTCACCTCGCGAGGGTCGATTACTAGTTGTCTTATTCGGGGGTTTCCGCGGCGAATGAGTATGCACTCCTGGGCGTGGACATATTCTAGACGACGGGAGGCCAGGACTGCTGGCAGGTGGACCCCAGGCTAAATAGCCCCACCATTGCGACGTAACTGCTCTTCAGGAGGAATCGGCCTCATGAGGATTAGTTACGTGTGACCTCGTTCCACGTCCTGTCCTACGTGTAGTCAGTAAATTAGGTGGAAGAGGGTTGCGTGCTGGTGTTGCACGACTTTCTAGTCCCAGGCTTAGTTGTCAGTCTTCAGCAGTGAGGATGGACACAGTGCTATTGGGTTCTATGTAGGATACATTCGCAGTAGCACATACATATGTAAAGGGATATGTTAGACCTTCGTGAGCGCTTTCACCTGCTTTACACTCTCCCGGTGCTTTTCGATGCATGCGTCGATGTGGTCCATTGGGCCCGTCCATGGTTCAGTCTTGAATGGGCACATGAAGAAGTGGTGTTCTGTCAACTTGCACAACGAGCATTCTGTTTGTTCTCCCCAGCTGTCGATTGAGGTGTTCTCCTCGAGGTCGACAAATTCAAACCGGAGTGAGGCAATGTACCGGCGTATAGCTTTTTCATTTGCATCGGTTTCGTTGTAGTCTGAGCCTGAGGCGAGGGGAGCGGCGTATAGGACCCATACTTGGACTGTACGACCTTGGCGCTCGGTTTCGTATCCGGCGGGCACCAGGTCCATTGAGTTAACGAAGGTGCGGATTTTGTGTCCCGTGGAACCAGGGAGTCTCACACGGGGTGCTAAGAGGGCTGAGAATACCGGGTTGTTGACTCGCAGTTTCTGCTTGATGCTGTATAGGATCTGTTGTTGGGTGTGCTCTCCGTTTTCCAGCGCTGTCGAGTATAGTAGGCAGACCACAGAGGGGCGCCGATTGACATTGATTGGTACGAGGTGGAACGCTAGGATGCGTGAGAGCGCGAAGGATTGGATGCGGAGTAGGGTGTCGCGGAGCTTGGGGGAGGTGATTCGGATGAATGCGGTGTTCGGTCCTGCGTATTTAAGCCTCGGGTTGGGCTGGGGTTCTACACCGGTGGCGGCACCTCGTCCTCTGTTTCGGGATCCACGTCCGCCTCGCCCAAATCCTCTGCCTCCGTTGGGGTTCCCTCTATTGCTGGGTGTAGGATCAGGTGGGTTGTCGTAGAAGGGGGCTATGGTTTGTCCTTGGTGGGATTCGCAGCCAATGGATGTGAGGAAGGCTTCGATGTCTTTAACTGTGGTTCGGATCTTTTGGTGCATCACATTCCCTCTGTTAAAGAATACTACCGCTACCCAGATGTCGCTCCCTGATAGGAGCATGGGTATTTTAGAGTTCGATACTCCTTGGAGGAGGTCAGAAGGGTAGAAGACAGCATGTCTGAATCGTCCGTCGTTCAGGAAGGTCATGCTGAGGAGGTCTTGAATGGGTTTGCTTTCAGGACCTGAGTGGTCTAGGCGTCCGTGAGGGTTTTCCACGTTCTCGTTTGGGGTCAGGTCATCCTCTTCATCTAAGGGGTCTAGGTTCGGGGGTATACTATCCCTAGGGTATAGCGCTGCACGATTTCCTCGCCGGGTGATTGTTGGGGAGGGGGGTGTGGTAGGGGACAGGTTGTGAGCCGTTCCATGGTCCTTGGGGTTCATGTGTTGCGTGGCATGCATGGACATGTTTTGGAGGTCTTCTCTATAGGTGTGGTTAGGTCATGGTGGGGTTATTGGTAGGCTCGGTTACATACCGAGGATTGTATCTGGTACGTGGGAGAGGGTTTATCGTGAAGGGGTCATTGGCGGGGGTTCCTCCGTGGTATCTTCCTTCGTCTTCTGAGAGAGACATGTCACTGTCTGCAGCGCTCGTGTTGTGGTCTCTCGTACCCGTCTTTTCAGTCTGTTGTTGAGCTGGCATTTTCCTGCCTGCGTCCGTGCGGTTCAAAACGTGTGGAGTTTGGTGGGCAGAGGCGTCTGGACCATGCTTCGCATGCTTGTTGGGGCGGTCTGGGGGAGTGTGAGGGCTTATGACATCAATTCCTCCAGCTGCTGCCGCCGTAGTACCGGGGGTGGTAAGGTGGTTTTCTATGGGTGTGACAGACATGAGTTTTGTGTGGAGGTGATGAGGGTGGAGCTCTGAACCTTCATGTAGGAGGCCTCTGGGTATAAGAGCATTTGCTATCTTTGACTTGTGGCATAACTGACATCGGTTATTACATCGTGTTCATCGTTCGTTTGGTCGGCCAGGGTAGATGGTTATCGAGGGCGTTCCTTCGGACATTCACGGGGCACTCGTTGTAGAGTAGTGGGTCGTCCTTTGAGAGTTGTCCACCAGGCATGTGTGCGAGGCCATGAGGACGTACACGTGTTAACGTGTTACGTGGTAGAATTATTAGTTATTCGTTATTACATGTACATGTTTTGACTATGCCGTGCGGGCAATCGGCGTAGCTTTGAGTGCAGGTTTCCTCCTTGGGAGAGGTCTCCAGAGTTCGTACTGGCTCTGGAAAGCTGGTACTCAGCTTTCGTCGACTTATTTTTTCGCGACGGGTACAGGCGTTACCTTGATGGTGGTGGTACCGGATCAAGGAGCCCCCCCAGGGCACAACTCTTGGGAACCCGCAGCCAACCTAAGTCGGGCACCAAAAATTGTTCAAGCCTTTCATAAAAAACACCCAACAGCGGCAAAACCTTGACCATTGAGGGCAATGGTCATAAGGAGGGGGGTAATGTCATAAAGTACGCAGCCCCTATCATTTTCCCTTTCTCACTGTCTCGACGCCTTTACTTGTACGATACATCACTCCATCACTGTCAATTCCCCATCGATTACTGATTCACCTGACCCATCTTCTCTTTCTACCGGCTTCCGCCACCTTCCTTGCCCCTGAACTGTACAGTATTACATTGTTGTTTCTCGCAGACCGGATTATGTATATATAGCCAATCCTCCATAGCCTGGTCCCTTATCTTGACCTCTCTGTCATTATCTGGGACCAGGTATGTGCATACTTATTACTACCTATGACTACAATACTCAACATATCTCTGTCATTATCTGGGACCAGTCTGCCTCCGCTCCGCTTAGTCGCTCTGCCTCACTGACCTGCTTAGTCGCTCTGCCTCACTGACCTGCTTAGTCGCTCCGCCTCACCGTCTTGCTTAGTCACTCCGCTCTCCTGCTCCGCTAGTCACTCCGCCTCCACCGCTTCGTGACAGCGTGCTAGGAGCAGGCTGGAGCTCGAAGGGAGCTACGGAAACTGCGACCGAGGACAGGAATGACCTAGTATTGGCTGGGATTGAGAGGTGTGACCCTTGAAGGGGTTCCTGTAAGGTCCAGGGAGGTCCCTAAGGCGTAGGTAGAGGAAGTAGGGTTACGGAACCTAGTAGCATTGCGTAGGAGGAGTTGTACTCGCTAGAATGTCAACGTAAGATCGAATAGGTCGTAGAGAGAATGAGTATTGAATGTATAAGCTCCTGAGAAGGTATACACCCGGGAGGGGAGGTCCCGAGAACTGGGGGTAGAGGTGGACGTCCTCGAGTGTTGGAGGTAGTAACAGAGAAGCGGCACATATTTCGACGTAGGGCGTAGCTTCGACGTTACCTAGATTGAGGTCCCAAAACTTGTGGAACAATTGGGGAGCTCAAGGAGGTTTTGGGGAGGTTAGCTCACCGAGGCGTTAGGCGTTGGGGAGCTTTAGTATTGTTTGAGGGAGCTCGGAGACGCACTCGGATTGCTTAGACGTGAAGTAACAGCGTGTATTAGATCGTATAGATGATTGTAGAGACAAGAGACAAGAGTTGAGAGAAACAGAGATAAAGAAACAGAGTGTAAAGAGAAATCTGTATGGTTAGCAGGTACAAAGGGACAGGGACTGGACCTATGCAAAAGGGTGTGTGTTCAAAATATACCAAGCTGGGGGCGTTTGTGTTACCGAGGATACTTAGATAGGTGAGATGAATAGGTAAAGGGACATTGTAGTAAACGGGCATCTAATGGGGATGGCGTGAAGTGCGGAGCCCATGAGGCTAAACTGATGGGGGATTGTCCGATGGCGTATGTGAGTCTTGAGATTATTGTCGGGAGGTTGAATAGGGTTCCGTGGTATAGGGGACTCCTGGGAGGTTATGGTGTCATGGGAGGTTATTTAACAGTGGGGTATTGTGGTCCGAGTGAGGAGGTTGGGAACTAGGTTGGGGAGCTTATGGGCTATGTGATTCGGGGCAAGGCATGACATCTACAATGTGAATGCATTGCTTACTGTATATACAGGCCTGATGGAAGCACGCCCCTGTGTCTCTACCTCCAATGCATCACTGACATCATTTATCCTCAGGTAGTATATATAATACCCATACACTTACTTCTTGACTTCCTCAGTGGTACACCACCGTCCTCTCTGTACCTTTTTCTTAGTCATCATCTGGCTCGCATATCAATTAAGAACCTTTGCCTGTTTGCTCCTGGGACTTTGTGAGTCTTTTCCTTAGTGTTGCTTGCTTGGCAAAGCTCCCATGGCTCAAATAATAGCATGCAATGAACAGGGCAGGAGATCTGCCTTTGTATTCAATACCATACCCGCGTTCTCTTGCATTTTAGAACCGCACATATTGAACTTTAAAGTTTGCTTGATCCCCGTTTCCTTGTTCTGTACTCTGTACACCTGCCGCCGCCTCACATGGCAAACCCGTCCTGCCACCTGTTCTGCATAATTCAACTTGAATGAAACCAGAATGGTAGCATTTATAAAAGCAGAGGATGAAATCAGTGGCTTCCATTGGTTTTGCATTGATATATTCAGTATGGTTGAAACCAATGTTGTGCCAATACTAGGGGGAAGGATATAAGCTGGGGGCCTCATCTGCAAAACCTGTATGTTTGCCAGAGCAAGGGTACCGGCTGGAGAGCGCTCTCCAGCATCGAAAGCACCGAAAGCAAGATTTTCAACTTGCTCAGGGTGCTTTGGCTGCTGGGAAGCACTCTCAGCTGCTCTCGGATGGTTAGCCAAAGATACATGTTTTGCAGATGCTATCTTGTAATGTTGGATCAGTAAAGCAGCAGCCTGTCTGTACTAAACCCAACAGTGGATTAGACTACAAGCAAGTAAGTCCTGAAGGGATCTACAATATAGGGATACAATTGCACAAATAGTCCATGCATCTGCACATGCCTTCTGCATATTTAAAGTTGTGCTGGATTGGAGTACATACAAGTCTACAGGATACAAGGACACACAGAATGGGATACAACTATGAGTCCAATTACATCCACTCATACCTTCTTTGCACCCCTCTGCATCCTCTTACCAATTTCTACTTCTCCCTCTCCTGTTCCTCCTTCTTCTCCTTTGTCAGATCCCTCCTACAACCCCACTAACCATCCCCTCCTCCCTCATCTCCCTCGTTAACTCAAAATCATGCAAGATGTCATGAAGTACGTAGCCCCTATCATTTTCCTTTTCTCACCGTCTCGACGCCCTTACTTGTACGATTACATCATTGTCAAACTCCATCAATTACTGATCCACCTGACCCCCATCATTGATTACTGATCCACCTGTTACCCTTCTCCTTCTACTGGCTTCCGCCACCTTCCTTGTTCCTAAACTGTACAGTATTACATCGTCATTTCTCGCAGATCGGATTATGTATATAAAGCCAATCCCTCACAGCCTGGTCCCTTATCTTGACCTCTCTGTCATTATCTGGGACCAGGTATGTGCTTACTTATTGTTACCTATGACTACGATACTCAATATATCTCTGTCATTATCTGGGACCAGTTTGCCTCTGCTCCGCTTAGTCGCTCCGCCTCATCACCTTGCTTAGTCACTCCGCTTTCCTGCTCCGCTAGTCACTCCGCCTCTGCCGCTTCGTGACACAAGAGAAACCCATGTCCAGCAACCGGACCATAATACACAGTCCCTGCCAATGAACCCCGGAGTTCAGCCCATCCCATGTACAGGATATTTAGAGCTTGGCTGAGCATAGTGAGTGTTACACCTGGATCAATAGATGTTGGATGTCCAGTCCCGAACAACCCAAAGACCAACACAGGTCAGGAATTGAAGAAGGCAAATGAGGCAAGTTACGGCAATGGATGAATGGTAGGGGACACATGGATATTATCTCCTCCTGCAATCAATTTCACATTGTCTCATACTGTTGCTGGCTTTGGCGGATATTGAAAGGAGTGTGGTCAAATGTTTGAGAAGCAGGGTTTGTTGGAGACTGTGGATGTGACTGAACAGATGATTATTGAATGAGGAGTGAAGTAGATAATGATATTAATGGATGGGTGGTTCAATGATGAGGAAAGTGTCGAGAGTGCTGCGATGGATGTTGGGACATGCAAGTTAGTGTAATACTAAGTACATGCAAATCCCATCTTTCCAGGCAGGTTTTCAGCACGGCATTGTGCAGGAATGTAAGACCTGGGTCAGAATTGGTCTTAAGGTTGGGTTTGGTATGAGGAGTTTATGTTGTAGCGTGCTAAGAGCAAGCTGGAGCTCAAAGGGAGCTACGGGAACCGCGACCAAGGACAGGAATGACCTAGTAGTGGTTGGAATTGTGAGATGTGACCCTTGAAGGGGCTCCTAGAAGGTCCATGTCATGCCCTGACTACAACCAGACTAGTCCCAGCAGCAACCACATGCTCCCACAGCCCCTACCTCGCGTATCTCATGCTCCCGGTACCTCCCCAAGACAGTACAACCACCAGTACAAACCCCCCTGTTTTTGATACCCTCTCTATAACGCGTGCACAGAACCTCCTATAACGCCTAGATCCCCCGATGCGTGCACAAAACCTCCTATGGACCCATTAAGTACCAATCTCAATTACCTGCCTCATGTTCTCCAGATTCCCCAATGTCCCCTTGTTCACTTCCCGTACCTATTTAAGTAATCTTGTAATGTCCCGAAGCCCCAGCTTGGTATATTTTGAACACACACCCTTTTGCATAGATCCAGTCCCTGTCCCTTCTCGCAGCAAGATCAAAAATCTCAAGCAAGTTAAAGGTCAGACAGTTGCGGAATTCGCTCAGAAGTTCAAGGATATTGGGGATCGGACTGGAATGTCTGACATTGATTTATGGGAACACTTTTTCACTGCCCTACTTCTGGAGATCCGACAAAAGCTCATCGTTGTAAATATCGCCCAAGGACTTGCTCCGACTCTGAAGGAGGCAATCAAACGAGCTATATCAGTGGACATCTACATGCATGACCCCACCATGACTGGCCAAAACTCTGGACATGCTCCCACACATACCGCTCACACTACCCCTGCCGACCCCCACGCTATGGACATTGATGCAACCCACACTAGTAATGGGAATACTAGGGAGGCATTCCTAGCTCGCATGCGAGGACGATGCTTTGGCTGTGGTGTCCAAGGTCATGTCAAGCAAAACTGCCCACACCGAGAAACCACCTGCTGTTACTGTGGACGCCGAGGACATCTGGAAGCAGTCTGCCAAGACAAGTTCATGGGACTCGGACGAGACCAAGGCCGACGCCAGCAACCTCGGCGCCAGCAGATATCTGCTACGGGACCCGCGCCATTTTCCCTGTTCCCAAATGAATCCGTCCAGATCGATGCCTTGACCCAAACATCTGCTCCTGCAACCGTACCTGCTACTCTGAGCCCCCCTAACCAGGACTTTTCCAACCAGATTGGTCAAATAAGGGAATTACTTGATCGTGCTAATGCTATGTCCTCCTTGTCCTCTGGCTTTCAACAGGGTTTTTAAAGAGGGTACCCACTTCGGCTGCACCGAGAGTACCCCGTAATCAGTTTGTTATGTTTGCTACTTCTTCATATGACTCGCACCCATCATGTACAATATTGTCGATCTGGGAATTAAACTCCACTTCCCCACATTTCCGAATTCATGTGAGACTAAGAGGAAGGAATCATAGTATAACAACTGCAGCCATGGTAGACTGTGGAGCTACCGCCCTGTTTTTAAACCAAGACTTTGCCACCCGGAACCATGTAAGATGTGCACCCCTTGATAAACCAATCGATGTTTTTAATATCGATGGAACACTTAACCGAGCTGGACGGATAACCCATTTTGCATGTCGAGCACTCACAGTGGATAATCAAGAGCGATGGATGGACTTTCTGATCACCAACCTAGGGGGTGAAGACATCATCCTTGGACTCCACTGGCTACGGAAGGTAAATCCAGAGATTGATTGGGAGAAAGGACGACTTTCAGTAAAGCCTCCTCGAGTAGCGATAGAAGAAGTCCCAGACGAGGAGATCTTGTACTCTCATCTATCCGCCACTCACACAGAAAGCCCAATCCTTGAACCCCCGAACCTGGAACCTCCCGCAGAACCCCCTCACATTGAGGTGCCACTGGAAGCGACCCTTGAAGAGAGCGAATCAGCAGCGGTGGAAGAACCACCAATACACCGAATCCGAGCCAATCATAAAACTTGTCGGGCATGGGTAAAAGCAGGAATCCTAGAGGAACAGACTGAGGAAGTCTGGTGCACCACAGGATTCACCTACTCCCAGCAGCTAGCAGAGGAAGCCAACTGGGACAAACCTGTTAAAACCTTTGAAGAAATGGTCCCTGAGCAGTACCGTGATTTCCAGAAGGTTTTCTCAGAATCCGCCTCCGAATGATTACCTGCCCACCAACCTTGGGACCATGCAATTGATCTCATACCTGGAGCACCGGCAACCATGTGCACCAAGATTTACCCCATGTCCCTAAATGAGCAGGAGGAGTTGGATCGTTTCCTAGAAGAAAACCTGTGGAAAGGCTACATTGTTCCCTCCAAATCACCCATCTCGTCCCCAGTCTTCTTTGTGAAAAAGAAGGATGGGAAACTCCATTTCATACAGGATTACCGGAAACTGAATGAGTATACTGTGAAGAACCACTACCCCCTCCCATTCGTGGCTGATATAATTAGTTGGCTTCAAGGGGCTCGATATTTCACCAAGTTTGATGTACGCTGGGGCTATAACAATGTCAGAATTAAGGAAGGTCACAAATGGGAAGGGGCCTTTGCAACCACACGAGGGCTGTTTGAGCCTAAGGTTATGTTCTTTGGTCTCACCAACTCCCCTGCAACATTTCAAGCACTTATGAATGCTATATTTGCAGACCTCATTGCAGCTGGAAAGGTAGCAGTTTACCTAGACAACATCCTCATCTTTAGCGGTAATCTTCAGGAGCATTGACGAGTGGTACGGGAAGTACTAACCCGGTTGGAGAAGCATGATCTATACCTATGACCGGAGAAGTGTGAATTCGAACAACAACAGATTGAATATCTAGGCCTCATTATATGGGAAGGGGAGGTAAGAATGGACCCGGTAAAGGTAGCTGCAGTTCGCAACTGACCAGCCCCCACTAACCTTTGAGAGCTATGAGGGTTCCTTGGATTTGCTAACTTCTACCGGCACTTTATCCGGAACTTTGCAAGGATAGCCAGGCCCCTGAATGACCTCACTTGGAAAGACATATCCTTTACCTAGATGGACACCCAGCAACAAGCATTTGATACCCTCCGAGAGGCCTTCATCTCTGCACCCATCTTAGCCCTATGGACACTGGTGACATGCCTAAATTTTGGCTAGATGTCTATGCTGTGAATTGTGACATTTTCACGCATAGATTTGTATCAAGAGGACTGTAATTGAGACCCAGATTGACAGTCAAAGTCAATACTGAATCAGTCTAATAAGTTGAAGGCCATATACCCATACTACCACAAGTTGGTTAGTTTACCCATCCCCGATACTACCTTCGGATAAAAGTCTACCTGTTTGTCAAGCAGGATTATACCAGACTCGGACTACATCCGAAGGATGACCATTCATATATGACATACCAAGGGTATTCTTATTGGACCTTACACTGGCAGGAGTTTGGAAGAACTTACTCAAGTGACCATGAGCCGAGGATTGACTCAAAATGACTTTCTAGAACTCAGGAATTGTCAAATACTCCTTCTAGAACAAGATCATGCATTAATCTAAAAAACTGCGATTTAGTCTAATAGACCAATCAGGTTGCATGGTTGAGGAAAATGACTAGAAGAACGATCGAAGTACTGCGAGGCTCTGAAGACATATCAAATGAATGTCAAAGAGTCCTGACATAGAAAATATTGAAGAACACAATTAAAAGAATACTATGTGTAACTCCCTTGATAGAGTATAGGCACAATGGGTGTCTATTGAAAGAGAGAAGTAATTAGTTTAATCCAGATGAATCAGATCGATAGGATTAGAATCGAGGAGAGCTGATTTGCCTCCGGTCAAGGTGACAAATGATCGAAGTAAGTGTTGAACAGCAATGACAGCTGAACACCATTCGAGTCATTCTCCAAAACAATTACATTAAATGAACATCGAAGTACCTACCTCTGTTTGGAGGTATACTAGAATCTTGGAACCATTATGGACCAAATAAGGACATGTAGATTCAAATTAAATGATATCTGACCGATTGTAGAAGTTTCCCTGCGGTTCCGAATGTTTATTTTATTAAATTAATTGTACTGTGTGACTCTATATCCTGTATGTATAAATAGTGATCCAATGTATCTGGAATACAAGTGATTTTGGGACGACATTGCAGTGATAATCCGTAAAAAGGAAAGACACACTCCCGCCAGACTGAAACCTCTTCGCTAGCAGCCATTCAGGCCCGGCACTTGTGAGTATAGGAACATCATGTTCTGCTCCTTGTGACTGCGAGAAGTATATCCAGCTGTTGGGTATTCTTTGAACTTAGGATCAGTCGTTGGTCTTAAGGGCAAATCACACTGTGTGGTTGTGCCAGCACATAGTTCTAGCCCTCCGTAGGGGTCTGTGTGTTTCGGTTTTAATTTACTTTGATTCAAACCCCCATTTCTTGATATACCCATATCAATACAACTAAAGCACAAATCATGCTGAATCTACCTTGATCAAAGGAATATACCGAATCCTGAGAATGATTCAAATTGATTGATCAAAGCTTTTCCCTAGCTCTCAAAGCTTTGCGGAACCTTTGACAACGCTACCCCTTGCTATTAAATAAATTTGATAGCAGTGAACTCGCATATTGTGTATTAGATTGGTTGGTTGGAGTGCCCATTTGATTCCTTCCTTTCTCTTTCACACAAAAACAAGGCAAGCTCATTAGTGAAGTCATACCTTACCAGCCTGGAGGCGGAAAAAATAACTCACGAGCGGATCATGATGACCAGCGATGACACCAATCAACCCTACCACCAGTGGTGGGCTGATTGCCTGCTATGTCTGGCAAAAGGTGTGCAAGTGGAGAAAACCAAGCAGTCAATTGTGTCATACCTCCACCCGTTAGCCATAGCTCCCTGCTCCACCCTGCCCTATATTCTGCCTGACCCCTAACTCCCCAATTGCCGCTGCAACACCTCCCACCATTCCCTCTGCCCTACCTTCCCATAATACCCTTCCAAATTACCCAAACATCCTGACGGCTCCCTCGACACGCGTATGGAACCTTCCTATCACCAACTTCATTAAGTATTAATCTCGATTACCTGCCTCATGTTCCCCAGATTCCTGGATGTTCCCTTGTTTACTTCCCGTACCTATTTAAGTAGTATTGCAACGTCCCCAAACCCCAGCTTAGTATATTTTGAACACACACCCTTTTGCATAGGTCCAGTCCCTGTCCCTTTGTACCTGCTAACCATACGGATTTCTCTTTACTCTCTGTTTCTCTATCTTTATTTCTCTACTCTTGTCCTTTGTCTCTACGATCGTCTAAACAATCCAATATATGCTTCTACTTCACGTCTAAGCAACCCAAGTGAGTCTTCGAGCTCCCTTGACCAATACTAAAGCTCCCCAATGTCTATCGGTTTGGTGAGCCAACCTCCCCCAGACCTCCTCGAGCTCCCAGCTGCTCCACAAGCTCTGGGACCTTGACCTAGGTAATGTCGAAGCTACCCCTTACGTCAAACTACATGTTGCTTCTCCATTACTACCTCCACCCCCACCTCCCGGGATCTCCTTCCCAGGCCTATACCTTATCGGGAGCTCTCATGTTTGTGACCCCCATCAACTATGATCTACAACAATCCTACATTGACGTTCCTAGCTAGTACAACCCATACTATGCAATGCCCTTATGTCTACTGGTTTCCATTACTTCCACCTTCCACCGTTAACGTCCTAGGGACCTCCCTGGACCTTCTAGGAACCCCTTCAAGGGTCATATCTTGCAACTCGAAATACTACTAGGTCATGGTTCCCGTAGCTCCCTTCGAGCTCCAGATTGCTCCTAGCATGCTACAACGTAAACTCCTCATACCAAACCCAACCTTAAGACCAATTCTGACCCAGGTCTTACAGATTGGGACAGTTTGGAAGAACCTGCCTTATGCATTGAAGAAGGTAATTGAGGAGGAACATGACAACTGGAAGGAGTTCACCAACACTATCAAAAAGGTTAAGTGGAGCGTACTGAAAGTGGAAGCAGAGCATGAGACTAGCACGGCCGTTCCACTAGTGATCCCAGAGACACCCTGAACCAAACTTGCAACTTCCTTCACAACAGCTAGGATCACCACACCCCCTTCACTGTCTCCAAGTCGTGCGCGACCAGCCTATGTAGCGAATACAGGTATGCCTCGTCGGCTGTTCATGACACTAGATGAGCTGCAGAAAGGTACTCTGTGCCGAGGCCTCGCGGTGAAGGTACAACACCCTAATACACCAGAGGGAATGGCAGCATGGAAAGCAGAACTGTTAGAATGGGCTTTTCAACACAGGGTAGACGGAGCCCTATCCGAGATCACCATTGTTCCGCTGAAGCTGGGAACAGAGGCCATATGCTCAGGGGAATGCTTCAAGTGTGGAGGACCATGGCACGGGTTCGAAGTCCCCTGCCACAGACCAGGAACAATACCTCCAGTAGAGTCCGACTGGAGGGCTTACTGTCAAAGGGAACTGGGAGGCAGGCCGGTGCGGGTGAATGCAGTACAGCTCGTGGGCCCAGAAGCCATCTTTGAGGGCATGGTCGATTCGGGAAATGGGGAAGGGTAAACATTCAACCCTGGGTAATACATCTGTTGTGAACAATGTACGGTCTTTCTTGGACGAATCCAATATTCTTGAGGTGTACAGTGTCTGCAATGGCGAGAGCCATGTTAGTGTCCTGTTTTCAATGGACATAGGTCTGAAAGACCATGAGGGAAGAGCAGCAGCAGTGGAGGCAATGGTGGACGATGGCGCGATGGTAGCGGCAATGGATACAAGGGTGTACAAGAGCTTAAGGAATGAAATTGGAGGGTGGAAACTGACACAGCAGAAGTTTAGGATGGCTAATGGGACTATCGTACCAGGAGAAGCAAGTTGGGGAGGTTGTATCAATGTCAAAGGGGTGGAGGTAGATGGGGAGTTTGAAGTCTTCAATAGTGGTGGCAGCTGGAAATTCCTCTTCGGGAAGCCACTCCTTAAGCAGTTTTCAGTGGTACATGACTACAGGAAGGAGTCAATCGTGCTGCACGGGAAGCAGGGAAAATGGGGAGAGGTGTTCAATGGTGGACTAGGAGCAGCGATTATGCCAGAAGCCATCCCCGTGCTGGAGGACAGGAGCCAGCAGGACATACTGAGGCCAAATGCCCAAGCGCAGGTGGTCCTCGAGGAAAGCGCGGAACCAGCTGGCGGGGTTACTGTGAAGGCCTTAACCCCGCTGGATAGGGAAGGCACTGACCTCTGTTCTGCTGCTCAGAGTTCTGTTACTAATAACACTGGACAGTACAAGCCTGAGAACTCATTACTGGACAAGTACAAAGCTCCGGGAATTGAAGAGGTACTGGATGAGGAGTGGACGCGAGCCTGCAGTGAACCTGCCATGGCTAATGACACTCTGGGGTGAACATGGATGCTGACAAGGAGGACTGGCAGGTGACGGAGGCCGAGTTGGAGGAATAGCTCAGGGAAGCCTGTATGCTCCACAGAGAAGAAACCATCAAATGGCAAGAGGAGCTTGAATGCAGGCAACGGGAACGGTGAAAGGTTTGGGAGAAGGAGGAAGAACAACGGGATGAGGAGTGGCTGAAACAACAGCACACAGAACCCGGTCTACATAAATGGTTCTTCTGGTGAACCCAGTTCAAGAATCTGAGTCCTCCATGGAGGTTGTGCGTGGAAGCACTGGGAGGAGGTAGTGTTGAAGTCATCATCTGCTGCACTGCTGTCATCAACAAACAGCTCAATGGTTCCATCCGCAATCAGATCGTTCAGATGAAGGGCCATCATGTTTGCAAATGTTGATGGAGCACCGGTAAGACCAAAGGGGAGCTGCCCACACCAAAAGTAACCTTTACCCTCAATGTAGAATGCTGTGTAAGGGTGAGATTCTCGGTCCACCTCGCATGCATAGAAGCCAGACGCAAAGTCGAATAAGCAGATAAAAGTGTGGCCACTGAGGGCTTGTTGTTTGGACCTTATGTTGCCTTGGGGCATTGGCACAATCTCCATGAGTTTATTGACAGCCATGAAATTTTGACATATCCTCTGTCATAAAGTACGCAGCCCCTATCATTTTCCTTTTCTCACTGTCTCGACGCCTTTACTTGTACGATACATCATCCCATCACTGTCAACCCCCATCAATTACTGATCCACTTGACCCACCTTCTCTTTCTATCGGCTTCCGCCACCTTCCTTGCCCCTGAACTGTACAGTATTACATTGTTGTTTCTCGCAGACTGGATTATGTATATATAGCCAACCCTCCACAGCCTGGTCCCTTATCTTGACCTCTCTGTCATTATCTGGGACCAGGTATGTGCTTACTTATTATTACCTATAACTACGATACTCAATATATCTCTGTCATTATCTGGGACCAGTTTGCCTCCGCTCTGCTTAGTTGCTCCGCCTCGCTGACCTGCTTAGTCGCTCCGCCTCACCGCCTTGCTTAGTTACTCCGCCTCTGCTGCTTTGTGACAGATTGGATGACTTTGAGCTGTTCTGGCCTGACTATGAATCTTCCCCTTCAGGTGTTTGGTTCGAAGAATGTGAACCAACACCAACACAAAAAACCATGGCCAGGTGAGTGTTTCCTCTTCCTCCCTTTACCTCCTCTCAGTACTCTCCTAGGTCTACTATATCTTACCACCACCGAAGACGGATCATAATTCGACCAGTTCACCAAACTCAAAAATCCACTCCCAAATTGACTTCCGAGAACTCTGACACCTCCGCTCCTTTGCTTTCATTGACACGCCTAAATTTTGGCTAGACGTCTATATTGTGAATTGTGACATTTTCACGTATAGATTTGTATCGAGAGGACTGTAATTGAGACCCAGATTGACAGTCAAAGTCAATACTGAATCAGTCTAATAAGTTGAAGGGACCATATACCCATACTACCACAAGTTGGTTAGTTTACCCATCCCTGATACTACCTACGGATAGCAGTCTACCTGTTTGTCAAGCAGGATTATACCAGACTCGGACTACATCCGAAGGATGACCATTCACGTATGACATACCAAGGGTATTCTTATTGGACCTTACACTGGCAGGAGTTTGGAAGAACTTACTCAAGTGACCATGAACCGAGGATTGACTCGAAATGACTTTCTAGAACTCAGGAATTATCAAATACTCCTTCTAGAACGAGATCATGCATTAATCTAAAAGACTGCGATTTAGTCTAATAGACCAATCAAGTTGCATGGTTGAGTAAAATGACTAGAAGAACGATCGAAAGACTGCGAGGCTCCGAAGACATATCAAATGAATGTCAAAGAGTCCTGACGTAGAAAATATTGAAGAATGCAATTAAATGAATACTATGCGTAACTCCCTTGATTGAGTATAGGCACAATGGGTGTCTATTAAAAGAGAGAAGCAATTAGTTTAATCCAGATGAATCAGATTGATAGGATTAGAATCGAGGAGAGCTGATTTGCCTCCGGACGAGGTGACAAATGATCGAAGTAAGTGTTGAACAGCAATGACAGTTGGACACCATTCGAGTCATCCTCCAAAAAACAATTAAATTAAATGAATATTGAAGTACCTGCCTATGTTTGGAGGTATACTAGAATCTTGGAACCAATATGGACCAAATAAGGACATGTAGATTCAAATTAAATGGTATCTGACTGAGTGTAGAAGTTTCCTTGCGGTTCCGAACGTTGATTGTATTAAATTAATTGTACTATGCGACTCTATATTCTGTATGTATAAATAGTGATCCAATGTATCTGGAATACAAGTGATTTTGGGACGACGTTGCAGTGCTAATCCGTAAAAAGGAAAGACACACTCCCACCAGACTGAAACCTGTTCGCTAGCAGCCATTCGGGCCCGGCACTTGTGAGTATAGGAACGTTGTGTTCTGCTCCTTGTGACTGCGAGAAGTATATCCAGTTGTTGGATATTCTTCGAACTTAGGATCAGTCGTTGGTCTTAAGGGCAAATCACACTGTGTGGTTGTGCCAGCACATAGTTCTAGCCCTCCGTAGGGGTCTGTGTGTTTCGGTTTTAATTTACTTTGATTCAAACCCCCAATTCTTGATATACCCAAATCAATACAAACCACAGCACAAATCGTGTTGAATCTACCTTGATCAAAGGAATATATCAAATCCTTAGAACGATTCAAATTGATTGATCAAAGCTTCTTACTTAGCTCTCAAAGCTTTGCGGAACCTTTGCCAACGCTACCCCTTGCTATTAAATAAATTTGATAGCAGTGAACTCACATATTGTGTATTAGATTGGTTGGTTGGAGTGCCCTTTAGATTCCTTCCTTTCTCTTTCACACAAAAACGAGGCAAGCTCGTTATCGTGTTCCGAGAACTTTGAGAAGTCTGAGGGGTCTACAACAGCAACATCCATTAATCAAACCTTGTTCCACCAAAGATCCCCAACTGGACAATTACATGCTCTATAGCGTTTTTTTTTGCGCGATGCACCATGTCTAGTAGGTCTTCTGGCAGAGGGAGGTATAACTCGGCATATCTGGTAAGCCTAAAGTGCTGGAGGTCGAAGACTTTGGTCTCGTCCATTGGACCCTCCCATTGACCTGGTTCTGGTAATAATATGATGTCCCATCATCTGCGAGATGGTGCCGGATCCAGGGTTTAGAGGTGTCTGTGTGGCGAGGGGAGGCCAAAGCTTGACTGGGGTTAGGAATCAGAGCTACCCGCTGGCGTAGGGTGCAGATGATGAGCTGAGGTCAGCGTATTTGAGAATTCCTGGACCAGTGCGAGAAGACGACGGAGGGTGGACCAGAGCCGGTGGGGTGTCATCTGTCATGGACAAATCTATATCCTCCTCCGGCCTCTTGTGATAGATCCCTGGATTGTGATTGTTCACCTTGTTTGAGTGTTGATGTAGGAATATCTATGTCAATGAAAATTTCTGTGTTTTGAGAATTTCATAAACAATGGAAATTGATGACAAAAAAATAAACTTACTTGCAATTAAAGGCATTTAAAAGTCACTTTTTGCTCCTCCTTTTCCTCTTCCTGTACTTGGACCACCTAGACCTTGATCATCGTCTATGCTTATACTTCTAGATTCAGCTGTATTAGCCAACCATTTGTCCATTGACAATGACAACATTCCTTCCATCAAAGCCTGACCCATATCAACCACTGAAGATGTGGATTGAGTATGTCTGTGTGACTATCCCCAATCGATGATGTCCCCAGTGACAAACGACAACACTGAAGCGTCTTCTGCCATATAATCATACTCGGCACGGTAGAACAATGTGTGAAAGTCAGTTAGATATAGGACATTGGCCTGAGAAGCCAAAGACTGGGAACTGTAGTCTTTGAAGGAGAAAGAGCAAGAGGAATGCTTGGAATGTTCTGAGTCTGAGGGCGTATTGTGCCGTAGTAGATGGTGGGCATCGCTGATGCAAGACATGAAACGTGCAGAGGTATCTGGAGGTAAAGGGGAGCTGGTGGAGAGTTGAAGGGGAATGGATACAATGAAGATATTGTACATTACCTTTTCAACCCATGCTCTTTGTCTGTTCTGCCCTTCTGTCTTCTGTTGCTTCTTGGTTTATTCCCCGCTTCTCCCCACTTGTGTTTGTGTGGTGCATTGTCCAATGGGGTCTGGTTACTGAGTGTTTAGATGAAGATTATACCAGCCTTTTAGTCTGGTGGGAGCACATCTTGATTTCTCTACTCAAAAGGGCTTTACAACACTGTTGAGAAGTAAGCTTGTAGTTCCTTGCAATTGTTTTGAACCAGATCACTAGTCCAATGGCTTCTTAATGGTCTCATGATCAACTTTGCAGATTAAATCAACATCTCTGGCAAGTGTACAAAGTATAGAGATAAGTGTAGTAACAATGCAGGAACAATTTAAGTAAGGATAACAACACATGCAGTTGCACTATATGTATACATTTACAATGCAGAAGCATGCAGCTACAATGTATACATGCAAACATGTGCTGAGCAATGGTGAATGGATGAGCCTCCAAGAATATCATCAAGTACATTCAGTGTATAGTATGCCATTTTCATGCAGGTGTTATAGACATGAAATTCATTCCATGGTGGGGGTATTACATGTATATTGATCAGGGGACTCAGTTTCTTACTTGCGTACATAACTAAGGACTAATATCTGAACTTGACACACAGGAAGAGTACAAAAAAAGTGGAAGCCTGCCAGGTACACTGGCAAGCAACACCAGGAGGAAGACTCACTGAAGTCGACGAGTAAACAGGCAGAGATCTTGGATTGAGAAGATGAGAGAGACACGTGTAAGTAGACGATGGTGGTGGTACCAGAGTAAGTACTGAGGATGTATAGTATCACTATATATACTCTAGCTGAGACCCATGACATAGGACGTGCATGGTAGTGGTAATGGTAGGAAGCACGTGGTCGTGCCTCCACTCTCCCCGCTCATGGAAGAAGCGGAGCGGGAGGCGGAGAAACAAGAAACAACCCAACCAGAAAATTTTGTGTAGGTAGAATAAGTAGAAACCAGCGCCTTGTCCCTTGGACGCTGATATGACCCATTTTTATTTGAGTCTATAATGCAGTAATTATGCATTTTCAACTGTAAAGTACTATCAGTGATACTGAGATTGAACAGTACATTGTATTCAGAGAAAACACACAGAACTACACAGTGATTGCATCTGAATGACACTTGAGTGGGTCTTCATAGCATGATACAGTTGTATTTCCAAGTAACAAAGCTCTAATACTAAAACCCACACTTGTGTTTGACTTGGACTATGACAATATCTGCAGAATTAAAGTGTTCCGAGCTTCACCTTTGTATAGCATCGCAATAGGGCTGAATGATTAGATTGAAAGATAATAATACTCCGGACTTCTGGAGTTAATTCCGAGAATATCAGAATTGATTTAGCATATGTCCCTCATCCGGAAAGCCTTCCGAGGTACAGCATGATTTCCATCAAAGGTAGCACATGGTACAACAGGTCCACATGCTACTCCGAGATGCAGCATGATTTCCATCAAAATCAGCACATGCTACAAGAATTCTACATGCTACAATGATTGATATCAGTTGTTAAGGGTTATTTTGAGGATATATAAGGAGGGTGCTGGCCTCTAAATGGGAACAAGCACTTTCCCCCCCACTTCTGAGAGGATTTGGTTGGTTGGTTAGTAGCTTCTGGCTATAGTGACAAGTGCACTTTAAACAAAGATGATACAGTGTTAACTTTCACTTTAAACAAGTTAGAGTTTAAGAAAGACAGAAAGAAAGAAAGTTCAAAGTCACAGATTACCATTATGCTTCAGAGTTAATAGCAGTCAGAGTGCTGTGAGTAGTGCACACTCTTTCTGTGGATTGTACTTGTAGTGTATAATACAAATCAGAGGTTTTGTTCAGTTCAGATAAAGTCAAAGAAAGATTTAGCATGCCCGAGTTTGATAGAATCTCGAGAAGAAAAACTATTCAACCTATACATTATACCCACATGATGTAGATATTTGTAGAGTTGCAGTGTTATCTTGCTTTTTCAATGATAAACCCCCTTGAACTTAGTGTGTGATGATGGTTTGTGTTTGTGTTGGTGTGAGTGTTAAAGCTTGCATTAGCATTTTATGCATAGCCCAGAGTCAGCATATCAACGCCGCGCGTAAGAGTGAGAAGGTGAAATAGACCAGGCCTAGCCGTCCACCAGTCCTTCCCATATGTTGAGAGCTTCGCATTCTTGCAGTGAACAATTGAGCAAGAATTAAGCTTAGAACAGTCAGACAGGCAACTGAGATACATTTAATGTAGACAGAACTGCAGTGAAGAGTGGTAGTTACTTTGTAGAAACTGTTACTGCGAAAGTTCTGTGCTTCAATCTGCATGGATTTGCATGTAACTTGGGCAGATCCGCACCTGACATTGCACAGATCTGCATGTAACTTGTGCGGATCTGCACCTGACATGCACGGATCTGCACTTAACTTGCACGGACCTGCATATAACTTGCATGTATCATGCATGTAACTTGCGCAGATCTGCATATAACTTGTGCAGGTCCTACATGTAACTTCTGCACTGTCACGAAGCGGCAGAGGCGGAGTGACTAGCGGAGCAGGAAGCGGGGTGACTAAGCCAGGCAGAGAGGCGGAGCGACTAAGCAGGTGAGTGAGGCGGAGCGACTAAGCGGAGCGGAGGCGAACTGGTCCCAGATAATGACAGAGATATATTGAGTATCGTAGTCATAGGTAATAATAAGTAAGCACATACCTGGTCCCAGATAATGACAGAGAGGTCAAGATAAGGGACCAGGCTGTGGAGGGTTGGCTATATATACATAATCTAGTCTGCGAGAAACAACGATGTAATACTGTACAGTTCAGGGGCAAGGAAGGAGGCGGAAGCCGATAGAAAGAGAAGGTGGGTCAGGTGGATCAGTAATAGATAGATCAGTAATCGATGGAGATTGACAGCGATGGGATGATGTATTGTACAAGTAAAGGCGTCGAGACGGTGAGAAAGGGAAAATGATAGGGGCTGCGTACTTTATGACATTACCCCCCTCCTTATGACCATTGCCCTCGATGGTCAAGGCTTTGCCGCTGTCGGATGTTTTTTGTGAAAGGCCCGAACAATTTTTGGTGCCCGGCTGAGGTTGGGTGCGGGTTCCCAAGAGTTGTGTCCTGCATCGTAACCTTTCCATTTTACTAGATATTCCAACTTCTTCCATCGTACCCGACTGTCCAAGATCTCCTCCACTTCATATTCCGGTTCATCTTCATCTTCTAAGTACACCGGCTCTGGTGGTGTTGGTATTTCGCCATTGATGGGGTTACCTTTCCATGGATATAGTTTGTCGACATGAAAGACAGGATGAAGGCGGTCTAATGACAGGGGAAGGTCAAGGCGGTAATCCAGAGGTCCGACTTTCTCCAGAATACGGTAAGGTCCTAGCTGTCGGTCTCCTAGTTTTTCACTGGATAGCTGCAGGTTAATGTCCTCCGCACTTAGCCAAACTAGGTCCCCAACTTTGAATTGATGCGCTTTTCGCTTCCCACGTTCGTATCCCTCCTTTTGTTGCTTCTTTCCTAGATGTAAGGCAGCTCCAGCATCCTGTCGCGCTTCTCGGAGAATCCGTATGCGGTCATCCACCGCTGGAATGCCGCTGCGTTGACCAACTGGGATATTGAATAGGGGAAGGTATCCGTAGGTTAACTCGAATGGGGACATGCCTAGGGCCGAGTGAGTCCGCGAGTTGATCACAAACTCTGCCATGGGGAGGTGTTCTGCCCAGTCATCTTGTCGTCGTCCCACATAGAGGCGGATGTATTTTTCCACTTCCTGATTTGCGCGTTCAGTTTGGCCATTGGACTGAGGACGATATCCGGAGGTTAGATCTGATTTAATTCCCAGTCTAGCGAGAAGGGATCGCATGAGTTTAGCTGCGAACTGAGGTCCGCGGTCGGATTTGAAGTGGAGGGGAAGACCATGGAGACGGAAGATTTCTCGGTAATAGATATCGGCGACACCTTCGGCTGTAATGGAGCTGGTGCAAGGAATAGCATGGATTTGTTTTCCATACAGGTCTGTGCAGACCAAGACTGCGTCGTATCCCTGGGAGTTAGGCAATTGTGTTATCAGGTCGACCCCTACCTCTTCCCATAGGCCGGATGGTACATCCAGTGGTTGAGTCACAGCTCGTGGGTGCCGTTGGATCTTCTTGCGGGCGCAAATCTCGCATCCCTCAACGTATTTCTCCACAAAAGAACGCAGTGTTGGCCACCAGAAGTGGGTGCTGACCAGGTCAAGTGTCCCATGTAATCCGGGATGTCCAGCAGTTGGATGATCATGGCATTGACGGAGTACCTCGGTGCGTAGATTGTCGTCTGCTGGTACATATACCCGGCCCCGGTAATAGACCAACCCGTTGTCCTCCTCCCATTCAGCTATCCCATTGGCCAAGCGTTGTAACCCGTGCTTCTTGACTGTTTCCAGACCTTCCAGTACTTGTGCTTCCCGTTCTGAGGCTTTCCGAATACGATCCTCTAGGGGGTTCCGTAGGATTGAAGCGGCGATTTTGGTGAAGTGGCCAGGTTTAAGGACGGTCTGTTGCTGATTGTCATCGCTATCTGATACATGATGTACTGCCATACGAGAAAGAGCATCAGCTTGGGTGTTTACTCGGCCAGGACGGTGGATCATATGAAAATCAAACCGTGATAGATAGAGGGCCCATCGGGCTTGTCGACGGGTAAGGTCTTGTGCTGTGCGCCAGAATTCGAGGTTGGAGTGATCGGTGATAATGTCGAATGGTTGTGGAAGTCCTTCCAGGAAATTCCTCCAGTCCTTCAATGCTTCAATGATGGCAAGCATCTCCCGATCATATATTTCATAGTTCCGTTCTGCTGGCTGCATGGATGCCGATCTGAAGGCTACCGGGTGCCACTGACCATCGTCTTGCTTCTGCATGAGGGCACCTCCCGTAGCAAAGCCTGATGCGTCTACCTCAATTCGAGTGGGCCGATCTGGCGCCCATAGAGCAAGGATTGGTGCGGAGATGAAGGCCTCTCGAAGGGTGTCAAATGCCTCCTGTTGTGTACCAGTCCAGTTAAAGCTGGTATCCTTCTTGGTTAGGTCGTTCAAAGGTCGAGCTATTCTTGCAAAATTTCGGATAAAGCGCCGGTAGAAGTTTGCAAACCCCAAAAATCCTCGCAGTTCCCGGAGGTTGGTAGGGACTGGCCAGTCACGAACAGCCGCTACTTTGACCGGATCCATTCTCACCTCCCCTTCTGAAATGATAAGTCCCAGGTATTCGATCTGTTGCTGTTCAAATTCACACTTTTCTGGGCGCAAATAGAGGTCGTGCTTTTCTAGTCGCGTTAATACTTCCCGTACCACTTGTCGGTGTTCCTTGAGGTCGTTACTGAATATGAGGATGTCGTCTAGGTAGACTGCCACCTTGCCAGCTGCAATGAGATCAGCAAATATCGCATTCATAAGTGCTTGGAATGTGGCAGGGGAATTCGTGAGACCGAAGAACATAACCTTAGGCTCGAACAAGCCCCGAGTTGTTGCAAATGCGCCTTTCCATTCATGCCCCTTCTTAATCCGCACATTATTGTAGCCCCAGCGAACGTCAAACTTGGTGAAATATCGCGCTCCCTGAAGCCGGCTAATGATATCAGCAACTAATGGGAGAGGGTATCGGTTCTTCACAGTATACTCATTCAGTTTCCGGTAGTCCTGTACGAAACGGAGTTTCCCATCCTTCTTCTTCACGAAGAAGACTGGAGATGAGATGGGTGACTTCGAGGGAACGATGTAGCCTTTCCGTAGGTTTTCTTCTAGAAAGCGGTCGAGTTCCTCCTGCTCGTTCAAGGACATTGGGTAGATCTTTGTCCGCATGGTTGCTGGTGCTCCGGGTACAAGATCGATAGCGTGATCCCAGGGCTGATGGGCAGGTAATCGCTCAGAAGCAGATTCGGAGAAAACCTTCTTGAAGTCTCGGTACTGCTCAGGGACCATCTCCTCAAAGGTTTTAATGGGTTTATCGCGGTTAGCCTCCTCTGCTAGTTGTTGAGAATAAGTGAACCCTGCTGAGCACCATACTTCCTCTGTTTGTTCTTCCAATATCCCCGCTTTCACCCATGCCCGACGCGTTTTGTGATTGGCTCGTATTCGGTGTATTGGGGATTCCTCCGTTGCTGTTATGATTTCATTCTCCTCTAGGTCTGCCTCAGTGTGATTGGGTTCACGTTGGGATCCTTCGTTCAGGAGTTCCTGGATTGGACTATCGGTAGTAGACGCCACTAGGTGAGGGTGTGAAGTCTGCTCATCTTCTACTTCCTCTATATGTACCCGGGGTGGCTTTACTGAAAGTCGTCCCTTCTCCCAGTCAATCTCTGGATTTACCTTCCGTAACCAGGGGAGTCCGAGAATAATATCCTCTCCTCCTAAGTTTGTGATCAGGAAATCCATCCATCGCTCCTGGTTATCCACTGTGAGTGCTAAGCGTGCAAAGTGGGTGATTCGCCCGGCTCGGTTAGGTGTACCATCGATATTGAATACATCGATTGGTTTATGGAGGGGTGCGCAGGTTACGTGATTTCTGGTGGCAAAGTCTTGGTTTAAAAACAGGGCGGTAGCTCCACAGTCTACCATGGCTGCGGTTGTTATACTATGGTTCCTTCCTCTCAGTTTCGCATGAATTCGGAAATGTGGGGAGCTGGAATTTAATTCCCAAATAGATGATATTGTACATGATGGGAGCGAGTCATACGAAGAGGTAGCGAACATAGTAAACTGATTATGGGGTACTCTCGGTGCAGCCGGAGCGGGTACCCTCTTTAAAAACCCTGCTGAAAACCAGAGGACGAAGGAGACATGGCATTAGCACGGTCCAACAATTCCCTTATTTGTCCAATTTGGGTGGAGAAGTCCTGATTAGCGGGGCTCGGTGTAGCAGGTCCAGCGACAGGTGTTGGGATTGAGGCGGCAATCTGAACTGATTCGTTTGGGAATAAGGTAAATGGTACCGCCGTGGCTGAGATCTGCTGACGGCGAGGCTGTTGGCGTCGGCCACGGTCGCGACTAAGTCCCATGAACTTGTCCTGACAGACGGATTCTAGGTGTCCCCGGCGTCCACAGTATCGACAGGTAGTCTCCTTGTTGTCATAAAGTACGCAGCCCCTATCATTTTCCCTTTCTCACCGTCTCGACGCCTTTACTTGTACAATACATCATCCCATCGCTGTCAATCTCCATCGATTACTGATCTGTCTATTACTGATCCACCTGACCCACCTTCTCTTTCTATCGGCTTCCGCCTCCTTCCTTGCCCCTGAACTGTACAGTATTACATCGTTGTTTCTCGCAGACTAGATTATGTATATATAGCCAACCCTCCACAGCCTGGTCCCTTATCTTGACCTCTCTGTCATTATCTGGGACCAGGTATGTACTTACTTATTATTACCTATGACTACGATACTCAATATATCTCTGTCATTATCTGGGACCAGTTCGCCTCCGCTCCGCTTAGTCGCTCCGCCTCACTCACCTGCTTAGTCGCTCCGCCTCACTGCCTGGCTTAGTCACCCCGCTTCCTGCTCCGCTAGTCACTCCGCCTCTGCCGCTTCGTGACACTTGTGTGGGCAATTCTGCTTAACATGGCCTTGAGCTCCACAACCAAAACATCGTCCGCGCATACGGGCAAGGAAGGCCTCCCTGCTATTCCCAGTGCTGGTATGAGTAGCATCAATGTCCATGGCGTGAGGGTCGGCAGGGGTAATGTGAGCGGTGTGTGCGGGAGCGTGTCCGGTGTTTCGGCCGGTCATGGTGGGATCATGCAGGTAGACATCCACCGATATGGCTCGTTTGATTGCCTCTTTCAAAGTCGGAGCGATTCCTTGGGCGATGTTTACGATGATAAGGTGTTGTCGGATCTCCGGAAGTAAGGCGGTGAAGAAGCGTTCCCGTAAATCAATATCAGACATTTCAGTCCGATCTCCGATATCCTTGAACTTCTGGGCAAATTCTGCAACTGTCTGCCCTTTACTTTGTCTGAGGTTCTTGATCTCGCTACGGGCTTCCATACCTGGGTCCATTGGTTCAAACCGCTGGCTAAATTCCTTCAAGAACGTATCCCAGTTTCCTCCGAAAGGGGGATTCTCTGCACTGAAGTGTAACAGATGGGGAGTTGCCCAATCTCCAGCACTTTCTGTGAAGAAGCCCAGGGCGGACTTGATAAGTTTAACTTGGCTCTTGGCGAGATCCGGTTGTTCTGACGCCCAATTTTGGAACTGAGCCATGAAGCGACGAGCTTCAGCACCATCTTTACCCTTGAAGACCTCGGGTTTGTTCATGCTTGACTTGGATGATGAGCGTTCCTCCATCGCTGTAGCAAGGCTGGCTACTTGTCTGATGAGCTGAGCCATGAGATCCTCAGCAGAGGTATTTGGGGCAGGCGGGACAGGAGTCGACATGATGGGAGTAGGCAATCGGGGTTGGGGAATTGGCAGGAAGGTTATATTGCTCACAGTGAGTGGCTCTCGGATCGAGTTCGAAAGGGCGTTGGGGCAAGGTTGAGACTGGCAATCGCGCCAAGTATCGTTGTTGTTGTGGGTGTGAGCTTGGTCTCTGGGGTCAAGTGCGTGCGGGAGTGCGGAGCAGTCTATACTGGCAGCAGGTGTTTCAGAATCGGGCGGGACTGGGGAAGACGTGGTGTCTACGGATCCTGCAAGGACAACCTTATCGGTAGGCTGTCAGTGCAGTAATGGATCTTGACCTAATGTCACGAAGCGGCAGAGGCGGAGTGACTAGCGGAGCAGGAAGCGGGGTGACTAAGCCAGGCAGAGAGGCGGAGCGACTAAGCAGGTGAGTGAGGCGGAGCGACTAAGCGGAGCGGAGGCGAACTGGTCCCAGATAATGACAGAGATATATTGAGTATCGTAGTCATAGGTAATAATAAGTAAGCACATACCTGGTCCCAGATAATGACAGAGAGGTCAAGATAAGGGACCAGGCTGTGGAGGGTTGGCTATATATACATAATCTAGTCTGCGAGAAACAACGATGTAATACTGTACAGTTCAGGGGCAAGGAAGGAGGCGGAAGCCGATAGAAAGAGAAGGTGGGTCAGGTGGATCAGTAATAGATAGATCAGTAATCGATGGAGATTGACAGCGATGGGATGATGTATTGTACAAGTAAAGGCGTCGAGACGGTGAGAAAGGGAAAATGATAGGGGCTGCGTACTTTATGACATGCACCCAGCTTTTACTAACAATCACAGAAATAAGAGTCTCATTAAACAGACAATCTCCCTCAAACTATTAATGTGATTGTTGCTATTCAGGTACATAGAATATCTCACAAATACCAATCACTCACATCTGAAGATTATGAAGCAGATAAGCTTCAGAATATCTGCTCAATCATATCTTTGCTCTCAATTGTTGAATCATTGTCAGTAAGACACCAGAATAGATAGTTTAGTTAGTAATCCAGTGATACTGAACAAACTCAAGTATTAGATAAAATTTCAGGATAGGAATATTAAATTGGACCTGTAGAAATATCATTGTCTGGAACTAATTGAGAAAGCAATATGACTATGTAGCAGGATTTTGTACACAATGTTGTATATTTACAGATTGCACAGAACTGCATAAAGTTGCGCGGAACTGCGTGGGACTGGTGCTGCACGGGTTACGGCAAAAGTTCTGTGCCCATTTAATTCGACTCACATATCACCGCAATCTTAGAGCCTGACACCCAAGGAAGCAGAAGGCTGCTGAGAATTATTGAGATTTATGGGTGAACTTTGGGGCAGGGAAAGCAGATAACAATACGGCTACTGGCGTTGATGCTGCCGGAAGTTCTAAGCGCGGAGCAGAGTAGCAGCGGAATCTGGAGCTCGAAATGTAGAGTGGATCTCCTCCACTTATTTAACTTACCTGAAGCCCAGAGTCGTGATCAGTAGATACCTAGATTCCGATACAGCGAGCAAGGGTAATGTCGCGGTCCCTTTGTGATTCCTTTCGTCGGGTTGGATTTTCAACGTTTTGACAATCTTGCTATCGAAGGGATATTACGTGGCTTCTTCACAGGTGTGTCCAGTCATTCTCTTGTTCAATCACTAGGATCCGACTTAAAACTCTCTTTCTAGCACAATGCCCTCCTGAAAATCTGCCATTTAGCCCTCAAACCACCAACCAACCTCAGCATTCATTTCCTCCAATCAAATCCCTCAAGCAGCTTCCCTCCCCAAACTATTCATTCTCATATTCTACATGCACCACTGGACTTGGGTTTACTATTGTTGATTTTAATCCAGCATTCCGTTGCACATTTCAACATCCGGAATGAAGAGGTGGTGGTCATTGAAAGTCCCCACTGAGATGTGGATGATATGACCCATCTACTCACCGGATTTTACTATGTCAACGATAACGAGACACATTATTGAAGTGAGTAGTGAATCATCGATGACCTAGTAGTAACTTACTAATACTAACATAGTGAAGCATTTTTACATTCACTTCTTGCACACTTTGAGTGGATGTATACCGAAAAACGCTGATATGGGAGCCGGATCGTACTTTTGAAATCCGCCTGATCAATGCGACCTCTTCTTGTTCTTCAAACTATCTGTCTCCCTTCGTTCCCCTTTTTTGCCGTGTTTTGATTATATATATCCATTCCGACCATCAATTCAAGCCGGCGGTGTCTATGACATTATCCCTCAACATGAATGATGGGTTGTTGCTGAAGAACAGAGTAAGGAACCATTATTCATCGCTATCTCTGCGGTAAGGTCAAGAAGAGGACGAGTGGTGCTGTTGGATGATGGTGTATAGTAGTATGCAGATACTTCCTCATCTCGCCCCTTCAGCAGTCCTAAGTTCTACCCATCCAACGCAACCTAATTGGAAACTACCGGAATCCATGGTGAAATGCAAGACAACGGAAGCCTTAGCTCTCAAATTGGCGCATTTCTGGACTCTTCCGAGACCAACCATATCAGACAGACCGCTTAGTTAGCCTCCGTCGGCTCCATTACATATATATCGTATTTTATCTATTTATCTATCTATGTACATAAACCGAACCTGTTGATTCGAAAACTGCTTCTCTCTCCACCCACTTCTCATTCCAGGGCGCTGGTTCGGTCAGTGTTTCTCCTACACTCAAATAATCTTGCAACCCCCCCCCCCGCTGATGGCACCTGGGCGACGACAGCTTATCATTCAGATCTTCTCAGTTTGTTTCAGTTCTGTAGTTTGCTGGCAAACAAAAAAAAAAAAAAAATTAGGATTGAGTCTTACTGGAAAATTCGTAGTATGTTAACAATTCTTCGCCCCTTCCAGTGCCTACCTAAAAAATCATTTCTTTTTTTTTTTTGTTGCCAAACTTGTGTGTCTGGGTGTCCTGGGTTGTCCTTCCTCGATCGACTGTATCTTGTTCTCGAGCAGCTGGATGTTCTTCCAAACTCCTGCATCGCGTTTGATGTGCACTCTGTTCTGCCTCTGGGTGAATATCCTTGCGATTGTTGCATCGCCTTTGCCCTATGGAAATGGAAGTAAAGCGACCCCGCCAGGCCAATTCGGGGCCCCCCTTTGCCACGTACGTGGACGTTTCGAAAAACCCTACCTCGCTCTAGCCTCTTACCGCTACTCACCTACGCCTACAGCTCCCCGCCCGAATCCGAGATCTCAGAATCCTGACCAGTTCCTTGGAGTTTCGGATATCGCTGTTATTCACCACCAACTTCAACAACAACAACAACTCCCCAGCTGAACAGGAACAACACGAACACGAACTTCCAGCATCCACAGACTCGGATACCCTCCAGCGAGGCACAGCGAATCCATCCACTAAGTCCAAGGAAACACGAAAAAGAAACGTATATATGTAAATAGGACGGATCTAGAACTGCGCAATGAGTTGGGGTAGTAGATGGATGGTGGATGTGGATGGGAGGTGAGAGTGTTTTTGGTTTACGAGGATAACACCGATTTCGCATGATACCGTGACGACGTTATCGCAGTCAGGTGGGTGGGTACGCTGAACAGCTTGGGCAGAGGAGAAGAAGAAGGTTGGTGGTGGTGGTGATATCGAGTTCGATTGGTGAGAGTGTTCGAAAGATGAAAGAGAGGGAGGTCTTCATCTTCTTCTTCCTCCGAGTCGTCGTTATCCCAACCCTCAACCCTCAACTCTTCTACTTCTTCGAAAATTCCCTCTCCTCCTCCCTCGTCCTATCCATTCATCCCATCTAGTGATTTCATCAACATTGAACATTTCCGAACCAAAACCCGTTCCGACAATACCCGACCCCGCCGCGCGAAATTTCGGGTGGATCCTCCTTTCTGTGCTGTGGGTGAACCGTCCGTCCTCTTCGACGCGACTGCTAAGGGAAGCCAAAGCTGGCGTGGTGATAGATATGCTGATAAGCTTCTGGCGCTTGGAGGTTGATGAACAGACAGATAGATAGACAGACAGAGGGGGGGGTGACTGTGGAGGGGGGGGTGTTGGAGGCAGAAGATTTTGCTGTGGCCATGATCTGCGGGAGTTGCGGGAGGTGATATGATGAATGCAAGGAAGGTGTACGGGGTGGAAGTGGTAAGGAAGAAGGAAAGCCAAAGGGGAGTGTGAGAACTGAATATAGCGAGTACCAGGTATACAGTACCTCTACTCCCTGGTAAAAAAAAAAACAAGTTTCGTGTACGGAAATTCCTCCTAGCCGACTTGAACGACTGACCTCGTCATATACCAGGCGTACTAGTGACGCGCTCTACCAACTGAGCTAAGGAGGAGACGAGAGAGGGAAACGCTGGGCGTCTAACATTGAGTGGGAGTATGTATGACGTCAAAAGTCATAGTTGACGTACCTGACGTCAAGTATGAGGGAAGGATCATATAAGGTGAAAAGACGTACGCGCCACGGCTTTCCTCTAAACCACAATGATATCATTCCCTCGTCTGGCGACGAGCGTTGCTCGTACGACGTTTACCCGCTCAGCGAGATTTCCTAGTCATGTCCATATCCATACTCCAAAGGTCATTGCATCACTTTCCACGAAACCCCGTTCAACGATCTTCGTTCGTTCAGTCGCATCGACAGTCTCCAACAAACCCGCTTCCCAGACATTCGACCACGCAGCGTTGAATATCCGAGAAGAAGCTGGGAACACCGCAGCGGATGTAGCCAAATCCATCGCAGGAGGAAGTCATATCCCTGCCTCGGATCATTCCTTTGTGACGATAACGTCTTCCATGGCGTCGACTGTCCCGAAACCCGTGATGGTGTTTGGGTTACTCGGGACTATACCGTATGTTGGAGCTGGTGCGACGACGGTGTACCTCGCGAGTGTCGCTGGTGCTGCGGCAGCAGGCCACCCAACATCCATCGACCCAGGTGTAGCCTTAACGATGCTCGACCAATCCCTCAACATCCAAGTCACCTACGGCGCAATCATGTTATCCTTCCTCGGTGCTCTCCACTGGGGAATGGAATTCGCCACTCCCCGCCCTACCCAATCCCAATCCATCCGTCGTCTCCTCCTCGGTGCCGCACCCCTCTTCCTCGCGTGGCCGACACTAGGGTTACAGCCGATGACTGCGTTAGTCGTGCAGTGGGTGGGGTTCACCGGATTGTGGTGGGCCGACGCGACGGTGTGTGGGATGGGGTGGACTCCACCGTGGTATTCCCAGTATCGGTTCTATCTCTCCGTGCTGGTGGGGGCGTGTATTATTGGTTCGCTCGCGGGGACGTCGTATTATGGGCCTGTGGCGGGGCATGGGTTTATTTCGAGGGATCTCGAACTCACGAGGGAGATGAGGAGGGAGGTTAAAGGGGAGAGGGAGGGGACAGTGCCTGGGGTGGTCGAGGCGGTCGAGGCGGGCCCAAAAGACGGGGCGTATGTCGTGTTGAGGAAGAGGGATTTGACGAAGGAGGTGCAGCAGCAGCAGGAGAAGGAGAGGGAGGAATCCGTCAAAGAGGGCGTGGAGGAGGTTAAGAAGGCGAAGAGGGAGCAGAAGTAATAATCAAAGGACTTGAAACATTGTAATTGTATCCCTTGCATGTATTCCAATCCAGCACCAGTTTAGTTGTACAACACCGATACGTAAAGTGTAATTCCATCTATGGCTCGAATCATGCGCGCTTGCTGACTCTGTATCGGTGTGGAGGTATCCTGCCGCCACCCAGTGAGTTGACGAACATCCTCGTGACACAACCCACCGTTCCTCTCCCTCATCCACCCACCCATCTCTCATCCACCCACCCATCTCTCATTCCCCCCCCCCCCCCCCCCCCCCCACCTGTCCGATGCTGAGGAAAACGCCAGTACACTTACAGAAAGAGGTTTGGTTTGCTTCTCGATTAGGTGCCGCCTATTCCAATTACGTGCCGGCTACCTATTCCGAATTACATGCCGCCTATTCCGATTTCCGAATTACGCACCGCCATTCCCTCATCCACCCACCATTCCTCTCCCTCATCCACCCGCCATTCCTCTCTACATCGAGTTCGAGTTCGAGTTCGAAAGAAAACAAGACGAGCGCGCACACGCGTGACGCGGTGTCTATTGATGGATAATACTGATACGTTGGTCCACTGCTGTATACACCCAAGGTCATCTGCAGTATACACCCAAGGTCATCTGCGGTATACACCCAAAGTCATCTGCGGTATACACCCAAAGTCAATGGACTTTGTGTTGAAACCTCCATCGTCATCGCCTCCATGATTACCGCCTCCATCATGATCGCCTCCATCATGATCGCCTCCACGCAGATCAGGAAACGTACGAAATAAAAGGGCTGTTGATTTACAACCCCCCCATTTCGTGGGCACCCCCCCCTTGCATTCATCATATCACCCTCCCATAACTCCGACGCAGATGATGGGCCACCGAATCGTCTGCCTCCACAGGCACCCTCTGTCTGTTCATCGACTCCAAGCGCCAGAAGCTGATATATCTGTCAAGCATCTGCGGCACCGTGCCAGCTTTGGCTTTCCTTATCAGTCGTCGAAAGGGACGGTTCACCCACAGAAAGGATCAATTCGAATTTCGCGCGGGTCGGTTCAAGTTTTGGTTCGGAAATGTTAATGAAATCACCAGATGGGATGAATGGATAGGACGAGGGAGGAGGAGAGGGAATTTTCGAAGAAGAAGAAGAGTTGAGGGTTGGGATAACGACTCGGAGGAAGAAGATGATGGAATGTGAACGAGGGGGAGTCGGCGACTCCCCCTCTCGACTCTCAAAAAACCGCAGAACCTGTATATATTCCAAAAGCGCCCAGCGGCGGCGTCGTCGTATAGAGCTTGCACACCCGCTTTGAGCATGTGCAGGAGCGAAGGGGCTGTAGGGAGCGTTTGCGACAAGTCTGTGTGTGTGTGCGGGAGGGATGATACAACTTGGGTATGCGCGAAGGAAGGGTGGAAGGTCCCGAGATAAAAGAAGGATGGCGAGTTATCGTTATCCTCAAATATCAGTGTGGGGAATTCTATAAATGCGAAGTATGTGAGGTATGCGAGGTATGTAGAAGAAGAAGACGAGAACCTGTTCGACGATAATCCCAGTCCCGGTGAGTGAAGACAGGATACAAACGACATTCGGAGTGTCCGCTGTATCCACCGTTTCCCGTAGATTTGACCGTTTCCGTAGTTTCAACCGTGCTCAACGAATGAGAGGGATGATGTGAGAAGGGGGGGGGGCTTAACGAGGTCTGGTGAAAGAGGCTTCGTGAGAGGTCGTTTTTCTTTTTCGCTAAGTGTGACGATGAGTGATTGCCGTATGTTGTTGGAGTGGATGATTGCAAATCTACTCCTTCCGGTGAAGGATGTTAACCGACACCAGACCCATGGCCAGATGACTGTTTCCTCTTCTTCCCTTTACCTCCTCTCAGTACTCTCCTAGGTTTACTACATCTTACCACCACCGAAGACGGATCAGAATTCGACCAGTCACCAAACTCGATATCCACTCCCGAGTCGACTTCCGAGAACTCTGACACCTCCGACCCTTCTCCTTCGCGTTCCGAGAACTTTAAGAAATCTGAGGGGTCTACAACCCCATCCGTTCCTTCCCCGGAGTATCATCGACTTCCTGAATCAACGATCCTACACTTCCGTTCCTTCCCCAACCTTTGTACACTAATCCGTTCACCTGTGCTGGGGCGTTAATCCCAATCCTGAGCTCGCTCATGTCGATTTCTCATTCTCGTTCATTCATTCACATTCTTATTTTCATTCGCATCTTGCAGGGCACAACGTACGGTGGTACCCTCACATAGTCGGACCACAGATTCTCGATTCGCATTGGCAGCGTAGTTGTCCATTTGGGTTCATTTGACGGGTGTGTACTCCAAATCACGAACGATTGATCCATATCCATATCCATATCCCACTATGCTGACCCCTCCTCCTCCACTACCACCACCGCCTCCTCCCCCACCACACACGCCATAACCACCCCAATACACCCCAACACCCAAACCACACACCCCAATACACACCAGAACCCTCAAAACCACAAAACCCCGCTGCTACTGTCATCCAACAGATCAATTTCGAGGATTCAAAATCGAATGTGAATGAATGATCAGGAAGGATGGAGATTGTCAGTGGATTTAAGTAGGGGACCTACTATGTAAACGGACGGCGGGTACTAGGTCCCCTACTTGAATCCAATAATCCCCATCCTGAGCTCGCTTTCTCATTCTCATTCGCATTTTGCAGGACACAACGGATGACGATAACGATAAATGATTACACCTTTCCTCTTTCCTTTCTACAGCGTTTCCTTCCCCAACTCGACTGTTCCTAGAGGATTCTCCCATTCTCCCATTCGCCTAACTTCCGGGATAAACGAACGAACGCCTTTGTATTGGTGCATTCACCTGCCCTGGGGCGTTTCATGAACAATCGAACGACTTTGTACTGGTACTGGTGCTGGTGCGTGAGCGTTTCCCATCTGCATCCATCCCGTCCGTCCAAAAGAGCTTGAGTTCGGAGTGGGATTTAAGCTTGAGCTTGCAAGTTAAGGGATGTCGATGTCGGTGTTACTGGGGGTTACTTCTGTTTGTTTTAGTTTTGTGTTAGTCCAGAGTCCTCCTCCGGTGAGTGGATCTACCTCGATTCTTGGTGCGTTTGTCTGTAGTTGTGCGTTTGGCCGTTTGATGAGGAAGTTGTAAACCCGATGAGGAGACTTGACGAGTCGCGATTGATTGTTATACAAATCCATATCCGTATCCTTCACTTCTATCAACTTGTTCTTTCCCCTCCTCCGCCACCACCACCTCTACTGGACACTAGAGACAACCACCAAAATACACACCAATACACACCCCAACACCGAAACCACCACACCCAATACACACACTAGAACCACAAAACCTCCTCGCTGCTACTGTGGTGATCCAGCGGATCGAATTCGAGTAACAAATCGGTTAGTTGATGACCGACTATAGTTATTCTCCATTTTCCTGTTGAAGAAGTCGGGAAGGTGGGTACTCGAGGTGGGGACGGTGGGGACGGTTTGGATAGAGCTGGATAGAGGTGGACGGAGTTGGACAGAGCTTCACACAGTCGGACAGAGCTAGAGAACTTCTCACAGTTATCACAGTTATCACTGTACACAGACCGAATCCAGAGAAAAAAGCAAAAGAAAAACAAAGACAAAAAAGAAGACAAACGAGGCATGAACTGACTCGCCCCGGACATGACGAGAATACTGGAACCATAAACGTGACGTTTGGGTTGTTGGGAGGTCATACCAAAGGAAGGTCATACCAAAATACCAAGGAGGGTCATACCAAACGAGGCCTACAGATATCAACGACCCTCCCTAGCACCCGCCGTCCGTCGTCCGTTCACATAGTAGGTCCCCTACTTGATTTCGATAATCCCCATCCTTCCTGATCATTCACTCTCGTTCACATTCAAATTCTCGTTCTTATTCTCATTCTCAATTCTCATCTTGCAGGACACAACGATAAACGATAAACGATAAACGATAAACGATAAACGATAGTAACACCGAGAGCCTGCGCATGTCGATTTCTCTTATACTGACATTCGGAAAGCGTGTACGGTACGGTGGTACCCTCACATAGTCGGACGGACACAGGTTCTCAATTCTCATTCGCAAATGCAAACGTGATGTCATGCATATGTTTGACGCCTCTACGCATTTACGCATTTACGCATTCACGCATTGTAACTTGCCAACTTGCCAACTTGTATTATGCAAGAAGGAAAGAAAACAAGAGAAGGAAACACCCATCCATCACGTCAAAGGTTCTCCACCGTGTTTGAAAAAGTCTTGCGGTTGGGTTGTAAATCATCCGAGTCGTGGGGTAGTACCCAAAATCTTTGGTACTTGCCCTCGCTCGTTCCGCTCTTTAGTAACCCTCGTTCCGCTCGAGATCCAGAGGGGTGAATCATACGCTATCATACAACGGTCGGTTTCCTCAATCTATCAACGTCGGTCGGTCAAGTCATCGCTATCATTGGTCGGTCAAGTCATCGCTCGTTGTTCTTCCTCCCTGCTTCCTCCTGCTGACGATGATGATGACGGGGTGATGATGATGATGATGGGACTCTGGGATGATGATGGGACTCTGGGATCGAATCCGTCGTCCGATCTCACAGATTGTTCACGTTGACGGCGGAATAAAGGTGATGTACATATTGACTCTAGTTATGTATTGACTTTGGTCAATGTATGTACATTAATATCAATCAGCCTAGTGTATTATCATCATGCTCACGCAAAGTTCCCTCCCGCGACAGAGACATACACCACTACCACCCGTGGGTCGAAAGCTGGAGGACGCCAGCTATCCTATGTACATAGGCTTACCCCATTTGAGCAAGTCCCGCACGAAGATCAGAAGATTTTAACTAACACGGGCTTTTTTGGGGTTTATAGACTAGGGGCGCTGCTTCAAGCCATCGAACGAAGATACAGATAGATGTCCCCTCGCCGTTGTATTGTCCAAGTGTTACCAGATCGCAGTAATCCGGATTCAATCAATAAAGCGGTGGAAGGTCAGTTTCCCGCTATATTCTGGTCTCGCTATATTCTTAGACACACGTTAAACATATCCAATAATAATGCATATTCACACACTCCCTTTGCGGTTTTTTTTCTTCCTTCGATACTCCACCGCCCCCTTCACCCAAAACCAAAAACCAAAACCACAATCACACATACACCGAGTCCATTCCCACCAAGTACAAATCCAGACAACTCCCTCCAAATTCTTGAGTCTCCGTGCACCCTTTCCATCTCCATACGAGTCTTTTCCTTCCCCAACCCGACTTTTCATACGTATTCTCCTATTCTTAATGCCTTTGCACTGGTGCTTGTGCTGGGGCGTGTGCGTTTCCCAACCGCATCCATCCCTCCATTCAAATGCGGCTTCCTTGAGAACTGGATACGGAGGATTAAACCTCAGACCTTCGAGTGGGATCAATCAGGTGGTTAGTTTAGTAACGTACAGTTTTGTTTTTGGTCCAGAGTCCCTCCGGTGAGTAGATCCAACTCGGGTTCTTCCGTGCATGCGTTCATTCGTGCGTTTGTCCGTAGTTGTCCGTTTGCGTGTTTATCCATTTGTCACAAGGAAGTTGTGGACCCGATGAGGGTGACTTGGTGACGAGTCGCTATACAAATCCATATCCCCACTATACTGCCCCCCCCGGCTTTCCCTCCTCCTCCACTCCCACCACCACCCCTAGTGGACACCAGAGACAACCACCCAAATACACACCAGAACCAGAAGACAACACCCGAATTTAAACGGGTAGTCGATGGGCCGACTATAGTTACTCTCAGTGATCCTGTCGAAAAGGTGCGGACAGAGTCGAACAGAGCTGGACAACTTATCACAGTCATCAGGGAAAACATGAGATCTATGTGTATAACTAAGGAGTCTATGTAGCCAGAGTACTTCGGTACACATCCCCCCCTGTATGAACAGTACAGTATTAGTAAGTATAGCAAGGACACCAAGGGCTGGACTAGGACCAATGAATCAGGGATCAAGAATTGTATGCCATTGAGGACATTACACTACACTACACTACATACTTTCTATTTTCTAGTAATACACTTTGGTTTAGTAGCCTCTAGGAGGTACCGCTGAAACAACAGGACGTTTCAGCATTGCATTTGGGTCTCTGATTTGTCTTTCGTAGACTTTCGTTGTCTGGTATCTCATCGACGGGCTCGGTCCCTTGCATCACATTAATAGCGCGGCAGAATGAGTGGGTACTCAAGAGGTGGGGACAGTCTGAACAGAGTTGGACAGAGCTGGATAGAGTTGGACAGAGATGAACAGAGTTCAATAGAATTGGGTAAGAGTCGGACAGAACAGAGCTCAACAGAGTTGGACATAGAGCTGATCTCATATCCTTCATACTCAATGGTTAAGGAAACCATTGAAGAATTCAAGGAGACTTGGATAAGAAGATACTTGTTTCACAACAAGTGACACCATCAGCAGCAGTGGACCCTTACCGACCAACAACAACCCGGTTGAATTTGGATGAATGAATCATTGTTTTTTAACTCTCGAGAGTGTGGTTTTCGGTGTAAATGTAATCACCCCCCCTTTCAACTGGATTCAACCATGTTTAATGTCATTAACGGTGGCACTTCCTTTCTCCTCCAGAGACAAGGAGCTATATGCCAGTGTGGTCACCATTCCTCCGACTCCCCACGGTGGACTTCTATCAAGTTTCTTGGCATAGCCTGAGACTTATGTGGACGTTGGTTAGTCCTAGTAGGTACTGTGGAACTGATGGTATGTACACTACTCTACTATGTAGTATGGTTGTAAGAGATTGTGTAGTCACTGATTCGAGCGACTCTCGTGAGGAAAGGGGCTTCTCGAAGACATGTAATTGAGAATTCTATACATGCATTGACTCGAAAGTCATGAATTTTTCATGTAATGTACATGCATAAAGTACACCAGCCTCACAGGGACTCGGGAGTAAAGAAGCGGAACTGTATAGCAAATGTAATACAACCGCATGTATACGCATACATGATCATGATGAATATAAACTTCCCGGTCCTTGCATGCAGTGTGGTAGACCTGTATCCTGTGTGAGGATCTGTTGTGAGGATTCATGAAAGACATTCCCTGGACTGTTACTAGTACAAGTGGCAAGTGGTAGCATTAGTATTAGGAAAGATGGTGGGCTAAGCAGTAGGATTAGATCCTTGATCCAATTTCAATCGAAGATTTCACATATCCATTGGCCACTCACTCTAGGCCATTATGCTGTCCCATTGTTATTGTACACAATTTTTAATGGAATGGGATATATTTTCTGCCAGTGGAGGATTGTCTAGTATCTACATTTACATACACTGACATCATTATTGAAGTAAACTGCAGTGCTGCAGGGAGTACTGCAAGTGCTACTGGCCCAAACCAACATGAGGAAGAATTTCAAACACATTACAATATAACTTTGTACATTCATTTCCCAATAGGAAGCAGTCCTTCTTGCTTCCAGTATGCAATCCAAGCAGTAACTTGTCTCTCTCCAATCATCTCGTCGGCATCATCAAGCAATTTGCGCATTGTCCTACTTTGCCCCACACTTTTCTTACTTGAAAGCCATGGCCACCCGCCGCATTCCCTAACTCTCCCAGTGCCATCGTCGTCCGTCCCAATTGGGCTTTTAGCACCAAAGTCACGGATACGATCTAAAAGAGCAAAAGCCGGCTGCTCAAAAAAGAGGACCAGAACAAATGTACCATGAGTCAGTATTTTTTTTTTCCTGTGTTTTGAAAAAAAGGGTCACGATATAATGGATCTCACATAGTTCTCACTCATTTCAGTCCCATTCCCATCAACAGCTTCCAATAACCCCACCCACTCCATGTATGGTTTCATCTTCATTGTTTCTCCAGTGTTTTTCAAGGGAAGAAGATCCTTGAGCACAATCTCCATAATCGATGTCCAAGTCACTGGTCTAGGATGAACAATATTCAGGACCGGCGGTGGTGGGGAACTTGTAGGATCCAAAGTAATGTCAATCACAATGGATGCCACTTTATCTATAGGTATCCATGACACAATCTGTTTGTGATAATATAAGTCAAACCCTGCATTAATATCTTCATAAAAATTTAATATTACCCCTCCCATGTTTGGAACCGCATTCAATGATAAAGAGGTCCTTGTGAGTTTGGGAATCCATTCTTTAATTGTCCAGGAGCCCGATTCCGAAGCTCCACAAAGCTGCCCGACACGGTAGACTGAAGCTTGCAGACCACTCATAGAGACCAGCTGAGATATCAAAAGATTCAATTCAAAGGAAAAAGGCAACCAAGCTCTAAAAAAAAATTTCACCTTTTCAGCCACATATTTGCTCTCTCCATATCCAAACATTGCCGCCTGCTTTGAATTTTCCAGAATTTCCTCTGGTACCTCTTCATGGCCACCTGTTTCAGAAATCCAGTTCTGAGCAGAGGCAATGCTTGAAATAAATGTATATCGAATACTCGAGACCCTGGATGATGAATATGCCAGGTCAATCAAGTTCCTAGTAGATGCGATATTTGAGATGAAATTTCTCAGGGGTGCATTCAAATCCAGCTGCCACGCATTGTCAATGATCACTGTTATTTCTTCCCGGAGGTCCTCATATGTTGTTGGATCCAGTCCTAAATCTATCTGAGAAGCATCTCCTTCGATGAAAACAAGTTTGGGTGCGTCCAAAAGAGTAAGATCTAGGTTGTGGTTGGAAAACACAGCATGTTGCCGTTCCCGGATAGTTAAAGCATCAGAGGGACGGTTGAAGGCATATATCTTCTTGACACCTGCACTCTTCACAAGCTGCACTAGGATATATGATCCAAGAGCACCAGTTGTTCCAGTAATCAAAACAACAGAGTCATGAATAAATGGGCCTGAGAGCTTGAGACCATTAGGGTCAAATCCCAAAGAGTATTTAGATATAAGCACATCCATCTCTTGAGCTGCTTCTTCAGTGTTCCGGGTATGCGGCTGTTCATCTGATTTATGTATAGACTGCTTTGAGGTTTCCATGAGCTGGGCCCTTGCAATAAGGTCTGCTACTGTCATGTCACTTAGAAGTTGCATCTGTGACACGACCAGATAGGGTTTTAAGCCATAAGCCAGGCGGCCAGCTTCAATTGAGGAAAGGCCATACGAGGTAAGAGGTACCTCATTTGAAAGTTCATCAGAAGGAATGTCAATGAACTGGGTGACCAGGGAGCGGATAAGGTCATGAATATCAACCACCTGGGAGGTGGACTCCTTGGGAAGGGTGTTTAATGAGCAGAGATGGGCATATATGTTGGACGGCCCAATGGTTTTGGAAACGGTGTCAAAATTATACGGGGGCACATAAACATCAAAGTGCTTCTCTGCAAGCTTCAGTATGCCATCTTCGATCCAATTACACAGTTCTGTCATTGTAATGTTATTCAGTTTGAAAATTGATATTGCATGGGAAATCCCAGACCCCACCTGAAGCTGAGCATGCAGTAAAACTCAGGTGAGAAGCTTGAGTTTCATCTACTCCCCTAATCATTGAGGAGGTATCATTAATAGCAGGTGCTGCAATGGAAAAGGCATTTCTATATTGTCTTAATCTGCCATCTAAAGCAGTATTGGCACTGGAAAGAAGTTTTTGTTAACTTTGAAAATAAGATATTTATGCATGAACTTTCAATCACCTAGTGTAATTTGTTTGTCCTGAGTTTCCCCAAATTGTCATGCTTGAAAGTGACACAAGGAAGTCAAGCTTCTTGATATCTATGACTTTCTCTAAGGCATCTAAAGTCCCAATCTTTGACTGAAAGCTTTTTCTAAAGCTCTCTGTATCTTGGTCAAAGAACAGTCGATCATCAAAGGAAGCTGAAAGTAAAAAAACACCCGCTAATTTCCCTTGCATTGGTGCAACCAACTTACCCATGGCAGTACTATCTGAGCCGTCAACTGCCTCCATAGCAAGTGTAAGCTGTGCCCTTCCTTCGAGATATTCAAGGATTCGAGAGGGAAGGCAGTCTGACATTCTGTCTATGCTTTGGCGTCCTGAGCGTGAAGTTAACACAATGTGCCGTGCACCTTTCTACAAAAGACAAGCATGGTCTGTTCTTGTCATAGGTAGCTCAAGAATAGGAAACACAGACCTCATACATCCACAGTGCTGCAAAGGGACCAAAGCTACCCAAACCACCTATCAAAAGATAGATTTTATTAGGATCTAGATTGAGCTTGGTATTTTCGAGCTTGGTATTTTCAATATCATAAGGCTGGGCCATTTTCAAATCCAGATTAGAATCTGGAAATTGTAAGGGCAGTGAAGCTTCAGACAATGATCTAGTGAGGAGCTCCAACATGTAACCTGCAAAATGAGAATGCCTTCTGAGATGTGTCAGAAGATGTTTGGTGGTAGTCCAGTAAGTGACTTGAGTTTCCTCTGGCAGGTAGCTCTCAAGCAGCTCATTGTGGAGCTCGAGTCCAGAGATTACGATGTCTTCACACTGAATCTGGGCATTGAAGAGTGTGATGGGAGTAATGAGGGATGGTAGACATTTAATGAACTGGGCTAGGCCAAATATCTTCAGCAACTCTACAGCAACTGTTCCAGTGAATGTATCACTATGAGTAACAATGATCCTGGCACGGAAATGAGTGGGATCATTCAAAGCATTGATTCCAACAGCAAGTCCGACAATCATTGCTATCGGAGCAATTCGGGCCAGCAGAAAGGAATCAAAGTCAACACCAGATCTGGTGAAGAATCCATCTATCAATGACACTCTCCCACCAGATGGCTCACACAGAGCAATACCCACAACCCTTGCACCCTCTAAAGATGATCGATGCCCCTCTGTCACAGTGCCTACAACTCCCCATAGTCCATCATAAAATGGAGAGGAAGCACTGACTTCAATCATCACATCTGCAGAACAAGGGAGGTAGGATTGGGATGACGTCCTTGCACTGAGCCCAGTCATTGGAATGATTCTTGGAACAGAGATATGAAGATTTTCCCCAATATAAAACTCATTCTCTGGCCCAACTGGTGGCAAGTATTTGTGGATGATGAATTGGCGAATAGAGCTAGAGTAGTAGCAAGGAGAAAATGATGCACCCCGCAGGTTGAAATTAGGGAACTCTCGGATAAGTGTTCGGAAGAGGCCAGAAAAGGCATCTGCATCTGGCCCTTCTGATGTCACAATCCAAATTGGAGATAAGTCTTCTTCCTTGATTGTTTTGAGGTGTTGTTGAAGGATCATTTCCCTCCCAATACCATATTCAATTATGAGAGGGAGCTCGAAAAAAGGCAGTGATATCTCAGGTGGGATGATTGGTACAATGAATGGTCTTCTAGCCTCCAATATCCCCACATTTTCTGCCACCACCGGTACAAATCTTGGTTCAAAATTCAATACCATGAGCTGTTCCAAGAGTGAGTTGAAGTCCTTTTCATAGAGGGGTGTGATCAACATTTTCAAGACTATTGATCCACCAGGGACTAAATGGAGAATAAGAGCTTGTAGCAGCCCTTCATTTATATTTGGGACCTCCAGTAGAGTGTTAGTGGTGATCAGATCAACAGAGTAGGGTAGCCTATCCATGTCTGTTAGCGAAAACTGATATGCAATCACATTGCTCAGTGTTGGTAGGATGTCACTTGAAGCAGCAAAGTGGGCTCCTGAAGTTGCTGAAGTAGCAAGAGTGTACAAAGGTTGAAGTCCACCAGCCTTGAGTACCATATTGGTTAGGGTCTCTCCAAAAGGTTTAAAAGCTATAAAACATTGAGACACAACATTTGTTTCAAATACAACTGATACTCACCCAAATGATGAATTTCAACTATATGAAGACATTTCCGGTCACATTTGTTGATTGTGTAGTTGAACAGCTTTTTACAATATTCCAGAACTGGGATGCTTGAGAAATTAGCATTTTGCAACTCTCCCTGATCTAAGTCAAGATCAGGATCTCTCTAAATGTTGATCCATAAGCTATGCTCCATACACTGGTGAATAAACTCACAGAAATTCCGTATGTTTGATATTGCAACTCAAAACGCATATGTACGGCCTCAGGAGGAATATGAAAATATTGCTGAACTATAAAACCTTGTATTGTGCAAAATAGCAGTCCATCAGGAGCAATAAGCTCAATATCATAGACGAGGTTATCTGTTTCTGGTAATGAGTCTAGTAATGTAATGAAAAACTTACACTCACCAGGATTCCATTGCTTCAATTTAATGTGGGCAAAAAAGTGTTCTGCAGATAGCACTGAATGATTGAACTTGTCGGAGAGACTTATGCAATTCACAACAGATGGGAGATAGTATATGTTTGGATCAGTTGCCTTAGTCAGTAATGGATGAACACAAGCATGGAAGCAGGAGTCAAGAATTGCTGGATGGAGGATGTATTTCCCATCACTAGGACCCCTCCATTAATCATGTTCACATAATCCAAGTTCATCTGCTTACCCAGATAGAGATTCATCAAGACTCTTGACCCGTACAAGTGCCTCACGTCCATAAATGAAAATTTGGTCTATCCTTTTGAAGCTGTTTCCATACTGAGCAAAGGAACTGAGGTGTTGATAAAAATCTAAGCATGTTCGATTAAGTATAGGAGGTCTGTTGAAATTAAGCAATGTCACCATTTTTATTGTAGGCTGTGAAGTATTCCATCAGTTCTGAGAGCTGTACAGTAGTTGGTGAACTGCAGTCCACAGGATTGTTGGAGAAATAACCCTCTGCATGTATTTTCCATTCATTGACCTACATTGCACAATTATTAGCAAGCTGCATTGGGTGCGTGGTGCGGAATTGTGGAAAGATATACATTATGATGGAAGAACAAAGGTGAAGAAGGAGCCATGCATGATCTGACTTCATATCTTGACCCCTCAACTTCAATAGCCACTAAAGGAGGGGTCAATGATGTAAGTGGTAATATCGAGTGAAACTTGATTTTCCACAAGGTCCTAACTCCTAGCTCAAATCCCTATAATTTCTGTTAGTGTCACAGTCTACCATGTGATGAGTGGAAAGCCCTGTACCATTTCTATGAATCCTGCAGCTGGCATAATAGGCTGTGAGTTGATTATATGTCCAGCAAGCTCTGGGTGAGTGTGAACATTAATGCGTAAATCGGGGTAGTTCAGTGGCCCATTTCTGGGACTTATTTGTCGAGACATGATTCTTGAGACCTCAGGCCAGTACTCGATATGTTTCTTCACAAACGGGTAAGCGGGGGTCTTGACCCGGGCAACCCGATCTGAACAGGGGTATATAGCGGAGAAATTGACAAAATTGTATCCAGCAACTATTATGCTTCCAAGGGCAGTCAACACCGCATACTCTTCCATGTCTGCTATGATATTTTTTGAACGACGCATTGGGCAGACATACGAAGATGCCAGGACACCTGCTTCCTGGACATATGCTGCCAGAACTGGATGTGGGCCCATCTCAACAACATATACTCCAGGATTCGATGCAATGAGGGCATCCATTGTCTGAGTAAACAGAACTGGATTTCGAGTGTTTGTCCAAAAGTAGTTTGCATCGAAGTCCTCGATAATCCTTCCGGTGCAGGTAGAATATGTTTTTTTCCTTGGTTTATGGCTCCCTGGATAGCGAGAGAAGACTTCTTGAATGGCACTGCGGTACTGTGCTTCACAAAGCTCCATAGCTCGAGAATGTACTGGGACTTTAGTCGTTATTTTTTTTGCCAGAAATCCCCCTTGTTGGGCAAGGAGGATAGCCTCATCAATGAGCTTGGAATGGCCAGAAATTGCCACAGCATTAAGGCTGTTGTAGCATGCAACTTCCAAAACAAACTGGGGCTGCGAACGAGCTGTGATACTCCGCACAATGCGATGAGCATCTTCTCTGGAACATGATATTGCTGCCATGGTCCCATCTACATTGTCTTCCACAATCTTCATTGCCTGTCCACGGGCTATGGCAATTTCAAATGCCATTTCTTTGGTGCCTGCACCAGAAGCATACTATACAACTACTTAGCACAATCAATCCATAGATCATATAGGGATAGTGCTTACTATAAGTGCTACTTCCCCAGCTGAATGTCCAATAAAAATATCTGGATCCACACCAAAGCTGACCATCAGATCGAATAGAGCAATATGTAGCATGGTGAGAGAGGGAATGACTATCGAGATAGGCCAGATTGGAGGAAGGATTTCTGCATCCAGTGATTCACCAAACAAACCATATTGGTGGATCATAGACTTCCCTGTGTGAGCTTGATATATCACATCTAGATCCAATATTGACTGATGGAATATAGCATAACTTTGGAAGAGCTGACGGCCCACTGGTATGAAGAGTTCAATGAAGTTATACTCCTTATTAATGAACAAGACATACTATTGAGATGCTGTGGGCCTTGACCAGAAAACAAGAAGGCAAGTGGTGGTTTAGTGCGAGAAGTCAAAAGAGGTTGTGAAAATATGAAGTTGCCACTGCCTGGTTTGCCAATCATAAAGCTTCTCCAAGTCATCTGCCGCACCCTTCTCCCGTAAACTAAAGAGTAACCAATGGCAAGGTTGGGGTTCAATGTCAGTGTGGCTTTGATATCCTCAGCAACAGCTGCACAGGATCGAGGTGACAAGCCACCAGCAAGTAAAAGAAAGGGACCTTGGAACTCATTTTCAGAAGAAAGGTTTTGTAATGGTGGACTTTCCAGAACAGCGTGTGCATTCACTCCGCCAATGCCTGCACTGCACATTGAGATTAGTAATTTTCCTGATTGGTTCTTTGGTACAAGTGTCTCTTCTGCCATTGGAACACACAGACGCCAGTGATCCCAGTGAATAGCATTGTTCCTTGTTTTCAAATTTACCTGAGGGGGAACTTGTTTGGTTTCGAGAATTGAAAGAACTTTGGACAGTGAGGCCAGGAAAGATGCAATCTCCATATGACTATAAATAAATTAAGGCATGAGTATGATTAATCATTAGTAACAAGAAACATATATACCCAATGTTCCCCTTAACACTACCAATTAATAGACTACCATTGCGTGAAAATTTTTCTCCAACCCAGTTTGCCTCAACAGGATCACCAACAGCGGTACCTATAACTCTATGATTACATGATCCATTTTCGAAAATAGTCTCATACACTTACCAGTACCATGGACCTCAACATAATCAACATCGACTGGACTTCTGTCAATCCCATCATATGCCCGTTCCATGGCATCTGCTTGAGACTCTGCAACGGGAGCATTCACTGGTGCAAGAGATCCACATGCAGAAACGCCTGTCCCTAGGATCTGGGAACTGTTTCAACTATGTTCATGCTAACATGAGTGAACAATGAACTTACTGTCCCATAGATATAGTCTCTGTCATCAATAGCCTGTTGCAGTGGCTTCAATACAATAGCAGCAGCACCTTCAGCACGTGCAAATCTTTGATTATTTGAAGATGCTTTCTGTAATACCAAGAACAAGTTGGGAAGAGCTTACCCATTTCCATCTGCATCAAATGGTTTGCATGTACCATCTGGTGACAAAATTGATGCTTGAGTGTAGAGTGCAAAGTCAGATGCACTAGACATACAATTAATTATCAGTGTAATTTGGTAGTGATCATATTGGATGACATACCGTAAATTAAGTTGACATCCTGCAACTAATGCAACCTTACACTCGCCATTTCTGATTGCTTGAACAGCTAGGTGAGTGGCAACTGCAGTGGAGCTACATGCAGTATCAACAGGAATAGATGGTCCCCTCAAATCCAAGTGATAGGAGATCTTGTTTGCAATCATGCAGGGCAGCCCAGCAACAGATCCTTTTGGTTCGAATTCGTCCTAACGCAGAGCGGTCAGATATTTTCAACGGAGTTTTACTTAGGTCCTACCGGTTCCGCCACAGATTGTAGGTCAAATGCAGTTCCAGATGCATAGCATCCTACATTCTGACCACGATAATCTATCCCGGCATCCAAAAAAGCCAAAAAACTGAGTTCAATAAGTCGACGAGTGCTTACGCTCATGGCACGAGCATCTTTACTCCCAATGCCGAACTCAGCAGGATCAAACAATCCAATGTCCTTCAAAAATGACCCCTGAGAGGCAATGATTTTTCCTAACCCCTTGCCATGCCATCTATAAAATAAGGAATGTGGTGCATATTATGAGTGTTTTACAGTAGATATAATTAATTCATACTCTTTGATATTTAGGCGCTCTAGAGGAATGTCTTCATAGGACTGCTTCTTCGATTTAAGAAAATCATAGAAGTTGTCATGGTCAAGGTTGGTGGATGAATGTTTACCACTTGGGATTTCTGCTGCAATCCCTATCTGTTAGATCAAATTGCAATGTGAGAAACATTCAGTCATTTGACAAGGAGCATACAATAGCAACTGGTTCTTTGGGCATAGTTTGAGTGTCAGAACTGTGGTTTAGTGAAATGTTCTAGTTCCTCACTTCATTTATGTATGTTTGCAAACCACCAACGTTACTTGAATAAGCAAACCTTGACGTTATGTCTGTTCTGAAGCCGGGAATGCAACAAAGAAGGCAAGCATGAGAAAAACTACAAAGTGCTCTCACACCAGAGATGTAAATTGATTTCAATCCAATCATCAGTGTAACAGTACATTGAAAACTTTCGACAGAATGCTGATCATCACACAGATGACAGACAAAATTCTGTTCAACAGAAAGATTGATAGATTGAGGGATTTTGTGATTCCGCATTTCTGTTAATCATCATGTATAGCGATGCTCCTTACAGCGGGTTCGGAAAATGATGACAATTGCGGAACTTTTATTAGCCCATAAAATAAAATCAAAAGATATGCATCGGCTACCAAAGAAAATTTGCCCAAATGAGGAAGCAGTTGATGTTGTACTGAATGCTATCGAAAACTACCCAATACCTAATGGTTACATACAAGTAAAGGTTGTTCCTAAAGCTTCAGAAATAACCCCTAGGATGAGCTGAAGTGGCTCCACTAGACACTCCACACCCCTCCTGGATCTTTGTGCTATAATTGCAGATTCCCTGCTCAGCATCTTTCCCTGGCTGATCAGGTAAAAATCTCATACAAATGTGCGGTATCTGCTGGTATCCGACGCAAAAGCTCGAGTACCTTTTTATTTTATTTTATTTTTTGAGCAGAAAAAAAAATCGCGTCTGTCATCATTTTCCGAACATGCTGTAATCAGATTATTTATGGAATGCCTTTCATATCCAATGACACACACCTGAATTCTACTGAGCTAAAATTTTCAAGTAATCTATCAGGCGATGATTCGATGGATGATGCTGCATGAAATTTGACAGTTGGAGCCTCTTTTAGTTCCCGGCAGTGATGCAGGAGCGATAGCTTGGACCATGAGTCAATGTGGGATTGTAAGTTGCTTTTAGTGGAGAAATCAATTGGACTTAATGAGTCTGTTGATTCGGTCTCCATTGAGATTATGGAGGTGAGATAGGCAGTGGTTCCCTGAGAGGTGGGTAATAGCGTAGTCCATATCCGAGAGCCAACATGGGAAGCCTGAGTTGCGGAGATTGTTGTTCTCCTTGAGGGCTAGTGATGAGTAATTGCTGCGAGCTACTTTGAACTCCTACAAAAAAGTACAGGTTTTCCGGATGAAGGACTGAGGCTACATAATATCCATATAGATTCTGGAATCTCATTTGGCCGCTCCAACCCCCGGGAACAAGCAGAAAATATCCTCGTACTCTGATTAGAAATTCCCGTTTAACAGAACCCACCAACTTTTGTTACATCATGATCCTACTCCAACCAACAGAATGGGCAGACAAATGCTTCGCAGTCTGATGAAACTCTGATTATTTCATAATGATACGGGTGGCAACTAATGAATTGAAAAGATTTTGCACCCCGTTCCATCAACCAATCGAAAACTACACCTTGCTTCTCGGAATATCTTGTTATACTAATATGAGTAATGAAATTGAGATGGGAGACATCCGTAAACTTCGAGATTGAGAAGCTTTCATATATTCATCTTTCCAACTGAGCACGTAATACCAACCTGAGACACAAAGCGTAAGAACTATCCTAGTATTGTGCTGCTCTTAGACCAAGTTTAGTCCACATAGAACTGACAAAGTATAGTTCAAGATCGATCAACTAATAATTTTTGATCGTGAGTAATTACTTCTTGCTTAAGATAAACACCTTTGAGAAAACTTTCACTCGCCAGTACTATCCGCGGCTTTGTAGCAAAATGATTGATATGTAGGGAATTGAGCCTAGTTTCAGGGTTTGATTTAACAAATACACATTTCATTATTCAGTTGTCTAAATGAATCTGCGGAGACATATAATACTTGTGTCCGAGAAATTTCATCCCCCAGCAATCATGAACAACACTGTAAATGCTTCCCTTCCTAACCCTGTGGTATATCTCAACTATCTCCCCCCAACAACCGCTGCACAGTTTGAGGTTGCTCGAAACCTATACCTTGCAACATTAGGAGTACTGAACTTGTGTATGGCAAAAACATGAATCTAATGTGTGTAACAGGCCTTCATATGGGATATGTTATCATCGATTCCCCAAGACTTAGTTTTGATCAAGAACATGAATTTTAATGTCTTGGTCTACATTGTTTCCCGGTATGCAATGTCGTGTATGCTCTTACTAATCAACCATCTCACATTTCTGTTGGCAGACTCTCAGCCTTGGCATATGTATTACTATCTGTGGTTGCAAAAAGTAGGACCACCTTCCATTTTCTCAGAACAGCCATTGACTTCGATATCAGCCACTCCCATCAGCAATTGCACCGCAATAGAGCTGGGTGTGACATGCAATTGGGTGGTATCTACTACATTTAGTTCCTTCCTCTTTCTTCGGCGTGTCAATGCCGTATATTCAAATTCTGCCATTGTTTGTTACTTTTTCACATTTCTTTGGGTTGCAAACATAGGAATTTCGATCCTTACTCCATTGGGTGCTCATGCTGGAGCACTGTCTAATAGTGGGTATTGCCTCAATAGTGGTGTCAAGCACTATGTTGTTGGTGCTACTGCATTTCCACTAGTCTTTGACTCATTTGTATTTCTGGCTATTTCATATCGGCTGATGGTCATCAACAAGGATGATCCTCATGGCACAGCACAAAATTGGGGTCCTTTCTTGAAGGGTAAAACCCTTCCACGTTTATCCAGAGCCGTTCTGCAAGGTGGACAACAGTATTATCTGTAAGTTGCCAGTAATTTTTAATCATTCAATCTGAAATCAATGCATATGAATTAGGATTACTGTTGGCATGAACATTCTCATCACTGTCCTCATTGCTACACCATCTGTCCCTCCTGTTTATGAGGCGGCATTCACTATTCCTGATGTTGCACTTACAAGTTCAATGGCATGCAGGGTATATAGAAATCTGTACCTTGAGGCCCGTGGACTTCTGCACCATCCTTCAACAACTGTTGATGGCCCACTACACTTTGCAAGGACAACAATTCCCAATCTCAACAAAGAAACACATGGGTTAGAGCTAGAGGTGATCCACAACCACAAGAATTCATCATTAGGAAAGATTGCTCCAATAAATGAAGCCAGGGTCAATCTGGATTATGGAGGGCAGGGTATTTCAATTGACAGTGTATCAGGCCAAGGTACATCATCATCATTCAAGTAGTATCTCTATTTGGAGCCCTGTATCTTCCATTCCAGTTACTACTAGCCTCTACTCCATCCTACATTGATTATTGTCAGAAGTTCTGCCCCATCATGATTCCAATTCACTTGTATATCATGTGTCACATGGTACTTTAGTATTTATTCCAATTTTCAGCTCCCTCAGTGGTTGATCCCTTTGTTGGCTCACATCTGAGCGTGGGTTTTTCATTTCTCTATATCTATGCTTACTAAATATGTAGATCCTGTGTGCTTTGTCTTGTATAGCTATACTATACTCGAATTGACCTTCTTCCATTGTTTCAGCTAGTGTCAAATTGACTGGCATGGGCTATCACGGGATGCTGTCTGACACTGGCTCACTGCATATGCAACTTTATGTAAATTTGTTGGTTTTTCTCTCTGTGCTCGAAGTAACTAATAACATTCAGCATGCACCTGTAAGGTGCCACAGTAATGCATTTCTCTTTCTTGAAATCACATAATACTCTATGACACCAAAAAAGACACAGAGTATTTACCATATACACTAGTGCAATGGCATGCAATCACATGTCAACTTCAAAGAATGTACACTGAATTTTCTCTTGCAGTACTGCAAGCCTTCTCCTAGTTCTAGTTCATGTAGAAGTGTGGAATAGTCACAGTAGTATATATTCGAACCTGCTAGTGCAAAACCTGTATTTTAATTGTGGTTTTGGTCCGGTCAGATATCTACTCAATCAAACTGTCAATGAAGTGCGAAATCAAGCTTAGTTACTGTCTGGATTGGCAAAACCGCATTGATTTCACATGCAGCTTTCCTGTAATCTCTCCATCTGTTCCTGCTGCTTTTCTATTTTCTCTTCTGACTAACTAAGACTGCAAAGGAATTCAGCAGCCTCATTGAGTTTAAACATTGTTCATGTGTTGTACTAAGCAAGAGAAATAGGTTGTGAAGTATGAGCAACTGGTGGATACATCCCGAAAGCCAGATCATTAGCCTTCTCCATCCAAGCACTCTCTATCTGCTCAGGTGAAGCATTGGCAAGAACCCCACCAGGAAGAAGTTCAGCACTGACATAAACCCAAAGTACATGTAATTGCAGGCCACCACCGTGCATAGCAAAAATATCCAAATGAGGAGAAACTCCCACCATAGAAGGAAATTGAATTTGCATGGAATATTTTACATAAAATGGAGAGTTCCGTAAACTACAGCCTCGGAACTTGGGCACTCTTAAGAAAATTTATAAGAAAATCCTTCAAATGAGGAAGATCAGGTGCATATTTTTGGGTCATTCCCAAGCGCGTCCATCAAGTGAACCCATGTCAGCTGATTGGTCCAATCAGACATATCCTGCATGTTTATATGATGCTTAATATAAATGTTCTGGTCACTGTCCTATGTCATGTACAAGGGTTGGATCTATCAATGTATCGATGTGGTCAATTACACATTGATGGAGAGGCCCGAGCCTGAGCACATTATCTTCAGCAGCATGTGGTCCTCTTATCTTCCCCAAGTAGTAGACACTGACAGGGATCCAGTAGTCATTTTTCTGGATTCCTTGTTCTGCTGCATGTATGTGAGGAACTCAATGGATTGATCCAAATAGGTAATGATCACAGCACAAGCTTTTGCATGGGACTGGAAATGCGTGTTAGATGTGTCTGGGAAGGATATATTGAAACCGAGCTTATGTTCAAAGAAGAATCACAACGTGTTCTGATGCCCTCATGTTCTATGATTGTGTCAAAAAATTGCCCAACCAGACTGCCTACTTGTATAGCTCCTTCTTCTGAACATTCAAGGACTCGGTCAACTGCCTCAGTCCCTGCAGCTTTACTGATAGTGGCAACATTATCACAATTTGGTAAGAGCTTTGGTGGATCAATACTAACTGGATCTTGCTAGTGTGGCCTACAGCCATCTTCAACCCATGGAAGATTTGGAGCTTCGTGTCAGCTTGGATAAGTGTTACATGTTTAGTCTTGTAGATTTCATTCTTGTGACTTATTTTCCTCCTCCCTTGGCAATACTGTTGCTTTCCCCTTCCAGTACCACTTCAACAAATAATAGATATTATGTTTTTTTAGACAAAATGAGTTGAATTATGTGTTAGATGTTGATAGCCAGTTGGAAATGCTGATGCAAGCCGATACTGCCAATCAAATCAATTGCAAGCATAGTCCGTGTTGAGCATATCTTTTTCTTATCTCGTGGTTTCTCTGACAAATGGATCATTCAACTCATCAGCATCGAAGGTTGAAAATTGTTCCGCACTCGGCGCTTGCTGCCATTCACTCAGTCATCCATTGATCATGAACAGTTGGTCTGTCAGTCATGTAATTAATCACGGTCAATAAGTCAATAAAGGTGATAATGATGCAACAGCAGGCAGTGGCCAAACCCGAGGTCGCCGAGAATGGCCGGAGATGACTAGACACATGACTTCAATTACGTGGGGGATAAAAGTGAAGAACGAACTTTTACTCTCATCATCCAACATGCCAATGTTCAGTGCGTATTCCCTTGCACTTTGCGCCACCGTATTTGTGAGTGAGAATGCCCAAATATAAATGATCACCTATCCTTACCAAGTTCAAGGCTACTCATTTATGGTTCAAGGCTCATGAACCCAAGTCCATGTTGCCTTTTCTCGCCACAATTCTCATAATTCCTACTTTTCCAGCATATGTCTTGAGCTGTAGCCAGATTTCGCCGATTCTTGCCTGCTGCCTGGCATATCCTAGCTTTTACATGCTCCTCTTCATTTCCATTGGATCATACCGGTTGTCACCCTTTCATCCGCTTTCAAATTACCCTGGTCCCACCATAGCCAAAATCTCTAAGGTTTGGACTGTACACAAATCAATGGATGGGAAGCTTGCACATTATTACAAAATGCTCCATGACCAATATGGACCAATTGTCCGTGTAGGTACGTAGCAACATTATTGACAAGATCTTTCTATATAAGCTCATCTGATCTTAGGACCCAATGAGATTTCGGTTGCTGAGAAGGATCTATTGCCTTTTATTATTGGTACCCAAGGAATGCCCAAAGGTCCACGTAAGGTTTTGATTGTTGTTGGATTCTAATACCTAATGTTCAATATTGTTTGACGCTTCAGTTTGGGAAGGGCGAGCCATCACACCCAAAAAAAATCGTAACCAATCAAATTACAGTCTCATTGGTGTGCGAGATCTCACGCATCATTCACATCTTCGCAAAACCTGGAATCGTGCATTTTCCGAGGAACCATTGCAAGATTATCAAGATATTCTTATTCAGAATGCGAATAACCTAGTTGAGGTCCTTGAAAAGCGGTTCATGGAAGGATCTGTTGAATTAGATATTGCGAATGTCATCAACCTCTTTTCGTAAGTCCTTCATTCTGAAGTTCGCACATTATGTTTACATATGTCCTCAGTTTTGATTTCATGGGAGATTTAGCGTAGGATCCTTGATTAGCTCGAAAGAATTCATGGCTGAAATGGCTCTAGCTTTGCTGCGAATTTCGATGCGCTACGCAATAATGATGCAAATCACTTTCAGAAAAATATGGAGAGAGCTCTACTGTATTACCCTTTTGCCCTTCTCAGTTACTTTCATTGATACTCCCCTAGTACTCCTGCACTCACAATGCAAATCCCCTGGTCTGTAGCCATTGTCCAGGCATTTCCGTGGCTCAGTACGTCGCTCCGGAGTTTTGGAGCTTTTGCTGTTTCACAAGCAAAGTTGCGAGCTTCAAATGAATCTCGCAAGGATCTATTCTATTATCTTGTGAGTCATAATCTCAATGATAGTTGACAAACTCAAGCTATTAAAATTTGATAGAGGTCCTACTCTGATGTTCCGCAGGACTCATTATTTGCTTTCATTGTTTCGAATGCAGTGCTCGCTATTATCGCCGGTTCTGACACAACTGCATCAGCCTTGTGTAATGCAATTTATTACCTTGTAGCAAATCCAAAGGATATGCAAACCCTTCAGCAGGAGATTGAAGAAGCATTCCCGGACAGTGGCACAAATATTGACATCCAAAAACTCGATAAAATGCCGTGGCTTAATGCGGTGATGTATGTTTGAGTTCCAAGGAAATGATATTCTACTAATCATCATTCTTTAATATTGTCATTTCTAGCAACGAAACTCTTCGACTTCAACCTCCAGTTCCCAGTGGTTTACAAAGAGCACCAGCAGTCGGAAGTAAAGGTAAACTTGTTGGATCTCAGTAAGCTGATTTGGCTCTTTCCCTGATTGTACAAACTAAAGTCATCATACAATCAAGTTATATCAAGGAAGGCACTTCAGTGCTGGTTTCACCTTACGTCCTTCATCGGGACCCACGTTACTTCTTTCCTCACCCCGACAAATACTGGCCTGCACGATGGCTACCGGAGAATGCAGATAGTGTCACTTTAGACACATCGGCGTTTATACCCTTCTCACAGGGGCCTGCTAATTGCGTAGGGAGGCGTCTGGCAATTTTCGAACTGAGATACGTCTTGGTCCTTCTCTTCAGTCGATATGAGTTTTCTTTTCTCTCTGGATGGGATGCAGCCAATTGGGAAAGAGGTTTGAAAGACCAATTTGTACTTGCAAAGGATGTACTCAAGGTTACATTGACCCATAGAACAAGGAAAAACTAGTAGCTAGTAGCATATATTATATTGCAGTGATCCAGATTCCAGAACCTCTGTCATGAACTTGATACCCTAAGTTATCAAGATCATTTATGCTGTCTAAATTGACAATCTACTTTCAAGTTGGACAATGAATTTAGTGAGAATTACAGAATTATCATGGGTTGAAATTCACGAAATCACCTGTAACTGGTAATATACAAGGTCATACTTCTAGGACTTGATAAGCATCCTGCTATAGCCTAGTATTTTAATATCACATCCTTTACCATCTAACCGGGAAAATTATCTTCGCTGAGTGACTCGTATACAGCTCATTCATGCCTGTCATCATTTTCTGAACACTGTAAGGATGAAAGAATCATAGGGCCCTGGTAATACACATAAAATCTCATAGTTCAACTAAGACACTAGGGTCTAGTGTTCAAACATGATATGGATTGCAAATAAGAGAAAACAATATTTGAGGACTCCCTCCATAACCTTTCCGGCATAATATGTCTAGTCAAACCATGAATCCCCCCGAAACACCACTTGCAGTCTTGCAGACCCTGAACTGAACTTGAATACAACTCATACCACAGCTTTCATATACGAACCAGCGTAGTACCCAAAAATGTCGAAACACTCTGTCAGTTGGTTAATTGTACCGGATATTGGTATCACAAATAATGCGCTGGTAGCACCAACGAGGCAAATGCATGTCTAAACAGATCACAAGAAAACAATATTCAATCTGGACAATGGAATGAGGAAGAACGGCATACACCGAGAACCACCAACCAAACCCATTTCTTCAAATCCATGTTCTGCTAGAACTATTGCCTCTACCACCTGCTTCTCACTAAATTACTTCCTTCTTCAAGTTTGCATCCTACCAGTGAGCTCGACCATCTCTTGAGTGTGACTTTGTTGGCTCGTAGGATCATAGTAACTTTTGAGGTCTCCTGGTGGAAGGTGGTCATCACCATCCTCACTTGGCTCTTCAGGTACAGTCCACAACAAGTTCCAAAAAATGAACCAGAAGAGTATGCGTGGTAAAGGATTAGGGAGGAAGGAAAATAAGGTTACCGTTTACCCCGACATGCCTATAGTCACACTGTATATAGATAGCCTTTCTTCAAGGGTCTGACCTCCATCTACCTGTAAGTTACTGATTTGAGGGTCTCGCAAGGAAGAGGAATGACTCGGAAGTCATGAAGTTTCATGTATTTAGATAGAGGTGTAGTGTACATACATAAGGCCAAACACTCCATATACTCCAGCAAAACTCCAACGCCCAGACAGGCGGACGGGAGTTCTCCTGTGCTTACACGAAGTCCTAGATTCTAACAATCGTCCGTACGTCTGTACTTCAGTGCTTCAGTACCGAGTTAGTTGTCGAGCCTTGTCGAACCCAAATTCATCCAAGCCCATGTTCGAGTGATTAGTCCGAGTATTTCGATCGATATCAGCGGTTTGGCGATTCTGCAATCATTCAACGGGTGAATACTTGAGGTCGCAATTGATTGACATACTTATTGAATTACCTGTATCAACCACCCGCCTCTCTATCCGCCACCGCCACCAGTGGCAGCAACACCCGGACACGGATACGTCCCTGCTGATGTTAAACAGAGGAACAAACGCGATAACGAACCCGGGGTTGCCCTCCGCCTCCTCCGCCACCAGTGAAGGCAACAAGTCGCTGCTGCTGCGATTGTGTTCAGAACAGAGCAGGAGCGAAAGATAGACTCGGAGAACGCACAGCTTGCCTGAATAAGCCCTTTCAACTTTCAATGTCACGGTGCACTTCCTTAGGGTTCCTTACCCCTGCAGAGAAAGTAATCGCGATCGTTCCAAACGTTGACTAGTGATACCTCTGTAACTTGACTGTAACTTGATTAGCTTGATTCACTTGATTCTTGAGCTGATTTTACCCTACGGAGTAACTGAGTACTGTGCTAGATAGAGGTGTAGAGTACATACCTAAGGCCAAAACACACCCTCTTCACTAGTCACTCCCTGCACACTCCATCCACTCCCTCCACCCCAACACCCTTCAACGGGCGGACAGGCGGGGGTTCTTCTGATACAACATGAAACTCTAGCTTCTATCAAACGTCCGTAGGTCCATACTGAGTCACTCGTCGAGCCCAAGTTCGGGTGGTTACTTCAAGTGCTTCGAGTGGTTCAATCGATATCAGCGGTTCGGCGGTTCAGTGGTGGGTTTTCTGATTCTTTTTGGTTAGTGTTACCACGGAGATGGGGGCACATTAGGACGGGGGGGGATGGGGGTTGGTGCACTGAAATGGACCTCTTTCATTCGACATTCGACATTCGACCTTCGAGCGAGGATGGATGGATGATTCATCGTTTTTCGAGAGTGCGTGTTTTCGTGGGTTCGGGGACGAGGTGTTGAGGTGTTGATTTGAAATATTATTCTTTAGTACAACAGGTAAGGAAAGAGCTTCGAACGCACCGAAATTGAACAATATCTCTCTTCTTCTTCGGTGAGGTGTTGATTACGTTGTGGAAGAAGAATATGAAGTTTTCCACAATAGGACTTACGAATTCTCGACTCCACTATCGTGGGACAGGACAAGTCTGTTCCCGTGGCTGCACACACTCACCGTACTCACCTCACATCTCCACACACCATTCATCATTCATCGTCTTTCAAAAGGTCCAAACCCAAAACAAATCGAGCCAAATTCCCTATTCTCCCAACTTCCTAAATCAACGATCCTAACTTCCTGAATGAACGAACGCCTTTGTGCTTGTGCATCTGGTATACCATCTGGATCCACCACGTCCGTCCAAACCAAACATTCAAATCCTCCAAATGTTCAAATGTCCAAAATGTCCAAAATATTACCTACGTCGAAACGCCGGGCTTTCCTGAGTTGGATTTTATGCGTGAGCTTGATTTGGAGGAAATGGGATGGTTAGAGCTTAGAGCATTAGCTAAAGGATCCGGAGACTTTGAGACTTTGAGGTTCTTGCCTGATATCAACCCTTTCAACTATGTTCAATGTACGCTTCCTTAGACTTTCCTACCTCTGCAGAGAAAATTACTTATATGTAGTCACGGTTCCTCCGATTCCCAATCGAGGGCTTCTATCAAGTCCGTTGCACAGACTTATGTAGGCCAAAGGCTAATGTTGTTTAACCCTACTACGTACTGTGGTACTGATGGTATGTATATCATAGTTATCACCCTATGCTTACAAAAGGTTGTAAGTTACTAATTCGAGCAACCTGTGAGGAAGGGGAACGGATACAAATATAGTTCAATGTCTATCCATGCATGATGAATAATTGATTCTAACATTCACAAGTGTAGAGTAAATGAGGCTAAAAGACTCCATACATTCCAGCACCCTCCAACGGGCCGACGGTTGACGAGGGATCTCCTGTAGCCACGCAAAATTCTAGCTTCTAACAGACGTCCGTACGTCTGTACTTCAGTGTTTCCGTACCGAGTCGGTTGTCGAGCCCAGGTTCGAGCCCAAATACATTCAAGCCAATGTTCGAGTGTTTCAAGTGGTTCAATCGATATCAGTCGTGGTGGTTCGGCGGTTTAGAGGTGCCAGGGTTTCTCAAAGAAGTTCCCTGAAGAAGAGAAGGAAGAAAAAAAGGAAGAAAGAAGAGAGAACAGCGGTTCCACATAATTCACCCTCCCAGACCCCTTCCGCGCTGTTTCGGTACGCCTAGAAAAAGATAAGTGCAAGTGACAGGCTCCGCCGCTCACCCTTGATCGCACTGGACTCACCCTTGCTTCGCTGGGGTCTACAAGGGTCTACACAGCTTACACTGGCCGACAGCGAGCAATGCAGGGCTTAAATTTCTCAGGCAACAAGCTTCAAAAGGCGTTAATTTTTGTTCGATTCATCCTACCCTTTCATACTACTACCCTCGCGCTGGTTCGGTACGCATCGGCCTCCGTTTGCTCTTCGTCGTCTGGCTGACTTGGTGTTGCGAAAGCTCTCGCCCTCCCTTTATTTGTCGTACCACTTAGGATTACTGGCCAACTCCTACAAAATTTTCTAATTCTTGGTACGTTTTCAAACTCTCTTTCCTTGTTTTTTGGTACTCATATACTAATCCTTCATACACTAGGAACGACCCTTATTCTTGCTCCTTTGATTTCATCGACTTCGCCACTGTAGAAATTCCCTTTCGACTTGTCTCGCAGACTCCGTTTGTCAAAAATTTCGGACCTCGATGTTACTACCCCGAAGCGCCTCCTCGCACGTTTCAGCTTTGCCATGCCTTTGGGTGGCTACCCTGGCAGTCTTTGTATCCCCTTTGCCTACTGGCAATCACAACGAGATCGGTCCAGTATTAGGAGCTTCCCGACCCCCCGGAGTCCAAGTAGATCTTCAGGTCATATTTGCCAACAGTGGTGACTCCCTGCAAGAACATCCGGTCTTGGCCATCGGACAAGCAGTCCTTCATGCCATCATGCCAGAGGACACCAGAGGAAACACCCCAAAAGTATGGCCCACAGCAGATACCCTTCTCGTCCCAAGCAGGGATGACTGGATCTTGGAAACTCTGACCGGGCGGGATCACCGCACGGAGAACATTGGTAAAGCGTCTTTTGTGAGTGAAGAAGATCAAGAGAAATTAATCGAGGAGATGCTTGCTTTGAAAATGCCCCGCTTTAATCAAAAAGGCACTTGTCGGGATTATATCACGATGGTGTTGAAGCGGTTGAGGGATGGTGGATGTATCGATGATTCAGTGCAGAAAGCATATGAGAAGATTTACAAGGAGAGGTCCAACTATACATAGAAGTAATACAATGCACTGACACCTGACCAGCGCAAGGAAAACAATATTGGATTTTTCCTCATAGATACTCTTACTATATAAGATACAGAACATTAATCTACAGTCATGAATTATGTTGGAAGAAGAATGCTAGAACCGTTATGGGTATCGGTGCTCCTCGCCTAATACTGTATTGCGCTGGGTTACATAATGACGAGTTTGAACTTGAGTTCGGGGTGTGTTTTTTTCAGGCAGGTCGTGTTTCGACGCGATGCTCCTTTACCTGCATCTCCTCTCTCTCTTTCTGTCTCCCCTCCTCAAACACCCCTTTCCTTACTGGCTTCACCCTCGGATAATCAACACTTCCCCTCTATACCTTCACATCACACACTCCCTTCAAGTTCTTCTTATTTTTCCCTGGATACCTCACCGCCCCCTTCCAAGTCACCAAAACCGAAAAATATCCATTCCCGCCGAGTCCTTAAATCTCCGTACACCCCAGTCGAAATGGGTGCTTTCCCGAGTTGGATATGTATATGATGCCTGATTTGAAGGTAATGCCAGGGTTGGAAGAGCGTTGGAAGGAGACCAACCGGGTGTTAGTTTAGTCCGCAGCGTGAATTTGTCCCGTGCGAATCATTCATCGACTCGAAGGAGGTGTGTGGTCCCAATGAGTAAATCCCAGTGTTTGGTTGTTGAGGGGTGTTATATCTAATTGTTTGGCGGGTGAGTCGCGATTGATACACATATCCACTTACCCGCACTAACTGCGCCTTTCCCTCCTCCTCTTCCTCCTCCACTAGCAACAGCAACACCCAAAAACATCCGAAAACGCCCCTGCTACCGCTGCTGTTGTCCACAAACAGAACTTCACAACTAGGTAACCCGAGAATGAAAGTATCTCCCTGTCCGTATCCCAGAAACGTCGATAATTCACCGTAATTGTTTTATTGCGAATCACTGAGTAAGTAATCGCGTTCAGAAGAGGTGGGGACACAGAGCAGGATACGCTAGACAAGACACTGCTAAACACTACTAGACAGAGCGGAAGACACCAATAAAGAAAGAAAGCAAGAGCAATGCTCGCAATCGATGCGATATTCAATGCCATACGAGCTCGATAGGTTTCAGGAGATCGAGGGCAAAAACCCTTCTGGGTAGCGAGAGGGGGTTGGCAGTGCAAAAATTATTCACGCAGGCAGTCCTAACGACGACGACGACGGAGATCCGTTTGGGTTTCGTGCAATGCCAGAAGAACTGCCATGCTCTCCCCTGCCCCCCCCAGACTCTCCCTCGACCCCAAATCTTGAAATTGAATCATGAATTTAAAACCTACATAAATAACGACAATAATCGGCTTCAAATATCGTATGTATGTCGCTTGCTCGCCGAATCAAGTCCTAACGATGCCTGGCGCTTGACGCCGAGAGTCGTCGTCCTACTACCATCTGGGAACCCGGGAAGCCGAAAGAGAGATCTAGACGAGAGAACCTAGACGATAAAATGACCGGTGGTGGTTAGAGATGTAAGAAAAGATGAGTGAAAGAATTACCAATAAAAATTTGAGGAACTCAGTGGAAGTCGTGCCATGTCCCAAACTCGAACCCGGTAAGCTTGCCTGTTATATCCACCACATCCACATCCATATCCAGACGTCTCCGTAATCACCCTCTGCTAACGCTCGACTCTAAGTGCTAGGAAGCACTAGAAGCTTCAAAACTTATGAAGCATCTGTTGAACGACCTAGAGCACCACGGTATCCTTGGGATTTGATAACAGTCGAGACTCGGAAGGACGAGGGATAACATCGATGACAACAAGGTCGTGTTGGAGCAGGTGATGAATGTGAATATAGGTAATACGTGTGGGGGCACGAAAGAAGGAGGGGGAAGGTCTCGAGATCATAATCATCAATATCGATGTGGAGTACGTGGACGTGGACGTGTATCGAGCGCTGAGCGCTTGAACCCGCCACCCGCGGCTTCGACTCACGCAAAAAATGGACCGCGCTATCGAGGGTGTCTGGTGTTGGTTCCTCGATGTCGTTAAATGTCAGATCAGACGACGCGAGCTCGGTTGTCGGTTCGTCTTGTCGCCACCTCCGATATCGATAAATTCCTTGGCCTTGCAGAAACACTGTCTGGATGATTAATACGGATTAAGATCATAGATATTCTACGTTACCTTTTTGTAGCCCAAGCGGTTTCTCCGTTCCCTTTTCTCCTTCCCTTTGCCCTTCCCAAGTTCTCTTTGGGTTTCTTCCCTTGCGCGGAGGGAGCTTCTTGGTTATACTCCCCGCTTTTTCCCACTTGTGCTGGTCGACTGCGCTCTGTTGTCCATCGTGACGCTAGAAGTCCAAGGGTCCGAGTACTGAGTGTTTGTCGATATCCTGAGATATGAACGGGTGGTAAGAGAGTATGTATACATAGACAATTAACTAGACGAGTTGAACAATGAACGTTGAACGTGGAAGTTATTCAGACCCGTGACTTTGACACACCGAAAACAGCACGAACATTTCTTACCAGCAAAAACTGCACCGGAATGTGAAACAAACTGAGGGATGAATGATAAGCTCTCGTGGTCAGTGCATCGGCAGGTTGCAGATTGTTGAGTGTAGGAGAAACACTGCCCGGATTTTGAAGCAGTTTTGAATTTTCGAATCGACAGGTTCGATTTATGTACATATGTAATGGAGCCGACGGAGGCTACTAAGGTCTGTGTGATATGGTTGGTCTCGGAAAGAGTCCAGAAATGCGCCATTTGAGAGCTAAGACTTCCGTTGTTTGCATTTCACCATGGTTTCCGGTAGTTTCCATTCGGTTTCGTTGCATCGATAGAACTTAAGACTGCTGAAGGGGCGAGATGAGGAAGTCTTTGTATCTGCATACTACTATACACCACCATCCAACAGCACCACTCGTCCTCTTCCTAACCTTACCGCAGAGATAGCGATGAATAATGGTTCCTTACTCTGTTCTTCAGCAATGACCCGTCATTCATGTTGAGGGATAATGTCATAGACACCGCCAGTTTTAATTGATGGTCGAAATGGATATAATAAAGACACGGCAGGAAACGGGGAACGAAGGGAGACAAATAGTTTGAAGAACGAGAAGAGGTCGCATTGATCAGGCGGATTTCAAAAGTACGATCCGCTCCCATATCAGCATTTTTCGGTATACATCCACTCAAAATGTGCAGGAAGTGAATAAAAACTGCTTTACCATGTTATTAGTAAGTTACTACCAGCTCATCGATGATTCACTACTCCCTTCAATGATGTGTCTCGTTATCGTTGACATAAAATCCGGTGAGTAGATGGGTCATATCATCTACATCTGAGTGGGGACCTTCAATGACCACCACCTCTTCGTTCCTGATGTTGAAATGTGCAGTGGAATGCTGGATTAAAATCAACAATAGTAAACCCAAGTCCAACACTCGAAAAAAAAAACATTATACCTCACTGATGTATAGATGCTGGTTATTCCAAAATTCCACATGCATCTCGGACTGAGGGACTACGAAAGCATTGGCCTTGAGGTGCCCCGTGCCTAGAAGTGAGGAACCACTGTGAACTTGGAAATTGACCCCGTTAGGGCCTATCCGTACACGTTCAGACGGAACCCTAATGCTGGACCCAGACAACCCCAGCTGCGGCAAGTTTCGAAAAGCATATTCCAGGCCCTTTTCCAAGAACATACTCACGCTCTGCCTAGCCTGAGAGTTACGATCTGGTTCAATTGTTACGTCGACGATTAGAGCCCTCCTGTCCACGGTGTTGCTCTGAAGATTAAAGCCCCAAGTGAGTGTTTACCTCTACTCGTCATTAGAAAATCCAGAATTGGACACTTACAGAAAGAGGCATTGTCCAAGCCATTGCAAGGAAACCCATGGTCAGGCCAAGCGTGAGGTAGATGGTATTCAGATGCATGATGAGCAAAACAGAATGACAAAGAGTGGTGCAACTGTGAATTGTGTGGCAGGCGGCGTGAATGCGGAGATCGAGTCCTCGAGGTTGGTATGAAGAGTAGCAGATGAGTGAGCAAAAAGTTTCCTTGGCCAGCAAGAACTTTTTGCAGAACGACTTGAAGGAGATTGTGGGGGCTACTGTATAATCTTTGCGGCCAGTGGGTCGTGGGTCATCTTATACGTTTGTTTTCAGCCACGCTTTGTTGACCCTCAGATTGCGGTGCTATTTCTCTGTTCCGACGGACGAGAGAAAAAAAACCACGCTGGTAAAGAGTGCATTGCAATTGCAAATGTCGGATTGCACCTGATTACACTCGCATACACGGCTCCGAGCTCGACGTAACGTGTTTGGTATAGAGAAGTAGAAGTTTGCGAAGATTCGTAGTCAACAGTTCAGGGTGAGTGCCGCTAATGAGAGGAGAGATAGAGAGGGTTAATTTAGCCACCGCAGGCCACCATTGCGGAGCCAAGAGCGGCTGAGTCGAGGAGGGATATCAAGAGAAGTTGTTCAAGGCTCGACAGCGCTTTTTGAGGGGGACAGGTTCAGATTGAAAAGATAACGAGTGACAACGAGAGAAAAGACGTATATCAGCAACCAATATCAAATGCTTAACCGTAGCAGCTCGCCACAGCTCGATTCCTGGAATTCTCCTTACTCAAAACACTCTCTGCCACCCAATCCGCAATTCTATTGCTCGTCTGAATCACATACACAACATTATCCATTCCATCTCCAGGGCGCCGACGCCTTCTCTAGCACGCTGCAGACACTCCATTGAGCGTATCCTTCGAGATAACATGGATTGCAGCAACATTAGTGGTCGAGCAACTTCGAGTGGTTCGATATCAGTAAGTTTCAGCCTTTTGGCTGAAGAAAGCACGGAGACGCGATTGAGTAGTTTCCCAAAAAAAGAGGAAAGAAGAGAAAAAGACGGACCCGCAGAAGAAGAGCCCATATTTGCCATGCTCGATAAGTTTGAGGAAATTGAGGAAAAACCTTGGTAAGATAGGTGCAGGACAGGAGACGTTTGGGCAGCTTTGACAAAGATTCGCTTGGTTTCACCAGATTCTTGCTGTGCGAGATATGTCAAGCAAACCCAAAAGTGAGCCATACAGACGGGGAGTACAAAAAGCCGGATTACCCACCACCCTCTCAATCAACGCCAACAACGACCGCGATGCGATAACGAACTTGAGCTACGTCCTCCGACAACACGAATTCTTTCATTCAAGCGAGGACGTACAAATCATTCTTTTTCGAGGATGTCTTCGTCGGTGAGCATTGGTTTGAATGTATTTATGACGCTGTTGTAAACAAAACGATTAGTTTTTCGCAACAAGAAAGAGTTTTCACGCACCGAAACTGAACAATATTCCTCTTCCTACTCGTCCATTGCCTCAACTGCAATGTGGCGGGACCAGGGGGAGGCTGTAAGAGAACTCTGACACCTCCGAACCTTCTCCTTCGCTTTCGCGTTCCGAGAACTCTGAGAAATCTGAGGGGTCTACAACAACAATGGTATTATCATTTGAGCCAAACCCCATTTTTTTGAAAGGAAGGACTGACCGGCATCCCCAACCCTGAATTTGTCGGTTCGAATGCAACTGTGAGACGTTTTTTGCCGAGGGAAAGCAGGGTCGGGTTTAGGTTCAGTTTGAGGACCATCGGGGCGAGGTCGATGTTGGAAGTGAGATTCAAGTTGATCTGTCGTCGTTAGATGGATAGTCAATAAAGATGAGTTGAGGGAGCAACGAAAAAACAAAACACACTTACGTATAATTCGTCCTCGTTTAACCTATCCAACTTATCCAACACCTTCTGCACCTCCACTCCAAACGCACCGATCGCTCGTCCAAGCTCCATTGCGTCTCCCCGGATGCGCTCAATCGTGCTTTCCGGACTGACGTTTGCGGAATCGTACCTAAGCAGAAATAAATTGTCAGAGAAAGAACGAAGGAAAGGACAAGTGAAAAAGATAGAGAACGAAAAAAAGAAACCCAAGGCGAAACAAACAACCAACAAGCGCACATACCTTATCGCTCGCGCAGACAACACCTACCTCGAAAGGGTTGCTGTTAACCTGCGCCGGGAGGGTTTTAACGGGTTGGATTGAGAACGGGAGTCGGTGCGAGTGTGGATGCGTAAGGGGAGGCGGCGGAAGCGTCAAGGCAACGGTAGCGGCAAGTATTTCAACCATGATTTTCGGAACCAGAGCTTCCAATCCACCTCCTCCCCCAGCTGCAATAACCCCATTTTCTCTTGACCCACCTGCACTTCCACCCGTTGTGCTCGGCCCGGCGCCACAGACATACAACAGCCCCCTCACACTTGCAACCACATCCTCAATAAGCGTATCCAGATCCGCCATCGCAGATGTATTTTCTTCTCTTCCGCCTCCCATTGAACCTGTGCTCATTTCTTGGTTCGGACTCGTTTCACCCAAGATCCAGCCCACCTAAATTCAACCTGACGTTTACCCGCTCGACAGCCTCCCTCGCGCGATGCACCATGTCTAGCGGGTCTTCTGGCGGAGGTGGGTATAACGCCGATTGGAGCTGAGCAGCGAGGAGGAGGGCTTGTTGGGAGTCGGAGGACACTGAAATCGGAGTTGGTTGACGTTGCAAAAGAGAAGTTAGTTGTTTGTGAGGAGGATCGGGTCCTTGAGAGAAATTATGGGAATTGGTTGAAGAGAGTGGGAGATTATGAGCATTGGAATTGGCTAGTGTACCCGTGAATGTACCTCCAGAAGACGTCGTTAAATGGGAATGTCCAGATCCAGAAGCAATAGCTGTCTCTATAGTTCCTGTGGTCACAATAGTGTTGATAGACCCGAAATTTGCATGGCCTCTCAATATTTGTTTCCCTTTTCCTTTCGCATCATCCACTTCATCGGCAAGGGATACATCCACATCGCTCGAGTTACTGTACACATTATGCCCACCACCGGTCAGGCTATTCACACTATCCGACCTCGCTCTCCTGTGTAGAGGTAACGGGACAGCCGTCGTCGGCGTCTCCGGTAATCCTGAACCGCAGGAGGTCAAAAACTCCTCGGATTTACTATGTACAATTTTATCATTCAGGGGGGCAACATCTACATTGAAGATCATTCTATAAGAGAGCGCCATAATATTGTGGCAATATGGTAGGTATTCTATGTGATTTCAATGATTATAGCTAGTGACAATGCCTACTAGTAGCCTCCGTGATTTAGTGATGATGCGGTCGAGTCCGAGAAAATGAGGTTCACGGGGAGAGGTCGGAATTGTTGCATGGTGGCAATGAAGGTTGAGCATAGAGAGATGATACTCGGCAGTGAAGGGCATCGGAAGAGGATGTGGTGCTGCAGGGTCTCCAGCTGATGACGAGAAGGAAAACGCCAAAATCGGGGCCTAAAGTACGCTAATTCGGATGGGGGCTGGTAGGAGCTATCGGGGTCCTGCAAGACACCTTCGCAGTCTTAAGGCGAAGAACTTCGATGGGCTTGGATTCTTTGATATCCCGCCCATAGTGAAATGTATAGTAGTCACTAAGAGTTAAAAGACTACATTCAGAGGGAAAGGGTTTGACAGAGACAAGACAGAAAGTGTTGTGATTTTGTGAACCTGTCCCTGTAAAATAGGCAGGAAGCCCTGACGCTGAGAGAATGTCTATGGCGGCACTCTCATCTACTCTCCTCTCAATCGTTGTTGGAGTGAAGGCTCCCGGGATGAGTTTCCCCACTTCTGGCCCATGACAGTCTCCAAAATAAATTCTGATATCAAAGTCAAGGTCTTGTCGAATCAACACCCTGTGAGCTGTGACTGGAATGAAGGTACTGGAGAAGGCAGAGAGGGCAGAAAAACCCATAAGGAAAAGAGATAAGCTTTTCATGAATCGGTAACAGGGATTTTACTAGTACAAGATATGGCAGGATTAGTATTACGGTGTGTCCGAAAAACACAAGATTTTTAGCAAACGTACAAAGATTTGTCGGAAGACAATGTCTAGGGGTTTGCGAGACAGTCGAGAAGAAAATTTCACAGGCAGGTGGTGAAGTTAGCGGAACTGAAGGTAAAGAACGACAGATTGTGGAAAACGTACCAAAAATTGTCGAAGAAAAAACCTGTAGGAATTGGCCAGCAATCCTAGTGGTAGGCAGATAGAAGTTTTGTACTAGTACCAGGTTAATCAGTTGATAAAGAGCGGATTTAAAAGTGCATACCTAACCAGCGCAGAGGATGCAGTAACTATGAAAGGTGGGTATGAAAGATAACGGGTTGAACAAAAAGTGACATCTTGAGGCTTTTTATGCGTTTATGAGATTATTATTTGCCTGGCTTGATCTAGATCCGATGGCGATGAATGAGCTTGAAAGAGAGGGCCGGAGGGGTAGAGAGGGATAGTTATTGAAAGTTCATTATCATCTATACCCACTACAGAAAGGGCTCCTGACGATACCTGCTGATAACTGAGGCAATAAAGATTGCTGCTGTCCAGATTCGCGCAAGCTGGATCTGAAACTGTATATGTGTACGAGCGAAACTGCGCGCGCATTCATAACGTCTCTAAAATAATATTGATTCGAACCACCAACACAAATACAACGATCTAAATGATGGAAGGGACCTGGGAAACATAGTGACTCGTGAGTGAGGTCTGCAGTCTGGTCTAATGAGGTTTGCGGAAAAGCCTCAGTAAGTACGTTGGGGTACTACGGAAGCGAAGGGAAAAGATTCGGGGTCGGCAAACGTTGTTGCAAAGGACCTCAAAGGACCCGCGAAAGACCGCCGGATCCGAACAACAACTTGAACAAGGAGACCAAGGGAAGGCTAGGGAAAACCACGATCGTGCGGGCTCACAGAGGCACAGGGTCTAGTTCGCTAACGAAGGAAGATGCTGGGAAGATGTTCCCCACAACTGTATATAAAAGGGACGTGCGGACGCAGCAATGCTGAGCACCGGCACACATTTTCGCGCTAGTTCGGTATGTATTCCTCCATTTCTTCTTGCTCTCCTTGCTGAGTTATATGATAGCTGTTACACTGTAATTGCTGGTCAATTCACTGTACCACAAGAAAAGAACAGTCTCTCTTTTCCTACACTGCTCCTATCTCAATGCTCCTAGCCCGCTTATCAGCCCTAATTTTTTCACTCTGTATGACTTGCGTCGCGGTGGCCGCATCGCCCTTGCTCACCGGCCATAATTCCCAAGCCGTCGAGCGTCGTGGCCCCGAACTAGGTCAGTGGATTTGAGTAAATGAAGTAAGTTGTGCATGTTCTCACTAGCTCAATACAGCTGCAAGACATGGATTCGAGGTACAACTCATCCTTGGCATCATCGGCGAAGGGACCAAAAGTGAACACTGGGTCCTGGTCTTTGGTGAAACCTATATTCACGCCGTAGTCGACCCGTCCGTGGATCCAGGACATCTGTCTGTCCAAGGAGGATTTGAAAGTTGGAACCCTCATGATTTTCATCCTGTTGCTAAAGAGATTCACCTGGGCAACGCCGTTTTCCGGGATGAACACGAGCAGTGGGAAGTTATCAAGAATATGCTATACACGAAGGATCCCTTGAAACTGGTTGTTCCTAGACTTGCCGAAGGTACTACGCAAGTCTTGCAGATGCCCATTCCTGTGAAGGAGAAGGGAGGAAACTGCATGGACTTCCTCAAACGTGCAGTAGAGTATATGGCTGAAGGACACGGTTTGGACGGAAACGCGGAAGCTAAGAGGAAGTTCCTGGAAGCGTTTAATGCCAGGTATCACGATGTAGCAAAGGTTGCCTTCAATGTAGATATCCAACCGTAGGTCGAGAGGAAAAATTATTCAAAAATATACGCTGTAGATTTCTTGCTGATAAGCGCCCACAAGCTCGTTCTGAAACATCACCTTCTCATCCCTTTCAACTCTGAGCACATCCGGATCCCTTATCTTGCAGCCTATGTAACTCATCCTTCGCGAACGGCCGATGGTGTAATCAATCGTGGAACGCGACCATGGAGACAGCGGCTCCGATAACAACAATGACCCAACCACAACGTACCCACCGTCGGGTACATCTGTGCTTCGATATCTGGATCAGCCATGCCGTTGCCATTCTCATTGGCGTCGAACCAAACTGCGACGATAAGTTTATCGGGTTATGTTGGTAGGAATGTGCAGATGATAAAATGTGTTGTATCCCACTGTTCCAGACTGTTCCTCCTGGTAACCTTTTGATTCCAGAAGACTGATACGAGCTCACCCTGCGCGGACGGAATTTAGCGCTCCGGCGCCAAGAACGAGACCCCAGTGCTCCACGTCTGTACCCCGATCGACAATAGCGACCGTAAGGTCGACCACAACTCCATAAATGTATATGTTTAGCTTTTCGGGAGACCTTAGGAGGACAAGTAACTCACTCGTATCATGAGCGCGTCTATAATACTGGGAAGCTCTGATACCTTCCATACCGGCAGGCAAGGGTGATGCACAACTTGTTAGCAAAATTGTCCACATGTACAGTAAAGCGAACAAGCGCGAGATCATGATTTGGGATAAAATTTTTGGAATCGTTCGAAGGATTTCGTGAGCAAGCAATGAAGATCGTGTAGGTTGAGTGAGTGTCTCGTTCGTAAACTGTAAATTTCCGCAATTGGTGAGAGTAAGATCAAGTGTAAGCAGTTTGAAGATGTACCTTGTCAACAAAAATCGACCAGGAATTCCTACCACTGCCACCAGGAATAAGATGAAAAGCTATCGAAGTATATTATGAGAAAGCGAAAAAGGAGCATACATAGGTAGTGGAACGTCGTACCGAACCAGCGCGAGGTGTATCTTAAGATGGTGAGTTAAAGGGGTTTGAGAGAGGTGGCATGAGACGGTATTTATGCCTTCTTCCCAGCGCCTGAAAAAAGTGTGGGAAGTCAGAAGGACGAAGAATCTGGTTGGAATGGAGGCTGTGAGTAGAAGGTAGAGTAGGGTAGAGTGCGATGTGGCCCCCCGACAAATTTCTGCACGGCAAGAATGAATTTGTGGACAAAAAGCTTAAAGAGACTCTGACGACCGGTGTCCAAGATTGGAATCTTTACAGCTCCCCCCGCGTTACAAAGATACCTCTTGGTCAGGCGAGGTTCAATCACCAATCCGACAAAGTTAATGCCGTCAATGATGCGCTCGCTCTGCAGATGCCCGCTCCGTACCTGGCGAAGGGAGGAGGTTGTATGGATTTCATCACTCTCGTGCTGGATCAGTTGAAGAGGAAAGATCAGTGTGGGGAGGATGTGGTGCAAAGATATCATGAAAAGTATGTTGCAAATTATCACGAAGTATCCAAGTTAGTTTGGGATGTAGATCTCCAACCTTAGAATGAAGGATGTCATTCAAGTTGAAGAAAAACTATCCATCCATTCATATATATATATATATACTTCCTTGGCTCGTCCATTATGTTATCTTCCAGGTCATAAGGTTGGAGAATATTTCGATCGAGATAAATGTGGGTCAGCTAAGATATAGTATCAGAGTTTTGAAAGTGCAGTGAATCTAATGGGTTACTGAAATTTCGACAACTGCGACGACAACCGTGACCCAATGTCATTTGTTGTTAATGTGGGCTGGCAAGTTGGCCGCAGAGTTCCCGAAATCAGAGAGGCAACGGAGCCTCGAGTTGGGGTGCAAACATAGACCTGCTGTCACTTTGAATTTACATTCTCTGCAGCTCATTTAAAATCGAGAATGTTGTCAGAATATTCCATTCATCATTACATGGTTTATCAACCATGGACAGAAAAAATCTGCGAGCAAGATACACTTACTATGTAGTGCATACAAAGAAACAATTAGCCTTCTGGGAGTCTGAGACCCGGTATAAGCTCCACAGTGACGATTATACAGCCATACGGCGCACAAATGATCAGTCCAAAGAAGTAGGAAAGAAATAAGTTGTGACTCGCTTTTTTCTGCTAGACGTTATTGCTATTGAAATAAACCTCCTCAATGGACGAGCGCACTATTCCATGTTTTGGTGAGGCAAAAGGCCTAGGAAAAGTTGGAAATACGTTTTGGAACACTCTCACAGTATTCAGTAGCCATAGAAATACACTGTGATACAGTTGAAAATGAACGAAGATTTCGTGTTCGGAATTCCGGAATAAAGGCATGCGGCGCTGAGAGTGGAATCTCCGCAAAGATATCAATCAATAAACGTGGTCGACGATGCAAGCGAAAGACAAGACAAGAAGACTGAGAAATGCATATGTAGCATGTACGGGTCGCATGTATGTAGTACATTGTGAAGCGTGCGGATCTGCCCGCTTGCAGGTCTGACGACGTATGAAGATGCCCAGATCCACAGAAACGAGAGCAATCCAGTGAAACTCGAGAAGACGGCGTTGAGACGAGAGAAAAGGTTAGGTAGATTACATATTGTTATATGTGAGAAGCGTTGGGGGTAGAAGGGTGATTAGGTACCTGATTTCGTCGTAAGATATGGAATTTTTGAGGATAAAGGTGGCGAATAGAGAACAGCAACAACACAACAGTCGACTTCAAATATCATCGATCGAGCCAGCCTAGAGCAGGTTCACTCGGCGGTGTTCATTGCTTGCTGATCCTCCCCAGTTGTTGTCGTGTCCAGGCTGGGCGCGGCCTCTTCGGGCGTCGCTTCGGATGTTTCCTTGTTTATTGGGCTCGTAGGATTGGTAGGAGAAGTCGAAAGAGATTGCATACTGCCGTTAGTCGGCGGCGAGGAGGCATGCGGAATGCTGTACTCATAATGATTAGCGATAACAGCAAAGCACAGCTATAACAGACACACTTTTCTGGATTCGGAATCGTTGTCCCAACCGATTCCTGCGATGTCACGCCAGCCTTGGAAAGAGCATAGTCTCCAGAGTCGAAGTACTTTCGGTCCTAGAAAACCGAATTGATCCTGCCCAGCCCGTAAATAGTTTATCGAGGAGGCAGACCTTTTGCATCTTCATGAGCGTATTCTTATGGGTAGGAAGCTTCCCATATTTTGCGAAAAGCAACTGCTCTTGCTCGCTCAGTTTCTATGCAGGGAATCAGTAGGCAGGAAGGAATACAAAAAAGGTAGGACGATTTACACTGATGTCGACCTTGTTTCGCTTAGCAGGGAGCATCTTGGAAGAGAAAGAATCCGCAGTGGCGGAAAGAAACGAGAATTCGGCGAGAATATGAAGGTTAGATTTATTCGTTGGTGAAAGTCTTTGGTAAAGTGTGAGTCGTAGTCGGAGTCTGAACTGATCCGCCTTATATTTTTGGTAACTTTAGATCCGGTGTACCGTATCTTGGCCGACAACGGCTCTCAATTCTGACCATATATTGCATACTAAGGCCCCAGTAACAAATATGAAGTAAATAATTTTCTTTTCATGTTTCTGCTCACTCTAACCTTCGCTCACCGAGCCGCTTGACAGCTTTTCTCGACAAAGTTGTCCAACTTGTCGCTCCGAAGTGTTCACTTTTCCTCTAGAGCTCGACCCGGCATACGAAAAGCTTTATGAAGATTTGGTCCAAGGAAGCAGATCTAATACCATCCCGGAGACATTTGCTGAACAGCTGATACTCGAACATAGAGTTGAACAAATGAGCTCTGAAATTCGAAAATACGACGACGCGATTGCTCGGTTACAAAAGCAGCGCGCCCAGCTAGCAAAAGCCATGACATGCCAGAAATCTCTCCTTTCTCCCATCCGAAAACTGCCTTCAGATGTTTTGATACATATTTTCCACTTGGTATCCGAAGATTCTATCCTTTTCACCGAATCCCCAAACGAGAAAGCCTCGCGTACCTTCATTGGTGCAATTTTCTCATTGACATGGGTTTGTTCTGTCTGGCGAAATCTTGCACTGTCACAACCTACCTTTTGGTCCTCCTTCAAGCTTCGACTGCAAAGCGTCGGCGAGAACTCTCGAAGCGTGATTTTCAGGGAACTCGTTTTGTCGCGCATAGGTCCAACAACACCTATACAGATCGTTATTGACTTGAATGACTCCCCTCGTCGGGTCCCAGCGACATGGAATATTTTGTCACAGTTTGCCGGTAGATTGAAGCACTTGAAGGTCATGGTTCTATACCCAGAACATTTCGACAGCCTGTTGGAGATGATCACAGATGGTTTTAATGCAGGTCCCTGCTTTCACTGTCTCGAGCATCTGGAATTTTGGTTCCTGTATAGTTCTAATCGCAAAACGCGATCGAACGAGACATTTCAGTCATTCAAACATCCATCTCTCAGGAACTGTCCGCGGCTGTACCACCTGAAGGTCCCATTTCTTAACCTAGCCGATTCCCTAGACTTGAGCAATTTGACCTGTTTGCGGATCACATTCGATTTCGGGGGCTCTTTGTCCACCTTGCTCCAGAAATGCGCCACACTGGAAACTCTACAACTGGGATGGTTCAATGCACCGGACAACTTATCGTCACGCTTTCCACCTCTTTGTCACACCTACCTTTCGACCTTGGAGATTAATAATATCGGCAGACAACGGGATAACTCCTCTGCGTTCGAGATGGTTTCCATACCGAACCTCGCCGTATTAGCAGTCAAGTGTCCCATTTCTTGTGGACCTGGAAACCCTTTTAACGAGCTGAGAACCATGTTGGTCCAATCGAGATGTACTCTACGTGAGGTCTTGTTCGAGGGAATCCCTTCCTATGTAGCAAATGTGTTCCTTAATATTGTACGCATCAGTGAGGATGCAAATATCACTGAGAACAGTGGAAGGATTGAATGACGTTACAATCATAAATGTACTACATACAGTAGTGCATACGGAAATGCTTCTTCCCAGGTTCTTCCTTGTAAATACTTATGTCTAATCAATCAAGCTTACCAGAGCTTATCGTACTGACCAGGATTATCTGAGGATTGATACTTAGTTTGTTTTATCATGTGATGGTAGACTCACTTTCCCCGTCGCCAACACAATTTGAATCAGCGACGCGACTATTGCCAATACCTTCATGGGCTCCTCGAAGCATAAACACCATGACAAGGAAAAGTCGATGAAAAAGCGACATCACCATAATGAAGAACAATCGGAAAAGCACCATAAACGGAAGCGTACAGAGGTTCGAGTTGACGATGAAGACATGTGGGTAGAGAAAAACATTGACACCGACGCCAAGGTTTCTTCGGATGCTGTTATGGCACCACCCGATGTTCCTTCGACTTCCAGCTTAAAACGGGAAGAATGGATGTTGGGACCCTCTTCGTCTTCCGCTGCAGAATCTTCCGATTTCTTCTCGAGCCTCGGCATTGAGACACACCGCAAAGCAAAGGACAAACAAAAGGAGAAAGCCCAGGAGGTGGATAGAGCCATGGAAATCGAAAAGTCGTTGGAAATACAGGATGAACAAAGTATAGACCCTTCAACAGCCTCAGACTCCGCTCCGAAACGCCCGTTCACCCCAGGGGGTCCCGGCTCACAATGGCGAATGACTCGCTTGAAACGAGTTTACGAAACTGCTGAGGAAGAAGGCCGAGATGTACTCGAAGTTGCACTGGAACGGTTCGATTCAGCGGAGGCCTGGGAATTAGCGCAGGAGGAACGCCGGATTCTGGATGAAAGAGACGGACGGAGAGGACGCCCACAGGACAGATTCGAAATCGGCGATAGAGGAGGGGGAGGCGAAAAAGGTTTCATGTTTTCCGGCTCATCGACTCGAAGTTCATCCTTCCGCCGGCCTGGCGGGAGCGGTCCATCCACACCTTCCGCAGGTGGACCACCGGTGAATCGTCGGCTCGATTCGCTACGTCTACCTTCTCAAGCCAGTTCACCGTTACAACAAAGTCATACACCTATACCTTCCGTTTTAACACCTCCGCCTTCACAATCATCAAGTAGGAGGGCCCTCTCACCTTCCTCACTCAACAAATTACAAGCCAAGGTCCTCCGTGCTAAACTGGTTGGTGCACCAAACGCGGAAAAATTGGAGCGTGAATATGAGGACGCTCAGAGGGTAGCGAATGGGTTTGGTGATGCCAGTCCTCGTACTTCTGGCAAGCAGAACGTCAAGGTGGAGGTGCTGCCAACTTTGGACGGCAGAGGCCGTCTGTATGACATTGGTTCCGGTTCGAATGGCAAGGATGAGGAGGGGGACCCTGCTAGAGCAGGCAATCGGAGAAAGAAGGAAAAAGTCTGTGATAATTGCCTTATTTTCTTCCTCGTTCTTAATGCTAATTTCAGTTGATTAATAATAGTATTTCGACACGCACGACCCGCGTACAGGGGAAATTGTCCGATACAACGCTGATGACGATAGTACCACTCTCACGGAGATGCTCCGACAGGAGAGGTTTGGTGGTGGGATGGCTGATCAAAAGGATCAGGATATGGTGTTAGCGAGAGCGATTGTTGGAGATGGAAAGTTCGAGGTGAATAAAGTTCCTTTCCACTATTCATTGACTTTTACTCATATCCATGGCTTTTAGAACGACCTCGACTACATCGACGATAACGCTGCGAAATTGGGCCGGCAAAAAATGCGTTCGGATGCTATGAAGAGGCAGTTTGCTATTCATGGTACGTGTCAAAGCTGTTCGCTGCTCCTCCTGTATCTTTCTCTTTGCACTACAAGTCCATCATCTCTGCGTAAACATCATCTGACCTATTCGTTATCACCAAATGCATGATTTCTGATGCATGTCCATCTACTGACGCGTTTCCTTTCAGACTACAAACGCACTCAAAAAGCACTCGCCGACTGCGATTTCTGCTTCTCTGGATCGGGCTCGGGTAAATCTTTCTCTATCTCCTTCTATCCTCTTCCCGGTCCTATCTCTTTCTCGCTACCTTCCACTAAAAAGGCCTTGATGTCCTCGTTTTTGCTTCGTCTCTTTTCATTCAACTACCTCATCTCACTACCATCCATCCTAACTTTATCTCCCCTTCCCACAGGCCCCGACGCAGACGAGGTCCCTCCCCGGGCACCTATGATCGCGCTCGGAACTCGCGTGTATCTCTCTTGTACGATCCATGAAGAGCTTGTACCCGGGCACTGTCTTATTGTCCCAATCCAGCATTGCTTGACTATGCTGGAAGGAGATGATGACGTTTGGGATGAAGTCAAAGTAGGTTTCTCGTCTCTTCACAAACTTTCCCCTGTTTTCTCAAGCGCATTTTTTTTGATGTTTACTGTTAGAACTTTATGAAGACCCTTATGCGGATGTTCTCCGAGCAAGAACCTCAGAAGGGCGTGTTGTTTTACGAAACTGTCACTCCTAGGTCGATGAAAGGACAAAGACACTCGTATATTGAGTGTGTACCGGTGGAATGGGAAGTATGGGAGGTACTAGGTGGTTATTTCAAGGTAATCTTGTTTCAACAGAGGGTGGTCATGATGATGAATAATGCTCGCTGACCTTACTACCTGTCTGTCTCTCCCAGGAATCGATACTTTCATCTGGTTCTGAATGGTCCACCCACCGCAAACTAATCGATTTTGCCGCCCGGCCGGGCGGTTTCAGGCGATCAATGGTCCCGAATCTGCCTTACTTTATGGTTCAGTTTGACTACAAGGGCGAGAAGGGCTATGGACATGTCATTGAAAGTGATGGTGGAGGTGCGGGGAGGAACGGGGGAAAGAGTAAAGTCGGGCATGGGTTGGGAGATGACGAGGAGATGGACGATGTGCTTGGGATGGAAGGAACAGGGGAGAAGGGTGGTGGAGAGTTTCCGAGGTGGGTCTTTGGTTTCTAATTCCAAATATGATTCGTAGTCGTTAATTATTCTCATGTGAATTTCTTGTTGCAGGTATTTCGCCGCAGAAATCATCGGCAATGTACTTGGCCTTGAACCTAGGAAGTGGAGGAGGCCAAGGAAGGTACTGGGTGGAGTGCGGGATAAGGAGAGGGTAAAGGAATTCAGGGCTATGTACGATAGATACGATTGGACGGGAATGATTGGGAAAGAGTAAATAAGTAGCTGTGATTTGAGTATAAATTGCCTTCTGTGGAGATACTATCACACCTTGCTTGGGATGTTCTTTTACAGTCCTACTGCATTTTTTACAACTCAAATTGAATGATGTACACCAAATAGTTATACACTAATGTAAGTATTGACTTTTGGCTAAGGCATTCAGCAAAATAAATCTAAAGGAATGATGCAAAAAATAATGAATCTTTGATATGGCTACCAGCCAACAGGGACCAATCTGGACCAATCAATAAACTCAGGCTGATCTCATTCGAACGGGGATATCACATAAAACAACAATGGTAGAGAGGAAGATCTCCGAACAGGAGAGCGCAGCATGCAGTAGAAAGTGTGAGAAGATTTCCGGCGCGCGTAGAAAGGACCGTTGCAAGCAAGAGGGCGGTTAATGCCCTATATCTTCAGAAGTCCAATTAATGTAAAGTCGTGACTGTCAAAATTTGTTGTATTTATTTTGCGAATTGGCATGCATCTGCAAAACCTGGATATTCGGCTAAGGTCTGAGAGCAGATCCCAGTGCTGAAAGCACTGAAAGCAGTATGCTCTGAGTGCTTTCACTGCTGGGAAGTGCTCCCAACTGCTTTCGGACCCTTAGCCGAAAATACAGGTTTTGCAGATGTGGCAGGAATAACGATCCAGGGGCAGATCCGGGGGTTGTTGTTTTGACCAGGTTCTCTTCGCGATCGTTGCACGACACGTGATGTGACATCTGCGCGTCTTCACAAACTATCACCATGTCCTCCGATACCCTGATTCTCCCAACGCCGGAAATCTTTTCCGCCTTCCCGTACACACCGCCATATAATATCCAGGCCCAACTCATGCGACACTTATACGAGGCAATAGAAAACAGAAAAGTCACTGTTATCGAATCTCCTACAGGAACTGGGAAAACGTCCAGTCTTCTTTGTGCAGGCCTCACCTGGTTACATGATGAAAAAAATCGCGCAAGGAAGGGAAAACTGAACAACGCGGCTACTGGTGATGATTGGGTTTCCACACAAACCCGTGACCGACTCCGCCGCCAGCTTGAGGCGGAGGAGTTGGAGTGTGAGCAAAGGTTGGCGGATGCTAGGCAGAAAGAGGCCCAACTGAAAAGTAGAGCACGGGTGTGGAAGAAACCGAAACCTGATGATAAGCCTCAGCAACCGTTCATTGACGCAGATGCCTCGTTTCTCCCTGAAGACGACGGCACACCAGGAGACGATGATATGAACCTATCGCCTGCGGTGAAAGCGTTAATGGCCCGGTGCGCTTGATTACCTCTATTCTCAACTGTGATCTCATCTTTCACATGATTCATACAGTATGAAATCCCATACTGACAGCGAGGAACTGGAAATGACGTGCACCAAAATCTACTACGCCTCTCGCACCCATTCACAACTTACACAAGTATTGCCTGAGCTGAGAAAGCTGAAAATACCTAGATGCAGTATGGCTAATATTGATGCAGTGCCTAATTTGGACCAGGATGTGCCCTACTCTCTCGGTAAACGCAAAGAGCAAGACAATTTATCGTCAATTTGCTCGGATGATCACAAATACTATCAATCGCGCGCTCTCTCTCTTGGGTCGCGAAAACACCTCTGTATCAATGCTGAGCTGCGTGGCCGAGTAAGAGACATCGATGAAGGATGCAGGGAGCTCCTGGCTGGTGGGTCTGTATCCAGTCTCAATTACGACCTATACTCATATTGTCTTTTCTTAAGAAAACCGCTGTCCTTATCTCCCTCCGGTCGGTGAGGTAGTGAGAATGAATGAGTTTAGGGATCAAATTTTGGTGAGTGAGTCGCGAATTTGGAATCTAGTTATATCCCTCATATTGGCATGTCAATAGGCTACCCCCAAAGACATCGAAGATCTTGCTCTCTCAGGTCGAGTATCTGGTATCTGTCCGTATTTCGCATCTAGAAAGGCTATTCCGCAAGCAGAGGTCAGAATAACTTCGTAAAACCCGTGCAAACTTGATTAAAATTTGCGGTCTTAGCTCATTACTCTCCCTTACAATCTTCTACTTCAAAAATCTGCACGGGAGGCTCTGGGAATCGACTTGAAGGATCAGATTGTCGTTGTAGACGAAGGTCATAGTAAGTTGCTCATGTTTTAGGTGTTTTTGGACTCTCTTCCCTTCATCTTTCAATCACTCTTACTCATATATTTGTCTGCCGTTTGATGTCGCGCTTGATCAATTAGACCTAATACCCACCCTCCTCTCTCTCTCTACGGTTCATCTATCCCTTCCGCTCCTACAGACCGCGCTATACCAGGTCACTACTTATGTCACCAGGTTCCGAAACAAACTCAACCCAGCAAACCTCGTTCAATTAAAACGCTTGCTGGCGTTCTTGAACGCACTCGCTAGATATTCAGGGGAATGGAGGGACATGAGAGTTGAGCCACGAGCGAACGATACTCAATCCGCTCAATCAGAAGTTTCGCCGACGACGAAAACGGAGCAGAAATCACAACAACTCGAGGTTCAAGAGGTCTTAACTCCCGCTGAGCTTATCGAGCGCATGGGAAGGAAGGTCTTGGGGCTGAACATGTTGGAGATTGTCAATTATCTTAAGAAGAGCAAGGTATGTTGTCGCGTCCATTTGACTTCAATGTTCCTTATCCTCTGTAGATAGCTAGGAAAATATCCGGATACGCTGAGAAGTTGATCGAGCAAGCAGAAAAAGATAAGGAGCTTGAAGTTGCTTCTGCGGGTGAGCGTCTTCTCTTATTCTTCCGAATTATGTTGACAATGGATGTGTCTTCATCTAGACCCAAAGAAAAAGGTCTCGGGAAGCAGAAAAGGTGTCGTTCCGCCTTTGCATGTCATCGAAGACTTAATGACTGCTCTTGCTGGGGCTACGGATGGTGTGTATCATACACCTATAATCCAGACACTCAATAGTAATACGTATATTATTTGTTCTTGGCAGATGGACGCATATCCCTGACCCTCATCAGTACCTCCGGTCCTTCCATAGCTTCGAATTCGAGGCTAAAGCAACCATCTACCGTGGAAATTAAGTACCACCTCCTCAACCCTGCCCCACATTTCCGTGATGTTGTGGACGAGGCAAGGGCTGTGATTATCGCGGGAGGTACGATGAGTCCGGTTCGTTGGCGGTCATTCCTTAAAATTTAGGATTCACTCATTGTGTTTCCTATATGAAGATCTCCGATGTGCAAAATCAACTCTTCTCTCATCTTCCTCCGGAACGCATAACAAGCTTCTCCTGCGGACACATAATTCCCCCAGAAAATGTGTTGACGGTCGCAGTGACTAAAGGTCGGTTTTTGTTCGAGGTCATCCGGACTCTACCATGACATTCCACTCCAGGCCCTTCAGGACGTGAACTCGATTTCCGGGCGGGAAAGCAAGGAGATTCATCAACTCTTTCCGACCTCGGCCAAATCATCCTCAACTTCACAAGAATCATACCAGGAGGAATGATTGTGTTTTTTCCGTCATACAAATTCCTGGAAAATGCGAAATCCGCGTGGGCTTTGGCAACGGGCGGAGGGTATCTGGAGAAATTCGGTGCGAAAAAGAAAGTGGGTAGGATGCAATGCTTCGATGTGATGAGGTGTTCATTTGCTGTTAGGTTTTCTTTGAACCAGAAGATCAAGCGGGAGTAGAGAGTGTTCTACAGCAATACGCTACAGCGGTAGCTGGTTCATTGGTGAGCTTGCTTCTTGAACGTGTGTTCTGCCGTTTATCGAAACTCTACAAAAACTCCCAGACAACGTCTCAAACAGGCGCCCTCCTCCTCGCCGTTATAGGCGCAAAGCTTTCCGAAGGCTTGAATTTTGCGGATGATCTCGCCAGGGCCGTTGTCATTGTTGGTCTTCCTTTTGCGAACCTAGCGTCAGCAGAACTGAGAGAGCGGATGAGGTATGTCAAGAGGGAGGAGGAGAAACTTCTAAGAGAGGGAAGAAAAGAAACCGTGGAGGGTGTACGACCTATTGTTCTGAGAGGCAAAGATGCTGCCGCGGAGCTGTACGAGAACATGTGTATGAACGCTGTCAATCAGAGTATAGGTGGGTTGTAGTCCCGCATCAGACCTCATGTATGTTTCATTCCCCGAATGGGTTGTTCTCACTGTCTTCATTCAGGTCGCGCAATTCGTCACCGAGGTGACTGGGCAGCACTTCTCCTTCTTGATCAGAGATATTCTAATCTCTCCATCCGGGGGAAACTGCCCAAATGGCTTGGAGGAGACAATCTAGTTATTCCAGGACAATTTGGAGGTGTTATGAAGCAGATGGGCGCTTTTTTTCGCGCCAAATGCAGAACAGGATAAATGTATAGTAGTACGGTGTAGACGGAAGGTTATCGGGAAAGCAGTCATATGAGCGGTAATATAACCGCCCATATCTGGTGTTATGCAGGGTTAGGGCTTCAAATGCGGCTGTATCTGGGCTGTACAGCCAATACTCAGCCAATAGATCACTACACGGAGACCATTGGCAAGCACACCATCCATTCCAACAACACAATATCTTCATATTTATGGGCCAATCGCCACATGTGCCTTGTTTAGGAATATCTTGTTCATGCATTATTCCCGTCGCTAGCTTTATCCTGAATCATTGCGAGCTTCAAGTTGTTCGTCATCTATCAGGTCCCACCTTGTTCCTTCGGCTTGAATGGGATATCGTTCATATAAGGAGTGCAAAAAGGTGTCTCTCCAATAGCACACTGTTGTGCTATGGACTGCTATGTTTCTGGATCTGTAGGTCCACCTCCCTTCTGACTGCAATCCTCTGTTGAAAGCTCAACACACTTCCTTTGACTCATTTTCTTGTATCTCGGTGCACACCAAGTCAGCAGTGGTCCACGGAGCCTAACATTTATTCAAGTCCGATCCAGGCTTACAAATACAGCACTTCTTGAGTCACCGTTGAAGGCGTTGAGGCGTTGACTCCCTTGGAGTCTAAAACTTACAGTCAAATTCGCTGTGTCACCTTTTATCTTGCATAAAGGTGGTTGCAGGTTCAATGCACTCATTCAAATTCGGATCTTTCCCATCATTTCGCCTTCCAAATCCTCTACTCAAGTGATACTATGACGTTCTTCGCTGGTGCCACCAATTTCAGTATCAACAATGGTCCTGGTGGGAATGGTCCGATATTTCAACACTTTCGCGGTGATTGTCACTATATCTATCATTCTTCGTCTGTGAGGCAGAGCAGAACAACTGTTTCGAGTAGGTTAGTGACCAGTATAATCTTTGACTTGTACTTTGAAATCATTCTAATTCTTAGTGTTAGACCACTGGACTCATCAAGACGCCACAATGAATCCTTAGGAAATCTTCCTTCAACCATAAGTAATAGTCGAAGTGAAAGACTGGGAATAAATAGGAGCGAATCCAATGTTCACAATCATGTAGTGACATATCCACTCTATGAGTAAGTGTCTAACAACATGGGTTCCGGTCATCGTGTATTAACAGGGCAAGTAGCAGCTCTGGGACCAATGGAACAAGTTCGCCCCAGCCTAGCCGTCAAATAGGCGGTAATAGAAGAAGACAATCTCAAATTCGCCAAGATACCCCTTCGTGGACCGAATTGACTAGTCACGATTATTCAACCGATACGTGAGTCACTGATTTATTTATTGCCGCGGCACGCTCACTAGCGCATCCAACCTGCATGCATGAAACAGAGAGCGGCTGGAATACTACAACGTCAATGTAGGGCCCCCGGATTGGATTCACAACGCTCAAGACAATAGACTCTCGACATCTTTGCGTACTCGCGGAAATCGGATTTCAACCTATGACCAGGAGAGAGAACAATATCGCAGGAGTAGAGAGCGTTATCATTTAGAAAGGGAACAATACCGCCAGGAAAGAGAACGATATCGTCTGGAAAGAGAACGTGGCCGTCTTCAGAGAGGACAAAGCGGAACCTTACCCAACTTTAGCATCAATGGCGGTGTGTTCAACGTCGTCAACGGAGGTGTACAATCTTCCGGACAGGGGGCATTCGTAAATCGGGACCACTCCAACCGTCTCCATCACCACCTCGCAGAGCCATGGCAAAACTATTATGGAAATCCCGATGATTATATCCAGGTAGACGAAGACTATATTCCACCAGGGATGTTTGAAGAAAATGTCCAGCGGGATCCCGAGATTTTATATGAGGCCCCTGCTCCTTCGTATGCAGAGAGCGCGTTGGACATATTGCTTGAATCTGGAGGCCGCAAGACTGAGGAAGGTGGAAGTTCGGAAGCTGAAACTCCGTTGTACACTGAGGATGATATGGACCCTATTTCTGCTTATACTGAGGTTGATACTATGATTTAAAAATTGGTATTCGGGTATATCCTGTTAAGAATATTTTAGCACTCGTTTACTGTCACTATGTCACCTATAAAAATATGCTGTACTGATAACCTGCTACATTATTTCTCCAATGGATGCTCTTTTGATGGACTTCCGTATGTGCGTATGCCTGAGCATTGATTATCCTATCCTATCCTATCCTCTGCCAGTTCGTTCCATTGGATACAAACATCCTGAAATCAATTCGCTAACATCGAAAAAGATGAATTATATTTGACAGAAGATACTCTACGTATAGTAACTAGTACTATGTCTATATTTGATATGAATAAGTCTCGAATAGCGTATCGTATGATGAAATGGGCACCGTCATCCTGAAATCCAATTCTTTTCTGAAGTACAACATGAATAGGTTAGTATCCCCAATACTTCTTTTCAATCCAGCGTAAAGGAGGATAGATGATGGAAGAAAAAGCAAAAGCTAGCTCAAAACCTTGATTCGTCCGCCAATATCAGCATGGGGCACAACCAGGAATCAAAAAGACCATACTGACCAATATCACCCCCAAACTCAGGATCTCCGATCATTCCTCCGATAACACCAATATACCACGTCTGTGCCATCCCGAGTACTGCGCCTGCAACCCCGCAAGCCAACGCAACGAAGCTCGCAACACCCAAAGGAAGCTTACGCCAGTCACTGAAGTCCTCGGGATTATAGTTGGTCCATTTCCCATGACGGAAGATGAGATGCTCTTCGATGAGGATGGTGGAGAAGATGGCGAGCCAATAAGCCAAGATATTGAGCATGGTTTCAAGCCATTCTTCAAAATGGCTTGCACCGGCGATCGCCAGAACAATGTAGACGACACTGCCAATGATGACGATGAAGATTCGCGGTATGGCTTGGGCGTAGGGATGAATATTCTGCAATATGGTTGTTAAAAAAATTGGCGTCGAGACATAACGGAACGAACCTGGAAAGTCAAGGCCAGAGAGTACATGTTTGGGATATTGTTCGCGATGATACTCAATGCCATGATTACCAGAAGAAATGAACCGAATCCGCCCATTGGTCCAGCCAGACCAGCACCGAGCAAACCGCCTACTGAGTTTTCGGCATACGCATCGGCCCAAGTTGTCTTCTGATTGAAGGTAGTCATTGCCGCAGCTCCAAGGGTTTCCACAAGGATGAGTGGTAGATTAAGACCGAGGTATGTCCAGAAGAAAATCTTGACGGAGGACATGTCTTCAGGCATGCGAACAGTGTAATCTGCGGCCAAGCTGAACACATACTCAGGATATTTTCCCCGATAACGGAAGCAATGCAATGATTACCTTGTCCAACCAAGCGCAAATCCGGCTAAGGTGCATCGGTTCGGAAGTTGGAAGTCTGATAAACCGCAAAGATACGCACCAACTGTGGCGCCAAAAGAAATGATATCTCCAGCTTCGACCGTTCCCGAGCCACCGAAATCGCTTTCAGTAAACCGGGTAATTTGACCTGAGTATATAACGAAAATGATAGCAACCTGTATACCATACTTAGGTATAATCGAGTTAAAGGCTTTGCAGAATCACTTACAGGAACCCAAGCGTACTTCTCATACAAATGCACCACACGATATCCCATGAAGGATACCATGATCGTTCCGATAGCGATCACAATGATTGCAGCGGCGGTCGGAATTTGATGCCTAGTGCTTACAGCACGAAGGGTTTGTGCACCAACGATAGAGTTGACCACAGACCAGCCCACACATGCTATACAGTTGAGAATGATGGGGAATTGCGATGTAAAGTACCCGAAAGAAAATTTAGAAAGCGTAAGTTGACGGAGACCGAGCTTGGCACCCCAAGTGGAAAAGTAAGCCACGGGAAGGGTGCAAAAAAGGTTGAAGAAGATGATTGTCAGAGCAGCATCTTTAAGTCCTAGATAGAATATCGAGTTTCCTAAGCATCCAATGGAAAAGGTCGATATCTGTTCGGGGACGATTAGGACAGATTGTTGATGAGTGCCAATATACGAACCGTCATGTTAGCAGCCAGCCACATCCAGAATGGAGCCAGAGGGGCTAGGAACAAAGATTGAGCACAGATATCAGAGCTTTGAAAAAGTCATACATGTCTGGGTACGCTGGTCTGGAGGAACACGTTCAATACCATGCGCTTCGACCCCGTACTTGTCTAAAAATTCAACAATGGCCCAGAGTTTGGCAAACTTTGAGCGAGGGACATCATCGCTCAAACGTTCCAACGCGTTGGCCTCATGGATATCATCTCTATAATTCAGGGGAATATTAGATTCGTTCGTGAAGGAAGTACAATGACGAAACGTACGAAACACCATAGCTAGAAGACTTCTCTACGTCAAAGAGGCCAAACTTGGTGTTGGACATGTCAGCCAATATGATGTTTGAAGAAAGTGGGATGAGGGAGAGAGGCAAAGTAGCATATTATTGAGACCCAAATTTTTTTATCGGGGATTAGGGGAACATGGGGATGTTGCTGCCCGGAGCACATGGCATTCGCGTCTATTCGCGCCCGCCGTTGATGCGCTTTTCGGCCCCCACGACAGAAAATCGAATTCATTTCGAATTTTACTCGAGCGCCGTCCCTCCTCACTCCCCGCTCCTTTTTCTCCAGAGTCTATCCTTCCCCCTTGACAGGATCAGCAGTTGGTACCCGCAAAGTTCACCAAATGTCCTCAAAGAAGATGCAATAACTCTAGTCACAGCACAGTGTGAAACGTTAGGCCATTGTATGGTAAATCGATAAACAGTCTCACGGGGCAAAAAATCCAGTAATCGAGATATTGAGCAGAATCATTCTCCTTCATTATCTCGCTCTAGCTCGCTCCTGGCAACTATAGCAACTTATAGCCTCCTATATGACAGCCTATAGATCAGGATCTGCGCAGATTAGGTACACGGACGATAGGTCATCTCCCTCGCCTGGAAGTTTTCTGAATTTCCAATACCAATTCAGTGTCACACATAACGAAGCATGATAGCGGAAACTATATATCGTCCTCGCAAAAGTATCCATGATCAAGTTCTCCTCGGTTCCTCAATGGAGGTTGCCTTCCTCTTGATTGCATTCGTCATCGTCCAAATGTCCATCTTCCATGGTTGAATCCAAGTCTGCAGTATTTGAAATCACTGTCTCACTAATGAGGACCCCTCGTTTGTCGAATACTAGTTCAAGCTCAGGGTTAGAGGGCGCAAGAGTTCTGTTGTTCCCTATCGATCCATCGTCTTTCCCACATTGTTTGTCAGTTTGAGACGTTGGTGCTTCTGAAGAGCGTAGACATTCTTATCATGACTTTGGAGTTCAATCAATAGGGGTGCGTCGTCTGTCGTGATGAGGTGGTGAACTTGGTACCACTTGGTGAATTATAGGATGAGACAAATGAAAAATGAATTTATTGGAATGACGGTGATTGCGAAATATAGTAAAAAAAGTCGAGTCGATGATGTGGAAGGGACAAAATGGGGCCGTCAGCCAGCAGGGAATATTTTATGACACATCAGTAGCCCCAGTAAAATTTTTCGATCCATCGCAAAGGGGGGTAGACAATAGCAGAGAAAGCAAAAGCCAGCTCGAAACCTGCATCGAGTGTGTCAGCGAAGGGGATAGTGTAGGAAACATCTACTTATACTGACCAATATCACCCCCGAACTCAGGATTTCCGATCATTCCTCCAATGACACCAATATACCACGACTGGGCCATCCCGAGCACAGCTCCCGCAACCCCGCAAGACAACGCAATGAAACTGGCCACCCCCAACGGAAGTTTACGCCAGTTATTTTAATCCTCAGGATTGTAATTCGACCATTTTCCGCGCCGGAAAATGAGATGTTCCTCGATGAGGATAGCGGAGAAGATGGCAAGCCAATAGGCGAGGATGTCGAGCATAGTCTCCAGCCACCCGACAAAATGACTTGCACCTGCGATTGCGAGGATGATATAGACCACACTACCGATGATCACGATGAAGATTCGGGGTATGGCTTGCGCATATGGGTGTATATTCTTTAACAGACCGTTAGAGAAGAGTAATGCTGATGGACCGTTGAACAAACCTGGAAAGTCAAAGCTAAAGAATACATGGCTGGAATATTGGTCGCGATGATACTCAATGCCATGATTACCAGAAGAAATGAACCGAATCCGCCCATTGGTCCAGCAAGGCCGGCACCGAGAAGACCACCAACCGAATTTTCTGCGTACGCGTCTGCCCAGGTCGTCTTCTGGTTGAAAGTAGACATCGCTGCCGCACCGAGAATTTCCACGAGGATGAGTGGAACATTGAGACCGAGATATGTCCAGAAAAAAATCTTGACAGAGGACATGTCTTCGGGCATGCGAACAGTGTAGTCTGCCGCGTAGCTAAACGCAGTTTGTGGTTATTTTGTGATTTCAAGTCAAGTTTACTCACCTTACCCATCCAATCGCATATCCAGCTCGCAATGAAAACGTCAATTAGTTCCGAATTTAAATGGGAGCAATGCAGGGGACACACCGATCGTTGCACCAAACGAAAGAACGTTTCCAGCTTCAATGGTTCCCGAATTACGGAAATCGCTTTCGATGAAACGGTTAATCTGACCTAAGTATATAATGAAGATGATTGTGACCTAGATCTCATTCTCAGTGTGATAGAGAGGGCTCACAGAATCACTTACAGGAATCCAAGCATATTGCTCATACAGGTGAACCACACGATATCCCATGAAAGAGATCGTTATAGGACCGATAGCGATCACAACAATTGCAGCAGCGGTCGGGATTTGATGCGCTGTGCTTACAGCACGTAGAGTCTGTGCGCCAACAATTGAGTTGACCACGGACCAGCCAACACATGCTATACAGTTGAGGATGATGGGGACCTGCGATGTAAAATACCCGAACGAAAATTTAGAGAGTGTAAGTTGACGAAGACCGAGCTTGGGACCCCAGGTGGAAAAGTAAGCCACTGGAAGGTTACAAAGAAGATTGAAGAAGATGATCGTTAAAGCAGCATCCTTGAAGCCAAGGGAGAATACGGGGCCGCCTAAGCATCCGAGAGAAAAAGTCGCAATCTACACACAGGTGGCGCCATTAAACCTATTTTACATATCTGTGAAGGAACTTGTACCGTCATGTTAGCTGCTAGCCACATCCAGAATGCAGATAAAGGGTCTAACAGCGAAAAACGGTTAATGTGAACAGATAGACATGTGAAGATCATACACATCTGTGTTCGTTGGTCTGAAGGAACGCGTTCGATACCACGGGCTTCGACGCCGTACTTATCCAAAAATTCGACAATGGCCCAGAGTTTAGCAAATTTCAAGCGAGGGACGTTGTCGCTCAAACGTTCTAACGAGCTGGCCTCATCAACATCGTCTCTATTCAGGCGATAGGTAAGATACATGAGAGAAAAATAAGAAATGGCGTCGAAGACATACGAAGCACCCGGCCCATAACTGAAAGACTTTTCTGGGTCGCCTGATTTTGTGTCGGACATGTCATTCGGATGAGTTGAGAGAGTACTTTGAGAAGGTTAGATGATCCAAGGGTCTCTTATCTCTGATTTTATTCGGAGATAAAGGGAGCGTAAGATTGCAGCAGGTGACAATATTAAAAGTTACAATACTTCCGCATGTCGCCTCTCTACATCCATCCCAGCTATAAGGAGAAGATAACGAAAGCAACCAAGATGAGAAGCAAAATCAGTCAGACATACAGCCTCAGAATTCTCCTGCCCTTTGTCCTTGTCCTCCACAAAACATATACTCAGTGCTCAAGAGCAACTTCACGATGTTCGTGTTTTTGATCTTCGTAGTACTCTTGTGCGACGTTTTCGGATACGGATCCTCAAATGCTTGAATTCAAGATCGTAGTATTTGCAACTATTGAGCGGTTTTGACAACGAGGATCCTATTCTTCCAGGTCTAGGATATCTTCCGCGAAATCGAGCTCCCAGTCAGATTTTCCTATTGTCCCATTGTCTTCCGCACGATATTTATTACCTTGAGACATGATCGTAGTGAGACCGGACGAATTGTGAAGTTGCGGGTGAAGAGGTAAAGCATCAGCGTCAGCGTCAGCCCCCAAGTCGAAGTCAAACTTGACATCCATGGCGCTCATAAGCATGTCTGCGTCCAAAAAGGTATTTGAAGCCACGTTGTCTGAGTCCTTGAACGTGATTGATGTGTGCGCTTTGTGATAATTGAAAAACTTGATTGCAGAATCTGGTCCATGGGGTGTACGAGAACAGCGAGACTCATTAACATTATCGTTGTGGTTGCAGTTTCCGTTTTTGTGCTCATTTTGTGATAGATAAAATGAGATAGGCGATACTGGCAAGGCAGAAGAGGAAGAAGGGCCTGATTGCGAAGAGAGTAAGGTATGAAGTGCTGAAGAAGCCAAAGATGACTGAGTAGTCTGAGAAGAAGATTGAGAAGAGCTAAGTGTCGTGAAGGAGACACAATTTTGCTTTCCGCTAAAGGGGCGGTCGTCGTCGTCGTTATCCGAGAGAATGTCGCCTCCGAGCACTTCAGAATCGATAGCGTGATTTTTGATAGCTTCGTGGATGAGAGGAAAAGAGATGAGGATATGCTCTTGTTCTTGATCGGAGTTGTCGGACCCGAAATCGAGAGATGGTGGCTCCTTGAAGCGATCAGACCCAGATTCAGAATGCGAGGCAGTGAAATGGGCAAGAGGAGCAAAAGAAACAGAGGAGGAAGACCCATTAGCAGCACATATATCCATGCCTTTCATGTCGTCGTCCGATAGCAGGTGGTCTACACATTTTTGACTATCACGTAGTTCACTACCCGAGTCAATGTCCAAAACGTCGCCGGAGTAGTGTAAGGGGCACAGTGGGCCAGCGTCAACGTCCGAATCAATGTCCAGAACGTCAGAAAATGGGTGTTTTGAGATGTCTATTTCGTATTCCAAGATGTGATGAGGGCGTGGGACAGCCTGAGGTGCAGCATGCGGCAGGAGATCTAAGTAATCATCCATATCCAGAATTAAATCCGAATCCCGGTCCATGTTGAAATCCATTTCTACATCAGGCACGAAACTAGAGGCAAAGAAAGCGCGAGAAGCTGAAGGAACATTTCCTGCTTCGGATTCAGAGAAGATGGATGTGTGACACTCCAGATGGTTACAGTGCTCATTGGCCAGAGCCTCAAGGCTTCGGTGAGGGCGTGGAAGTCCAGGATCTGACGATAGACAAACCATTTCGTCGTCAGCATCAACAATAGCCTTAGAACCGTCATAAGCTGAGTCGTTCGCATCGGAATCAAATATCATATCTGAATGGGTCGTTGAAACTGCGGGAGTTGGAGAAGTAGCCAGAGAGTCATCCGCTGCCCAGTCTCTGTCCAGGAAGCCTTGTCTAAATAGGTCGAAAGCCTCATCGTAATTGCGACCTGGAATGGATGATGTATGGTCGCCTTCATCGTATCCAACAAATTCCGCAGGTTCAGCGTCATTTGTATAAGAGGATTCGGCTGAGTAGTCGCGCGAGAGCTCCTCGTCATCATGTGTATCCGTATTGGTCATCGGCAGAATGGGTGTGGTCTATGCGAACGCATGAACTTTCAGAAATGCGAGTTGTAGTATGGCTCACCTTAAACATCGGGCGTTTGACTCCGTTGCAGAATAACTTCTCCAGAGAGAGGCAGAAGGCTGTCTCACTGTTCAGTTTTGGAGGCCCAGCGTCTTCGGCATCGGCATCGTCCAGATAAGCTGCAAGCGCAGTCGAGGAAGAGGTATATGCGGTTTGCTGTTGTTTCTGAAGCACCTACAAAGCAATGTCATGGATGTGAAAAAATAATCATTGAACAAGTACTTTTGTGAGCTGCTTGAATTTTGCACGAAAGGCTGGATTTTGTGACCGTTGTGCCATTTCGTCTATGGACCGGAAGATGTTAGAGAAGTATAATGCTTCGATATCCAATTGCTGCTCAACAATAAGTTTCCCAGTATGACTTGACACACAGGAAGCTCAAATACCTGACATAGAGAGCCGAATACAAGAGGATATTTCCTGGAAAGCAAACACTTATGTATGAGCTTCTGAGGGGTGAAACGATTGAAAGCGTACTTGACAAGATGGTGAGTAAGGAAACGTTTCAAGATATTATCTAAGAGACTCATGTATGGCAAAGACAGTCGAGAGGAGAACAAAGTATTGTCGGTTTCTTTGGTGGTCGTTACCGAATATTGCATGTGAATGGAGCGTAGTGTCACGCGTACTGGGACACTGTCGTGAAAAGGAATGCGATTGCGATTAGTCCTGACATTGACTGAAGGAAATCTGAATAAACGATGCGTATTAGGCAAAAATAACACGTACTACTGGGAAAAGGATCAGCACCCTCTCCAATGTATAATTTGGACATGAAACTCAGGCCGAGTTGGTCCGCGTTGGCCCGCAGAAAGTCTACAAAGTGCTGAGCAAGTTGAGACTTGATAAGCACTTCGGAAAGTATCCGTTTCCGATTGAGCATTGCCGACAATGAGAAAACGATGGTCGAGGCTGGCACGATGGCGACATTTTCCGGGAATCTTGATTTTTTCGCAGATAAAGAATTATCAAAGTCTTTGTGAGTAAGATAATGCTTTGAGCTAAGATTGAGTACAGTGTCTCTGTCTGCTGTGCGCAATTTAGAAGTACATTCAAAGGACGGCATTGCTGGAAGGGGCTACATAAAGAAGAGAATGGTGCACCGTGCAGTGTTTGTGCTTCAGCGATTAGCTAATATATCACACTGCCACAAAGCTATTGAACGTCCGATTCTTCACAGCGGTCTGTCTCTACTTGCCTTCGTTTTCTGCTCCTTCTTCCAGACTCCCGCATCCAGCGGGGTCAATCAAATTCAATCTTTGAGATGGTTGATATTTCTCCTGATCATTGAACAACTGTTCATTGCTAATCGATTGCTCTAATCAGGCCAGTGAGCTCGACCAGAAGATTCAAGATGTCTTCAAACACATCCAAACAGAGCGAAAGATCTTAGAGGCTTCTCAGCTCCTACGACAGGCAACGACTAACCAGGATGTTTTACGAAGAAATGATGCCAAGATCAGAGAAACTGAACGATCCCTTTCATATTTCGAAGAGACACTCCGCGAGCTTCAGGCTCGCAAGATGCAGCAGAATGAGCCTGGACGCTCTTCCGGTCCTCAGGTGACATTCAACAAATACCTTCTCTAACCCAACGATTCACCCAAATCATTCAGGTTCCTCCGAAGGAAGACCGATACGGCCGCGACAACCCAGCGGACACGTCCATGAAGCGTTCTCTTGATTCAAGTGCTTCCGGATCGCCCCAAACCAAAGCATACTCTAACCTCGATCTAATTAAAGCCGAGACTCCCCTTACATCAGCTAAAATCTCGAAAATGCTGCATCAGCTCGAGTTCAAACTTCAAGTCGAAATGCAGTACAAGAGAGGCATCGATAAGATGGCAAAACTATACCAGGCTGATGGAGACAAGAAATCGAGGCAGGACGCGGAGAGCAAGAAGGTAGAGAGTGAGAAGAAAATACAGCTTCTTCAATTGGCTCGAAAACGGTACAAAAATCTGCATGTTTTGGACGATGCCCTCGCCGAGGAAGAGGAAGAACCTAGTGCGTTTACATCTGCATTGAAATTTCCGCTCCCTCTATAACTTGTACCCCTTCAGACGGTACAGGAATCGAAGGAGAACGGAAAGAAAACCTCCGAGCAAAACCTTTATCAGGTATTCTCTCAGTCACTGTTCGAGGTGCCAGAGAGCTAGACCACGCACCCATCGTTACTCGATTCCGTTCATCCAAAAACCAAGTCGTCGAAACCTCCGTATCACTCAAAGTCGAAGGCACCCAACTAGCTCGATCACATCCTTCCCGCACAGATCGCTGGAATGAAGACTTTGAAATCACTGTCGACAAGGCAAACGAAGTCGAAATTGCCGTTTACGACAAGCAAGTCGGCGAAACACACGCGGTTCCTATAGGTCTATTATGGATCCGCATCAGTGATCTTGTCGAAGCTCTGAGAAGGCAAAAGGTATTTATGGAGAGCGGACAGGGTGGCTGGGTCACTGCTGGCGCTATGCATGGTGATGCTGGTCATCCAAACTCGGCGGACCTGAATGCCCCTCTCAGCTTTGGCGCTGCTCCTCCTGGTGGCTTTGGTCCTCAGGGAGGCATGGGAGATGGTATACCACAACAACCATCTGAAGGTATCGAAGCATGGTTTGCAGTCGAGCCTGCAGGTGCTATTCTCTTGCACTTGAACTTTGGTGAGTCTGTCGCAAACATTTCATGTTAATGCGTGGACGCTCATCGACAAATAATCAGTCAAGGAAAACGTCCGAAAACGCCAGATCGATGCACCTCTCGGCGGTCTAGGTCGTCAAGGCGCTGTGCGTAAACGGAAGGGCGAAGTACATGAGATGAACGGGCACAAGTTTGTTCAAAAGCAGTTTTATCAGCTCATGCTCTGCGCATTTTGCAGCGACTTCTTACTTAACGCCACGGGTTACCAGTGCGAGGATTGCCGTTACACATGTCATAAGAAGTGCCATGAAAAGGTTGTCACGAAATGTATCTCAAAATCCAATACTGGAGTAAGTGCTCTCAGTGACTGTTTATAAACAGAAATTCAAATTGCACCATTCTAGGATGACGAGGAGAAGATCAATCACCGTATCCCTCATCGATTCGAGCCTCTTACCAACATTGGTGCAAACTGGTGTTGTCACTGTGGATACATGCTTCCGCTTGGTCGTAAGAACGCACGTAAATGTTCTGAATGCGACCTAACCTGTCACGCTAATTGCGCGCACCTCGTTCCGGACTTTTGTGGTATGTCGATGGAGACCGCAAATACTCTCCTATCGGACATGCGGGATATCAAGAAACACAGGGCTCAGCGTCCCTCTCAACCATCTGCGCCCCAACAGCCTTCACGTCACAGCCCTCCCGCGGATACTATGGGACGTTTGAAGCTTTCTGGTGCTCCTGAGCCCGAGGCAGATCCGTTTGGTCGTCAACAACCTTCGCTACCCGCTACCCCGCCCAGCGGATATCCCCAGGCTCCGTATTACCCTCAGCAGCAGCAACAACAACAGCCCCCGCTCAGCGGGCCTCCTCCTGGCGCAAGACCACCATCTGCTGGTGTTAAAGCACCACCAGCATACGCCCAAGAACCTCAGCGTCCTCAGACAGGTCCTTATGAACAACTGCAACCTGGTGCTTATCCGGTATGTGAAATTTTATTTTTCGTACTCGCTGCTGGATAGGTTTGGTTACTCAGGGTACTCGTCCGCCTGGACCTCCATCCCCGGTGCAAACAAAGATAGGCCTTCCTTCATCGCCAATGCAACAACAACGACCGCCTGATCGTTCCAGCACAGTTTTACCGACGGCGCAAACACCACCTCAACAGCCGCAGATCCAAATACAACAACAACAGCAGCAGCGTCAGCCTGTCCGACAACAAACTCAGAGACGCAAGGTCGGCTTGGACGATTTCAATTTCTTAGCTGTACTGGGTAAAGGTAACTTTGGTAAAGTCATGTTGGCTGAAGAGAAGAAAACGAATGGGCTTTATGCGATCAAGGTCTTGAAGAAGGAGTTCATCATTGATAACGATGAGGTTGAGAGGTTAGCTAACGTTGATGCATTGCATGGCAGCTTGCACTAACGATTGCATAGCACCCGATCAGAGAAGCGTGTATTCTTAGCTGCTGCTAAAGAACGACATCCGTTCCTGCTTGGGCTGCATTCATGTTTCCAGACCGAGACACGAGTGTACTTCGTTATGGAATATGTCAGCGGTGGTGATCTCATGTTGCACATTCAACGAAAGCAATTTTCGCTACGACAAGCCAAGTTTTACGCATCAGAGGTACTTTTAGCATTGGAGTATTTCCATTCGCAAGGCATTATCTATAGGTCCGTTTGAATCGTTATGAACTTCCCGCAGCTGACCTTAATGTTGTGCTTAATAGAGATCTGAAGCTAGACAACATCTTGCTTACGTTGGACGGGCATGTTAAAGTTGCTGATTACGGTCTTTGCAAGGAGGAAATGTGGTTTGGTCAGACGACGAGTACTTTTTGTGGGACGCCCGAGTTTATGGCTCCGGAGGTGTGTAATGAAAATCTACAACTTGATGCATGGTTTATAATTCTTCGATCAATAGATTTTACTTGAGCAACGCTACGGTCGTGCCGTGGATTGGTGGGCGTTCGGGGTCCTTACTTATGAGATGTTACTGGGACAGTCGCCGTTCCGTGGTGACGATGAGGACGAAATCTTCGACGCTATATTGGAAGACGAGCCTTTGTATCCCATCACTATGCCTCGTGATGCTGTTTCAATCTTGCAAAAGGTGAGATGCTCTCATTCTTCCTCGGTCTCGAGTGTGTATGACATTCTGTGTAGTTGTTAACCCGCGATCCCAATCGTCGATTGGGTTCAACCAAGGAAGACGCAGAAGAAATCAAGAGACAGCCTTTCTTCAAAGATGTTAGCTGGGATGACGTTGTTAACAAACGAATACCTCCTCCTTATTTCCCGACTATCGTAAGTCTGCTTCGGGTTGCCCACGTCAACGATTCAATGGATCTAATTTTCCTTCAGAATGGAAGTGCTGATACCAGTAACTTTGATGAAGAGTTCACTCGTGAACAACCGACTTTGACCCCCGTTCATGGGCAGTTGTCGTCTCGTGATCAAGCCGAATTCAATGGTTTCTCCTACGTCGCTTCTTGGGCCGATATATGATGACAATAGTCCCTCTTATCAATAACGCAAGGTGTACGATCCGCTCGGTGTTATCATGAATTGTATACTTTGAACACGAAGATAGTTCAGTTCGTAAATAAGTATCATTAGCCCACATAATGTTATTTCCTTTCTATCTTTCTTTATATAGGCCATTCTTTCATCAATCTCTGCCCCCAGATTCCTCCCTCTTGGACAGAGTTACGAAACGACTCTCCTTGCCTTCCCCTCCTTCTGCGATTCAGCCTATTTTGGTGCGAGATCAGGTTGCATGGCGAAAAGGTTAGCGACTAGGATGAAGCTTGTAAAGGTTTGCAATATCGACTTGGTCACAGTTGGCGGTGTCGGTGTTGGGTCCTGGTCGAGGATCCTAGAACAACGGGGATATAGTTGTATCTCTAAATTTTCACGATAGAGAAGGAGAGAATAGATAGAGTTGTAGAATTTTCCGGTCATAATGATATGAGTATAAGGACTGAATAATTTCATAAAGTGTATTTCTCACCTAATCTTCTCCTCTTTCACTTGAGAACATGGCCTCCAGTACCAGGTAGTCCGGGAGGCTTTTCTTCCATGGTAGTATTGCCTTCAGGTAAGTCGGACTGCTTCATAAGATCGTGAAAGCATAGCCAAAGGGCAGCTATAGTTTCGTATTCTCTGGTCATTCCTAACACCTCTTCGAGTTTCCTATTTAGACCGTTGGTGGTGGATAAAAGCTCTTCAAAACCCTAGTACAATAATGACATTAGTTTGAAGCTACAGTGAAATATGTTTGGTAGAATCACTGAAGTTATTTCTCTGGAGAGTTTGTCGCGTTCTTTCTCGAAATAAGTTCCCTCTTCAAGTTGAGCCATGACGGTACGGGATGAGTTAGCATAACAACATTACGGTTGCCGGATAGTTCATGGTCTAAATCGGACCGGATCATTTTCAATTTTCGATTTGCGGTTTTCAATTTGCGAGGAAGAAGTCGATAGACTTAGATTGGAGGTGCTTATACGCAATGTACAATGGACATAATCGGTATGATAGTACATGCACAATAGTTATAATGCAGTTGTACAGTGTCAAATTTTCTATGCAGCCTATGAGGGCCTCGGTGAATTACCGTGTCGCGTCCATGTGACACGGGACGCAAAAGCCATGGCAGTTCAAATGAACTGCCATTAAGGCATCACAGTTGGCATCCGGTCGTGACCGGTTATGTTGCAAGCGCAGCGGTCCGTTCGATCATGAACCTTGATAAATAACAGAAAACAACAATGTAAATTCCAAGCTGAATATATAAGCTATGTCCCAAAATTTTGCAAGTCATTTGTTTACTCCAACAATCCTCTTTATGTATGCAGTATAAGAAGACCATCATAAGGTTGAGGTTAGAATTGTTTTACAACTAAGCCACAAAACCAGTTTATACAGGCTGGTAGACATATCCCACATACATGAACATTATCTCACACTACATGCTTCAAATAATAGAGTTGATTGTAAGATGAACCTATCAAATTTAATTCATGATTTTTTCTGTTAGCTGAAATATTTGTAGAAGTTGTTTGTAAGGCATAATTTATCTGTTCAGGTATGCATATTTTTCTGTTACTCAGAGGTGGTTTGCTGACAATGTGCAAATGTTACATAAGCTGAGCAACTGTATAAACAGTTTTACACTTATCAACTATTTCTGCAATATTTTGAAAGGTCTCAAAGCAATGGCAAAATGTACATTATCTGTAAGTAGAGGCTGGTAAGCAACAATCTCATGCAATAAATGCACTTCTTGATGGACTATTTGAATACTTGCTCAGCTGGACAGCACTATCATTGACTCTAAAGTTATTATAGAGTCCTGGATTGGCAAAATTTCTAATCATTTGCAAAACATTTCTTTTTTTTCTGCATCTCCTTTTTTTAGTTTTGTTTGAAGCTAAAAACACCATTAATTTACTTAACTTACTAAGGCTGCTACAGTTAGACATCAATAAATAATGAAATTGCTGCACAACAAAATGTAATCATAGTATGTGACTCAATATATTCCATACAATGAATGAGTTTGGTGCAGCTGGAGTGTGCAGGTGAGTTTTTGTTCTTTTAGCACTCATGGATTCAATTCCTTATCTCATTATAATTAACAGTCCTTATTACTGATCCAAATGAAGCATGAACTGTTGTTATTACAACTGCATAATTATTAAGAGCACTTCTTATAACAAGTCATTTATATACTATCTATTACTTGTTATCAACAGTCTTCTTTGTACAATATCATTGACTGGGGCCCAACAATGCTCTCTAGCAGCCAAAGTAAGGAGAGTAAAAATATTAGGTGCTTCAAGCTGCACTAGCCAACAATACAGGTCTTGGAGATGAAAAGTTGAAGTTCTTTGAAGAGATAATATTTATGATTTGTAAGAATATTAATTTACTAAATCACATAGGGAATGTGTACTTACATGCAATATTGAGAAAGAGTCAACAAAAATAAACATACAGTGAAACACCACATGTCATGCCGAAGTCATGGCTGACGCTGATCCCTGCCAGTCCGTGACAGTCACTGGTCACAACTAGATGCCACAGTGGATGCCTTAATGGCAGTTCAAATGAACTGCCATGGCTTTTGCGTCCCGTGTGATGACAATACATGGGATCCCATTCATATTATCGGATATTTTACTATAGAGGCCATTTGGAGGTGGTCACCGTCAGCAATGATCAGAGTGTTCATCTCTGTTCTGCTAAATGAGCTGAGCCGTGGGAAACTAAGTGTTGGTTTCAACGAAGGATTTGGTCTTTTTTTCTAACACTTTTCTTCCATGGCTGGAAAGCGCGGAGAGTTCTTATGCTGTGAATGTGGTCGGAAGTATCTCCTGTTCCTTGTCATTTCCCGCTCCCAGTGCTTTCAATGTGAGAAGGTGGAGGTTGCTGGCAATGATCAGATAGCTATTGAGGTGGTAGAAGTATGCAAGGTTACATCCAACATATAAGCAGTTACTCACTAATTTTCTATAGAAAACTCCGATGTGCAAAGGTTGTGGCCTTCTAATGCAAAGGCTGAAGGGAGACACATGTGATGCCTGTGCAGAAATTCTCTCTGAGTCTGGATCAACACATTTTGAAAGTGTGTGCAAGCCAAACTCCATGCTCTCTAATTAATTGCAACCTTCTCGCAGATCGACACCAAGGCCCTGTAATTAAGAGCGGTGTAAAAGAGCCCCGAGGCCCTGCAAAAATGCGTGCCCTGAAGCTTAGAGAGCCTGCCGGCATCTGCAAAACCTGTATTTTCGGCTAAGGGTCTGAAAGTGGTCGAGAGCACTTCCCAGCAGTGAAAGCACCCAGAGCATGTTGCTTTTGGTGCTTTCAGCGCTGGGATCTGCTGGGATCTGCTCTCAGCCCTTAGCCGAATATCCAGGTTTTGCAGATTGGCGCAACAATGTCGGATCCCATTGAAATAGATGATTCTGATCACTCTGATGTCCACATTGCGACTAAGGTGGAGTCCGAAGATGTTGACTTGCACCTTGTCCGTAGTCATATTGAGAAGAAAAAGAAGAGTGCCTCTCATATCCGTCTAACAAAAAAGGAACCCTCTCCCAATTATTCGCCCACTGCTATGAAACAGTATTTAGCAAAGAAGGCATCACAACGAGCAATAAGCACTAATGGCAAGGTATCCAATATCACCTTTCGGATCCATGTCGCTCTGCAACATAAAGATGGGCGGAATATTGGTACATGAGTCCCATTTCAGACCAAAACATTTCAGACTGACGATGTAAGTTTTTGATACTGCTTTACTTTGCTGATGCTGACTATCAAATATAAAGGAAATGACGGAAGTCTTTGATGGAATTCTCAAGGAATTTAACGATGAGAAGGGCAAATGGCTCTTGAACTATCCTGGGAAGGTCCTTACAATGTAAGTAATAGTGTTATTCAGGTTTCCTCTCATTGCTTACTTATGCAGTGAACTTGTCCAATTTACATTTCTAAATGGATCTGATATACGGCCGGAGTTCATGTTAGGCTCGCTTCAAGTTTTTTGGCATGCCCATACAGTAAAGAAAGGTGTATACATCAAGCAAACTGACATCTCAGATGAAATGGTGTCTCTGAAGATGCTTGTTCCTTATGCTTATGTGGTATGCTTCATTGATATGTAATAAATTTATTCTGATATCTGTTTGAATATTCAGGCAGGATCAGATGAGCAAGATTCTGATCCCGAGCTTCCACTCAGTGAGCCAAAAATTAATACAAAAGGGAAGGCTAAAGCTACCACAAGCCGGGGTATCAAACACGAGGTTGATGAAGATGTGCCGAGGTTCAAGAAGTCCATTTCCCACTCCAAAAAAATAAAGGTTGAGCCAAATGAAGAAATAAATACACTAGATAAAGCTGGTCAAGAGAAGATAGAAAATTCTGATGCTGGTCGGTAGATGTTTCTTCTTTGAGTATTGAATTCGCTCTTACTGTTTCTTGTACAGTTTGGAATTTGTCACAGCCAACGACTTTACGCTTTAGGCTTAGTCGATCTATAAGCTTCACCCGAGAAATATTGAAGAATGGTGAGGAGTTTGAGCAGTTGCCAAAAATACTCACCAGCAGCATAACCTGCATGACGGAGCACACAGAAGAATGGCGACGGACATTCAAGGTAAGTCGATTTTTGGTTAACTCTCCACAATAGCGCTGCTGATCCCTTTGATTGTAGTTGAAGGTTGCAGACAAAATTTATTATGCACACCTTCTCAATGGTGGCAGTGCTCGATTTGATGTGAAATCGGAATTAGACTTGGCCCGTACTGAGCTACTTCGACAACATTTCCTTCGCACCGTAGTTAACTCATATATGAATAGCCAGTCACAGTCTGGTACAGTTTGCACAGGTACGTTTTTCTCTATCATACCTTACTACTTTTATACTTCATGCATGCATCATTAGTTCCAGAGAACTTTCTTGCTATTGTTAAAACAAAATCTGGGGAGATAACCAATATCTATGTGTGTCAAGCAATATTCCCCTCAAGGGATAGCATAGTGTCTTCTTCCATACTCACTGATTCCATCACTCACCATTCATTTGTGGAAAGTAATGGTGAAAAAGTCATTTCAAACATCCGTAGTAAGCTATATATTTCGACGTTATTCACTTTGAGCTCATTATCATTTTAGTCTATGTGGATCCTTCCAATAATGATCATCTTTTTGCATGGGCATTGACTCATAGGTAAGTACTATTGGAAAACACAGGGTAGTGTCATTCATATTCTGAACAGTAGGGACTCAAGTTCTGGTGTTGGTGATTGCGGTGTCACTGGTATCCAATTCTGTATTGATGATCATGAATGTGGCAACAATTGCAATCACCTACCACCATTCAGTCTCGATGCAGCAAAATTAGACTGATATCATGGAGTCTTGTATCTGTCAAAAAAGGACACCCCACTCATTTACTTCAATGCCTACCTACACCAAGAGTACAAACCATTCATCTACTTACTGAAATTTTTTTTGATGTTCAATACAATTTTATACTAAGATAATTGAGCAATCATATGTCTAAAAACAATCCAAGCACTATGTAAGTCAATACTCGGGGCCCCGATAGCAACATAAGCTGCGTCAGCGAGTGATTCAAATTCCTCATCAACATAGCGCATTCGACCCTGACCCTCTACTGCATCATCTAACAGCTGATCAACAATCTTCATATCCACTACAATGCCACAGTTTTGACCACCATACTTTTCTGGAAAAAAGTAGAAATCATCAGCTGATCCACCACTTGGAAGCAGCTTATCCTTCTGCTTGCGGACACAGTGAGAATTCTGCTCAAGGCAAAATGTATCAAGTTCTCGTTGAACAAGGGGGTACCATATCCAATTAGATGTTTGCCTGAAAGGAAGACTTAGTTAGATCATCCATGCAAGAAGTAAGAACATACATACTGATGTAGGTCATTACCTTGTCTGAAATCCCCACCATATCGGCCAGCATTATAAAAAGAAAGAACATTAACTCCCCATTTCTCAAAGACAGGCTGCCAGCTGCGCTCTATTGTGATGTTCCGGTAGCTTGGTAGAAAGTTCCATGTTGGTATTAGCTCCTCAATGAGGTCCGGAGTGAAAACTTGTCTGCAAGTAGTTTAATGCCAATAAGTGAATGAGTGAGTATTATAACTACTCACCTGAGTGTCGAGTGTATGGAGAATGCATCCCGCACTTCAGACCCTCTGTCTGTTGACCCTTGCACTGGTATTTCTGCACAAAACTGTGAGACACATTTTATTTATTTAACATTCGAAGAAACTTACTGCCATATTTCTTTATGCATTTAAGAAGGACTACACCAATTACAGCGGCATACCGGTTCGATGGTAAGACCACATAATAAAGGAATTTACCACTGAACTTGTCTCGAATACCATATATCTCAAAGCCAGCCTTTGCGAGTTTATCATGCCCATCCATTGACCAATTATCATCTGGACCGTTCGAGTGTAATTGAGTCTGATGTATTACCTTGGTCCCTGGTGCGCGCTGTTGAAATCCCTCAGGTGCATGATCTTGCATAACCTGCGTAACTTTGTCACTGCAGACAAATAATTTAGACAGCCTCAATGAATGATAAACATCAGGTACACACCGTGAAATATGAATACCTTGATGTCCTAATGATTCCTTGATGCGGCGTGGTCCGCGTGTCGAATTGGGATCATCATCCATGGCTGCCAGAACTGCTTGAGTCTGCTCTGCATCAGAAATGAGAGGATTCCGAGAGGTTCCAATGCGCTTTTCAGCTCTCATCTGCGCCAAGTATGAAAAAAGCTTTGTGCGGCTAACAGAGACTTTAGACATGGTCAATATACGCTACAATTGGAGTGTCATACCCAATTTTGTACCCTTTTCTGCTCAACTCAGCCATGATTCGCTTAGACTGCGTGATGTTGTGGTAAAACAGTCCTTCAATCTCAGCTCTGAGTTCCTCAGTCAATGGTGCTAGATGACTGGATCTTAGTAGAGAATGATAAAGGCTATAAAAATTACATACCGGTTGGTCCCCATTGATTTCTGCCAATGGGATTACGATCATGATTTCTTGACACAGAGCTGCCCAGATAGTTGCTAGGATCCTCCTCTTCCATTTGCTTTTTGATATCATAAATGGTAGGAGTAGTAGACAGTAATAAATTTTCAATGTCTTCCTCGCAAATCAAAAATTGAAAATGATCCGGTCCGATTTAGACCATGAACTATCCGGCAACCGTACAACATGTGACAATCCTCATTTTCTTTAATTCAAACACAACGAATACTTTTGCTCATCGACTTTCCTAGAGTTGGCGCCTTGGTGAATGTAACAACAAATACCACTGCTGGCAAAAATACAGAGCCACGGGGTTACTTGACTGAATCACAACTTGAATTTCATGCTGACCAACGAATGTACTTTTCTAGTGTTCATTGGTTGAGACTGAGGTGACTGAGTTGCTCGTGCAAATTGTCTTCGACTAGTACAATCTCCTCATTTCTTACTTCGAAGTGAGCCTCAGCAGTCTAGATGAGAGGTTTGTGTGAAATGCAATAGGAATTTCATGTCTGTACCAATAGTTAGGCCATTGAAATGGTTGTCCATTACACGTAATGAATAGAGATCATTGTCAGACCTTATAAGAACCCCACTGCCCTTCAATGTTCGCGTCTGCGCATCGGCGTATATCCTGAAGTGGATGACCTCTATGGGTGTTGGCATGGATCCAGCGACAATGTGGATGCTCGCATATGGCGAAAAGTCCGTAACTGGCTTTTTCTTGAGCACATATGGCAAGCCCTTTGTGAGGAAGGGGTTGGTGACTTGTTGATGATACATAGATAGATAGTGATGCGATTCCGAGTAGGATGACCCTTCCAAAGATCCGAAGGTCCCGACGGACGCAATAAAGGCGCACACAACAGGCAACAACAGGCAACAACCTGCAACTGTATTCGCTGATTACTAGTGTACACCTGCGGGGACCTACACCTTGCTTGGTCACATTTTATGAGTGTTATTCCCACAGCGTAAGTACTCCGTACATGAAAACTGCAAAATAAGTTCTTTTTGACACATTGAAGAAGCATTCTTATTCTCCTATGCTCATATGAAAGAATATGTTACTACTTCTGAACATCTCCAACCATTTCTTTAACTCAGGCAACTGCACTGACTTGATCTGCTCCCCAGGAATGATGAAGTGTGCAACTAGTGCCAAGAAGGAAAGCAGAGGCCATGGAGTGCAGGCAACCAGTCTAAGGACAGGGATTAGTGGACATACAATGGAGGCAGGAATGGGTACATCCACAGCACAGTCATCAACAATTGTCATGAAGTACGTAGCCCCTATCATTTTCCTTTTCTCACTGTCTCAATGCCCTTACTTGTACAATTACATCACTATCAAATCTCATTGATTATGTCATGCCTTGCCTTCTCCAGACCTTTCCCTTTCCTTTCCAGAGCTCCGGTTCATCACTTATACATGTTTCCGATATTCTATGCACCATCCTTATGATCTTCACGATACATATTACCTGTCACTCCAGTAGCCACATGACATATGTAGCTGACAGCCTCATGTACAGTATATAGGCTGGGGACTCCCCTCGGAGCTCCCCAGTGTGTTGTTGTCAAATCTTACCTGGAAACTCTTCCTACCTGGCTTGGTCGCTTGAGTACAGTCTACTAGTACTTGCTAACAGGGCCTGACATGTCTCAACTGCTATATATTTCCTCATTATCTGTTTCCTTTATCTCTGTTTCACCTCAACTCTATTTCTCCTCTCTGTTTCCCATCTCTGGCCTCTTTCTGTCAATCCTCGTATTTTCTACGCCTCTCCTTCGACTCACCATCTATGTCGAGGCTCTACAATACATCCTTTATCCTCTGGAACCTTCCATTAGGCTCCCAATTCTGCTTCACTGCTTCCTAAGCTCCCCACAAAACCCCACTCATATTGGCTACACCTCCCCTCCACATCAAAGCGGTGGTTACGCGTTACATTCTACACCTCTAGGACCCTCTATTAGGTCTACCCAAACTCCACAACTACCTCTGGTTAGGCTCCCCTCACCAGTATTGGCACTATCTCATACCTCCTCGTATGGCCTAGGCGGCTACTGCATTTGCTTAGGCCCAGTCTGGGTAAAACCAGAGCAGGCCTTCTGTGCCGGGGCCTCACAGATTACTGATCCACCTGACCCCCATCATTGATTACCAATCCACCTGTTACCCTTCTCCTTCTACTGGCTTCCGCCACCTTCCTTGTTCCTAAACTGTATAGTATTACATCGTCATTTCTTGCAGATCAAATTATGTATATAAAGCCAACCCCTCACCGCCTGGTCCCTTATCTTGACCACTCTGTCATTATCTTGGGACCAGGTATGTGCCTACTTACTAGTACTTATGACTACGATGCTCAATATATCTCTGTCATTATCTTGGGACCAGTTTGCCTATGCCCTGCTTAATTGCTCTGCTTTGTCGTTCTGCTCAGTCGCTCCGCTCCGCTATTCTGTTTAGTCACCCTGCCGCTGCCGCTTTGTGACAAGAATGTGTTTTTGATGCAAGAGACACTGGCATCCTAAGTGGGAAAGTCATAATTGGGCCAAAAGGTGGAGTGTTCCATTCCAAGAGCAATATACCAAGACCAACATAGAAGGCAGAAGTGGGTGTACAATGAAATTAAAAATGGAATTCAAATTCAAGAAGGTTTTTTTTTGTATGCAACACAGCACATGGCATGTACATTTGAAGCTTGGGAGTGCACATGAAGTAATAGGAAGGGAGGCAGAGTAGACAGAGGGTGGCAGTGGACTGTCAATCCCATCAGGTATGAGAAGCAGCAAAAGTTACAACTCACAGACAGACAGTGCAATGACAGTAGGTAAGGGAGCTGTGTATAATGAACCTAAGGATGACAAGAAAATAGTATGAAGAAGGGATAAGCTATGGAAGTGGTGGATGCACAATGGAGAGTTCTGAGGAGAAAACTAAACCATGCAGGCAGTAGATTCAGTATGAGGCTGTACAAATTTTGAGAAGTAGAAGGAGGAAAGGAACAGACAAAAGTAAGTAAGCTGTAGGGTTTATCAAGTCACTGAGGGCAAAGCAGTGGAGAGGAAATGGAGGGGTCCAAATTCCAATGTCATTGCTACCGACGGGGGCGACAGGTATGCGGCAGACCATAGCAGCAATGACACACCTAAATTTTGGCTAGACATCTATGCAGTGAATTGTGACACTTTCACGCATAGATTTGTATCAAGAGGACTGTAATTGAGACCCAGATTGACAGTCAAGGTCAATACTGAATCAGTCTAATAAGTTGAAGGGACCATATACCCATACTACCACAAGTTGGTTAGTTTACCCATCCCCGATACTACCTTTGGATAAAAGTCTACCTGTTTGTCAAGCAGGATTATACCAGACTCGGACAACATCCGAAGGATGACTATTCATGTATGACATACCAAGGGTATTCTTATTGAACCTTACACTGGCAGGAGTTTGGAAGAACTTACTCAAGTGACCATGAGCCGAGGATTGACTCAAAATGACTTTCTAGAACTCAGGGATTATCAAATACTCCTTCTAGAATGAGATCATGCATTAATCTAAAAGACTGCGATTTAGTCTAATAGACCAATCAAGTTGCATGGTTGAGGAAAATGACTAGAAGAACGATTGAAGTACTGCAAGGCTCCGAAGACATATCAAATGAATGTCAAAGAGTCCTGACGTAGAAAATATTGAAGAAGGCAATTAAATGAATACTATGCGTAACTCCCTTGATAGAGTATAGGCACAATGGGTGTCTATTGAAAGAGAGGAGCAATTAGTTTAATCCAGATGAATCAGATTAATAGGATTAGAATCGAGGAGAGCTGATTTGCCTCCGGACGAGGTGACAAACGATCGAAAGTAAGTGTTGAACAGCAGTGACAGCTGAATACCATTCGAGTCATTCTCTAAAAATGATTAAATTAAATGAATATCGAAGTACCTACCTATGTTTGGAGGTATACTAGAATCTTGGAACCAAAATGGACCAAATAAGGACCTGTAGATTCAAATTAAATGGTATCTGACCAATTGTAGAAGTTTCCTTGTGGTTCCGAACGTATATTTTATTAAATTAATTGTACTGTGCAACTCTATATCCTGTATGTATAAATAACGATCCGATGTATCTGGAATACAAGCGATTTTGGGATGACATTGCAGTGCTAATCCATAAAAAGGAAAGACACACTCCTGCCAGACTGAAACCTCTTCACTAGCAGCCATTTGGGCCCGGTAACGAGCTTGCCTCGTTTTTGTGTGAAAGAGAAAGGAAGGAATCTAATGGGCACTCCAACCAACCAATCTAATACACAATATGCGAGTTCACTGCTATCAAATTTATTTAATAGCAAGGGGTAGCATTGGCAAAGGTTCCACAAAGCTTTGAGAGCTAAGTAAGAAGCTTTGATCAATCAATTTGAATCGTTCTAAGGATTCGGTATATTCCTTTGATTAAGGTAGATTCAGCACGGTTTGTGCTTTGATTGTATTGATATGGGTATATCAAGAATTGGGGGTTTTAATCAAGTTAAATTAAAACCAAAACACACAGACCCCTACGGAGGGCTAGAACTATGTGCTGGCACAACCACACAGCGTGATTTGCCCTTAAGACCAACAACTGATCCTAAGTTCGAAGAATACCCAACAACTGGATATACTTCTCGCAGTCACAAGGAGCAGAACACGACGTTCCTATACTCACAAGTGCCGGGCCCGAATGGCTGCTAGTGAAGAGGTTTCAGTCTGGCGGGAGTGTGTCTTTCCTTTTTACGGATTAGCACTGCAACGTCGTCCCAAAATCACTTTTATTCCAGATACATCGGATCGCTATTTATACATACAGAATATAGAGTTGCACAGTACAATTAATTTAATACAATAAACGTTCGGAACTGCAAGGAAACTTCTACAATTGGTCAGATACCATTTAATTTGAATCTACAGGTCCTTATTTGGTCCATTTTGGTTCCAAGATTCTAGTATACCTCCAAACATAGGTAGGTACTTCGATATTCATTTAATTTAATCATTTTTAGAGAATGACTCGAATGGTATTCAGCTGTCACTGCTGTTCAACACTTACTTTCGATCGTTTGTCACCTCGTCCGGAGGCAAATCAGCTCTCCTCGATTCTAATCCTATTAATCTGATTCATCTGGATTAAACTAATTGCTCCTCTCTTTCAATAGACACCCATTGTGCCTATACTCTATCAAGGGAGTTACGCATAGTATTCATTTAATTGCCTTCTTCAATATTTTCTACGTCAGGACTCTTTGACATTCATTTGATATGTCTTCGGAGCCTTGCAGTACTTCAATCGTTCTTCTAGTCATTTTCCTCAACCATGCAACTTGATTGGTCTATTAGACTAAATCGCAGTCTTTTAGATTAATGCATGATCTCATTCTAGAAGGAGTATTTGATAATCCCTGAGTTCTAGAAAGTCATTTTGAGTCAATCCTCGGCTCATGGTCACTTGAGTAAGTTCTTCCAAACTCCTGCCAGTGTAAGGTCCAATAAGAATACCCTTGGTATGTCATACGTGAATGGTCATCCTTTGGATGTAGTCCGAGTCTGGTATAATCCTGCTTGACAAACAGGTAGACTGCTATCCGAAGGTAGTATCGGGGATGGGTAAACTAACCAACTTGTGGTAGTATGGGTATATGGTCCCTTCAACTTATTAGACTGATTCAGTATTGACTTTGACTGTCAATCTGGGTCTCAATTACAGTCCTCTCAATACAAATCTATACGTGAAAATGTCACAATTCACAGCATAGACGTCTAGCCAAAATTTAGGCGTGTCACCGGCACTTGTGAGTATAGGAATGTCATGTTCTGCTCCTTGTGACTGCAAGAAGTTATATCCAGCTGTTGGGTATTCTTCGAACTTAGGATCAGTCGTTGGTCTTAAGGGCAAATCACGCTGTGTGGTTGTGCCAGCACATAGTTCTAGCCCTCCGTAGGGGTCTGTTTGTTTCGGTTTTAATTTACTTTGATTCAAACTGTCATGCCCTGACCACAACCAGACCCGTCCCAGTACCAGCCACCACCTTCTATCGACCTATACACCTTCCCAAGTACCACCATACACCTCCCTGATCCCCAAATACCACCACACACCTCCCCAACTATCACCATTCCCCTGACATACCTACCCAAATGTCCTGACATTCACCCCAATACGCATACAACACCCTCCTAATAGCCAACCCCTTTAAGTACTAAATCTCGATTACCTTCCTCCCTAGATTAGCTGCCTCATGTTTCCAGATGTCCTCTTGTTCACTTCCCATACCTACTTAAGTAGCGCCGCAACGTCCAGAAGCCCCAGCTTGGTATATTTTGAACACACACCCTTTTGCATAGGTCCAGTCCCTGTCCCTTTGTACCTGCTAACCATATGGATTTCTCTTTACTCTCTGTTTCTCTATCTCTGTTTCTCTTTACTCTCGTCTACTGTCTCTCCGATCGTCTATACGATCGAATATACACTTTTACTTCAAGTCTAAGCCATCCGAGTGAGTCTCCGAGCTCCCTCAAACAATACTAAAGCTCCCCAATGCCTAAACGCTTTGGTGAGCTACCCTTCCCCAAAACTCCCCAAGCTCCCTAGCTACTTCGTAAGCTTCGGAACCTTGATCTAAGTAAGGTCAAAGCTACCTCCCACGTCGAACTACGTATCGCTTCTCCGTTACCACCTCCAACACTCGAGGACATCCATCCTCAAGCCCAGTTCCCGGGCATATACCTTCTCAGTAGCTTACACCCTCGAGACCCATTTCCATCCACGACCTACTTGATCCTATATTGACGTTCTAGCGAGTACAACTCCTACCACGCAATATTACAAGGTCCCGCACTTTTACCTAACCTCCCTGGACCTCCTAGGAACCCCCTCAAGGGTCACCATCTCATCGTCCCAGCCACTACTAGGTCATTCCTGTCCTCGGTCGCGGTTCCCGTAGCTCCCTTCGAGCTCCAGCCTGCTCCTAGCATGCTACAACATAAACTCTCATATACCAAACCCTACCTTAAGACCCATTCCGACCCAGGTCTTACACAAACCTCCAATTCTTGATATACCCATATCAATACAATCAAAGCACCAATAGTGCTGAATCTACCTTAATCAAAGGAATATATCGAATCCTTAGAACAATTCAAATTGATTGATCGAAGCTTCTTCCCTAGCTCTCAAAGCTTTGTGGAACCTTTGACAATGCTACCCCTTGCTATTAAATAAATTTGATAGCAGTGAACTCACACTTGTGTATTAGATTGGTTGGTTGGAGTGCCCATTTGATTCTTTCCTTTCTCTTTCACACCAAAACAAGGCAAGCTCATTACCGACATCTCATTGCTAGGCTTAAGAATCCCCATGCCCTTGAATGTTGTTAGCATTTTTGAATTGGCATAAATATCGAAGAAAATGTTCGGCGTCAAATACATTTCACTAGTATGTTCAGTGGCAGCAATGTGGACATGGGCATCCTGTGAGAAGCCCATCATCAGCATGTTCTTGAATATATATGGCAAGCCCGCTGTGAGGAAGGGAGTAGCAGCTTGTTTTTCTGCTGTTGATTTGAGCTTGATGTAGACCGTATTGGCAGCCCTCTTGTACATGGCATTTCCATCATCCTAGTATGATCGGAAAGATTATATGAGTATCCATCCTAGTTACGTTCAATTGCTAGACCTTTAAGTCGCAACTCACAGAAAGAGGCATTGCCCAAACATTTGAAAAAAGACTGAGACCTAGCCCAAGCATGAAGTACACAATATTCAAGTGCATGCTGGAACAAAGTTGGATGTCAAGTGAAAAGAAGCAGTCAGGATGATGAACTGGAAAATCCTGCGGTGGAATACTGGACAGTGGATTGTGAGTAGGTGGGACAAGAACTATCTGAAGGAACTTCACTCAGGATTGAAGAAGCGACAGAAGAGGAAGATCAATTGGCAGAAAGGACATTCCTTGACCAGCAAGGAGTTTTAGTTACAGCGTATTCAAAAAACCTTGTCAGTAGCATAAAAAATGAAATAAAATAAAATAAAATCCAAAAGGTACCCGACCTTTAGCCGACCGCTTGGCGAGTGCTGTCCTGTCACCTCCTGTGCTGTCCAGTTGTGAGATGTCATTTCAACAACTTCCAACTGGTTAGCAGTGCTTCGTCTGGACTCTGTTGTCTTCAGGACATCTCTGGCTATCTCTGGGTTGTCTTAGTGCAAGCCTTGGCTGTGTACTGGCATCTGACTGCCATTCTCATGTATCCAAGGATATCTAGAGGCAGCCTGCCCCCTCCATATGCTCCACCTTTGTATGATTGCAGATCTCTTGCTTCTGAGGTAGGACTAGTAACAGATGATGATGCCTCTGGAGAGTCTGACCATGCCAGGAGGAGTTCCATCGACATTGTGATCCTTCAGTGGACTTGTTACCTCCACCAGCCTCCAGCCTCCACCACTGGCATGGAAGATCATTGTCAAAAGGCGCAAGTGACAGCACGCTCACCAAGCGGTCGGCTAAAACGTTGGGTACCTTTTCGATTTTATTTTATTTTATCTCATTTTTTATGCTACTGACAAGGTTTTTTGAATACGCTGTAAGGAGCGACTGCAGAAGGGCCTTGCTTTTTATACCATGGCTGCTTGGATGACCGGTACCTTAGGCTCGTATGGCCATCCATTCTCTGACTTGATCCTGTGGGAGCACGTTATCAAAACGCCATCAATTTACAATAATGATACTAGTTCAAAGCGACGGCGAGGAATATATCTACAGTGACGGCGTTTGTATCTGAGATCCCTAGAGAGCTTGTCCTGTTCTTTTGCGAAATAAATTTTCTCTTCCAGTTGAGCAATGATGGTACGGGGTGAATTTGGTCAACCACTCATTCATTGATTGGGCATTTTTCATTGGCCGACGTATGTAAGCGTATGTATGTACTCCAATTACCATCTTGGTCAAAAATCTTCGAATCAACTCCTTTCACCGGTACCTGCCATCCGTCTAAGGTCGAGGATCGAGACTGAGGTTGCTGAGTTGCTCGTCCAAGCTCGTGACAACAATCTTTCCATCTCTGTGTTCAAAGTGGGCTTCATTAACCTCGATGAAAAGTCAATATCAGTTGAGGATACTAAAAACAATGAAATGCAATAGGGATTCATATAACCTACCTTGTCTGGGCCAATTTTCACAAGTTCCCGCCCTTCCGTGTCCATTACACGCAATGCGTAAAGATTCTGGTTGATAGACCCACTGCCTTTGAATCTTTGCCTTTGCTCATCGGCATAAATCTCGAAAAAGATGAACCGTTTGCTTTGTGGTTCAGATCCAGTTTCAATTTGGATACTGGCATCATACGCGAAGCCCATTTCCGGCTTCTTCTTGAATACATATTGCAAGCCGCTCTTGAGGAATTTGTTCGCATTTTCCTTGTCAGCCTCTGAATCTATGTGGATGAAGGCCCTGCTCAAGGCCTCAGGCTTTACCTCGTTCTAGAAAAATCAGAAAGAGCGAATGAGTAACCACTCCAGTTTTGTTCATTGCTAAAACCACTCACAGAAAGAGGCATTGCCCAAACATTCGAAAAAAGACCCAAGCCCAAACTAAACACGAAGTAGATGATATTCAGGCGCATGTTCAATTAAGTAGAATGCCGAGCGGAGACGGGAATGGTTGTGATGATGAACTAAAGGATCCTGCGGTTAAATACTGAATTGTGAGTAGGTGCTGTAGCTAGTAGATTCAAAAACTTGACTGACACTTAGGGAAGGGGGAGCGGAATATCAGCAGAAAAGTTTCCTTGACCAGCAAGGAATTCTTGGGGGCAACTTGATTTGCACTGCAGTTGGGGTGGTCGATGTCAAATCAGTCGCTTTTTTATCCATTCGCGATGTTTCATGTTCAAAAACCACGCTTGGATGACCCTTCCAGTGATCCACATCATCGCTAGAGCGCCGAGCGGTGCTGATCGATGTAATGTAGAGGCCCCGACGGCCGTAACAACAGCCCAACAATTGACATACGCCGTCGATTGGCTCCCGACCGTCTTGATTCTGACTCTTACAGAAGGGGTGTAGGATGAGGGTATGGAAGAAGACAGGGCGTACATCATAATATTGTTACTTCCATATCCGAGTCAGTAGCCGCCCTCTCAAATCTCCTTGAATCTTCACTCAATACACTCTCCGCTACTCAAATTCATGCTCATCCTGATCCTGTGCCCACTCATCCCCTCCAGATCCATAGTCTTTGTCCTCACCGCCAACTCCGTTGCACAACGCCTTTGGATGACCCTTGGTTATTATCGAGATAGGCTCACTAAAGGTGCGCTGTCATATCGAGCAGGAGTCTGAAATTTCCTAGCCAATGTGAATATTAGAGACAAAATTAGATTAGGCTGTACATCGTGTTCAAGATAAGGAACTAAAATTAATACTGGATTTATACATACACAAGAACGACAAATCAACCTCACTGTGATTTTCCGGCCTCCAGATTGTCTTGTGCGACATGGTCACTAGCAAAACTGCTACCAGCTGTCGTCGAAACGTCACGAACTTCTCCTTCAACAAATCTGATAGTCGAGAGATGAGATGGCATTGCGAAGCCTATGCTACGAGTGATTTTGTCTCCATGGGGCGAGTCCGATTTTGCGACGTTGGGTGTCGCACTAAAGGTCAGGTGAAAAGATTCTGCCAATGGAGCGCGCTCTAATTTCACGAGGATAATCACTGCCAAAGGATACATTGGCTGCAGAAAAACGGGATCAGCATTTTCCACATTAGGCGCAGAAGGACCGGGAGGATAATCACCACTAGCTCCGAGAATAGGGAATTGAATATTAGATAGGCAGCAGTTTCGTTTTCTGTGGGGTTTGCGAAGTCTTCCAGGGTGAGAAAAATTGCATAAAGGAGCTAAGGTTTTCGATGGGATCCTCTGGGATACTACTGATAATGCGAAGAACTGACTTGCAAGACGCCTAGGACCGTCCCAGACTCGACCAACAGGAGCAACAGGCGTTCGACTTGCGACCGGTGTTTTCCGTTGTACAATGCCTTGACGGTTTTGTGGTGCTCCCTGAAGGATAAAGACCCCAAGAGAACTCAGTCTTACTGTTTATCTTACTTTTGAGGAGTAAGTACTTACAGTAATTTGGCCCCGATAAACAAAGTAGCAACAAGATTTGCAACCAGAGAAGTCCAAATCGATGTCGCACTGATAGCAAGAACAGCCGTTTGTAGACTCTCAGGTAAATTTGCTACATCGCATGCACTAGTGATTATGAGCATTGCTGGAGAGAAACATTTTTGAAAATCAGACTCGTGAGCTGAGATACAGATGCAAACTGGGAAGAGGACCAGCTAGGGAACGAGCGGGACAAGACAATCGAAGACCGATCGACTCACCCCCATTCAACACCATCAGGATCACCAAAAACCATTGAGCTATCCTGTTCCCTGTATATATTGCCCAAGCTCGCCATATAACTGTAGCGTCCCCGACAAGAAGCTAAATCACGTTCCGGCAGCATTATTTCTATTCCAATAGTATCTTAGAGGAACACGAACATTGAGGTTTGATGCCCAGATACTCATGCGGGACCACGGTAATGCATTTGCATTTGCGACGTCTGCTTGTGCTCGGAGACCTGCACCGTTGCTGAGAGGGGTGAACACATATTTCGTTCGAACGAGCTCGATCGCAACACTGATAATGTATGCCCAGGTGTTGAGGCCCAAAATGAGAATCGTTAGACCGAGAAGATATTGGTGCGGACGAGAACTCGGGATTCCGGATTTCCTGTTGAAGTATAATGAAGTGAGCATACTACGAGGGAGGATGAAACGTACAGAAGTAGGGCTAACGCTATGAAAGCAAGGAGAAGGTAGAATCCTGTTATCATACGAGAAGCAAGTAAGTTTGTTGTGGACCATATCATCAAAAATCGGACTGACCATACATGGAGCAAATCAACGCCAACTGTGCGATATTCCAGTACTCCGTTACTCCGATTGAAGCTAACAACGCGGTTTCTTCTGGTGTCATTTTTTCAGGAAGGCTTGAAAGGGAGTGCAAGCTGAGCGCTGGGAACAGGCAACAAAATCAGTCCTCCATAAGGTCTGTCGTATAAATAATGCTCAAAATGACCGTGACACGGGCGTAATACTCAAGAGCAATGCATTGAGCAACTTTGAAGCACCAGGGTTGCATTGATGTCACTGAGAAATAATCTCATTCAGTCCCTGTTCAGTCCCATTCCCATGTATCTCCGTCGATTCCGGAGCTTGGTCCTGACTCCTGAGTTATCCCTCCACTTCTTTTGAACGTTTTCCTAGTCTCCAGATCCAGAACAGCGCTGAACATATAATCACAGATAGCTTGCAATCCTACGCGTGTCACGCACAGCCTCAGGAGATGGGCTGGAAGATAATTGAGGATAAGTGCCACGAGAGATTACTACCTCCGGTATCCTACAAAGAGGCAAGGAAGGTGAATTGATTAAGGTGGTTTGCAGGAGATCTGGACACTTTTAAATGAAACAAGATGGCAATCACCTACTCGTACCCGCAGTCATTGCTTGGAAGTTGGGTAAAATTGGATCAAGGCCTAATTAAGACTGGCCTGTTTCAGCCTGTTTCGCTATACTGGATGCACCCTGTGTCGAAAATTCTTACGGATCCGGAGAAAGCAAGGGAAAAGTTGTTAAAAAATGACATGGGGATATGGATTTTGAAGAGAAAATCAGGTACATACCAGCAGGAAATCATGAGTGAGTCACTTCTGAATGAAAGTAAACGTAGCGGTAGATTTTCTCACTTGAGAACGTGATTTGAGGAAGATCTGTGTTCGACTCTGTTTGACGGCGGTTTGAGTTTACAGTATTGAACGTGTTTCATTAATAGAGAGAAGAGAAAATTCAAAGCTGTACATACACGCCACAATAGGGAAAGCATCGAGACTCTCCGAGTCTGAGAAACCGGTAGAAATGCCATATCTTCAGCCGACCAGGTCTAGGTATTATCATTTCCAACTTGATGTACTTCTGGAGATCCATGTACTTTTGATATCCGTAAGTACCCAGCCCGTACCAAGAACGGAAAGAAAATGAACATCGCAACCTTTAATGCAGGATCAAATCCGCGGCCAAGTCCAATGAACTATACTGTGCGGTGCAATGCAAACGGATACCTGACAGATACTAACCGTGGTCGCATGACAGGGTTTGACCACGCCTTCTAGAGTTCTGAGTTATTTGAAAGTACTTTGGAGACGTAATGAAGATGGTGAGAATAAGTAAGTCTTGACTCGTGTAGCCAGCCCAAGTTAGACAGCGGTCTGGCACTGGGGTTCTTGTTACTGATAGCGAAAGTTACGACTGAGTAGAAATACAAGATTGTGTTTTGACTTTGTCGTGGATAATGATTCAATTTGATTGAGTATGAATTTCGTAGAGCAAGTAAGGTCAGAGATAGAGGCCAAGGTATGGCTGAACGGGGGAGCTGGTAGTTTAAATTTAGCCGGAAGTCGTATTAGTTGGCCGTTACGATAAGTCGAAGTCTGAAGCCGAAATCTCTAGAATCAGGAGCTCCAAACAAGAGCAGACTTGCATACATACAGTGATACAGGTCCCCCAAAGTCTTTTTTTCGATAGACTCTTCCAAGTTCGCATCGTTCGACTTCAAATAGGTATTCAGCCGCGCTATGATATCCTTCCATGCCTTCTGTGATCATTAATCAAGATGCTCGATACTTGATCTAAATTATCCAAAACCGAAAGGGAAAACCGGATTCACCTCTTTACAGCAAAGTTTATTTATACTGTTTTCCGCTGCCCAGGATTTCGTGTGGTCTACTTGCGCAGGTGTGAACCAGCAACATTTTTTGAGTATAATAAAATGGCCATTTCATTTCAAGTACATAGATAGAGGATGAAGGCAGAACTTGAAGTTTGTAGTATGTTATACATCCAAGATATTAGATAAGGCAGGTAACACGTTGTAACACTGCTGTAACAGGTAACATTGTCACCTAAAACCTTTACTACCGTCAAAAGATCATCTTCGTACCGGGAAGGTATCTGGGAGGGTACATACAGGATATACGCTATACGGCTTATACAGGATCTATCACCACGACCTACTAGGGATTTCTGGTACTTGGCCTCTTGCCATTGGAGTCCCTGAAGACTGTTTGAACACTTTTGAACGCTTCGGAGACGCTTTGAATACGCTGAAGACGCTGTGAAGAATAGCCTCGTACATTAACTGGATCTTTGGCTCATCTATAGGCGGCGTGTGTTCTGAAGGAAGGAAAGGAAGGGAAAGAACAGAACAGAACAGGGAAACTTGGGAAATATTGGGCACTTGGACAAGGAAGAACGAACGGACAAGGGTCTAAACCGTTGAACGGATTTAACGGAGAGATACAACGGAGAGGGTCATAGAGAGCCGGAATTCTAGCTTGTTCACCGTCGAATTGGAATCGAAAATCTTGCATCTATGTATCACGCAACTCAGCAGCCCCAACAATATAACAACACAGTCACCACCACTACGGGATATTTTTCTACTACGGCGACAGGGTATTCTTCTGCATCTGATACAGATACATCGTATGATGACCACCACCATACATCCTCTTCACATTTTATCTCTCATCATCAATACCTCCCTTCATCAAGCCAATACGCCTCAGACTCGGAACATTCCGAGCATTCCTCCCGCTCTTTCTCCTCCGAAGACCCAAACAACTACGCTTCCCGGTCTTCGCCTTCTTCAGCCGATGACCCATCTCCAACCGACTCCTCCAACTTGACCGACTTTCCGGCGTTGTTCTGCCGCGCAAAATATGATTATACCGCACAAGACGCTTCAGCGTTGTCGTTTGTTACCGGGGACATCATCGAGGTGCTGACGCAGCAGCCGTCGGGATGGTGGGATGGTTTGCTAGGCGAAGAGAGGGGATGGTTCCCGAGTAATTACGTGATAGTGATCAGTGAGGAGGAGGCTGAGAGGGAGTGGGAAGGAAGGGAGATTATGCAAGCGGGGGATAATCAGATGCAAATGCAGATGACAGGCGGACAGGGACAGTCACACAGACATACTCAATCCACGTCTTCAGTGGTTGATATGGGTCAGGCGTTAATGGGAGGATCGTCGTCGTCAACGGACGAGTGGTTGGCTAATACTATAGCTGAATCTAGAAGTATGGGCATAGACGACGATCAAGGTCTCGGTGGTCCAAGTAGAGGAAGAGGAAGAGGAGGTGCAGAAAGCGACTTTTGGATGCCCCAAGTTGCTAGTAACGGTCAAGTAAGTTTATTTTTTCTCATCGATTTCCATGTTTATAAATTCTCAAAACAAAATTTCGTTGACATAGATATTCTACATCAACACTAAAACAGGCGAACAATCCAGAGATCTACCACAAGAAGCCGAGGATGATATAGATTTGTCCATGACAGACGACGCCCCGCTGGCTCTGGCTCAGTCTTCGTCGTCTTCTCGCGCCGGTCCAGGGGTTCTCGGGTACGCTACAAGTAGTGGTCCGTACACTGACCTCGACCCGTCGTCTGCACCCTACGCAAGTGGTAGCTCTAATTCCCAATTCCAATCCCAACCAGGCTTTGGACTCCCCCGACGCACAGACACCCCTGAGCCCTGGATCCGCCGTCTCGCAGATGATGGGTTATCGTATTATTACCTGAACCAGGTCGATGGGAGAGTTCAATGGACGAGACCGGAGTCTTTGACCTCCCGCGGTTCAGGATTACCGGAGACGCCGACGACGGCTGTCCCGTTACCTTTACATGGGAGAGCGAGGTCGGATAGTGTGAATAACTTGACCGGTGGTGGGCATGGTGTGTACAGTGACTCGAGCGATGTGGATGTATCCCTTGCCGATGAGGTGGATGATGCGAAAGGGAAAGGGAAACAGAGATTGAGAGGCCATGCACATTCTGGGTCTATCACTACTATTGGAACCACAGGAACTACAGAGACAGCTATAGCTTCTGGATCTGGACATTCCCATTTAACCACGTCTTCTGGAGGTACTTTCACGGGTACACTAGCCAATTCCAACGCTCATAATCTCCCACTCTCTTCAACCCATTCCCCTAATTTCTCTCAAGGACCCGATCCTTCTCACAAACAACTGACACCGGATTCTTCTTTTCTACGGCATCAACCAACTTCAATTTCAGAGTCCTCCGACTCCCAACAAGCTCTCCTCCTCGCTGCTCAGCTCCAATCGGCGTTATACCCACCTCCGCCAGAAGACCCGCTAGACATGGTGCATCGCGCGAGGGACGCTGTCGAGCGTGTAATTGTCAGGTTGAATTTAGGGGGGCTGGGGATCTTGGGTGAAACGAGTCCGAACCAAGGAACCAGCACAGGTTCAATGGGAGGCGGAAGAGAAGAGAATGCATCTGCGATGGCGGATCTGGATACGCTTATTGAGGATGTGGTTGCAAGTGTGAGGGGATTGTTGTATGTCTGTGGTGCCGGACCGAGCACAACGGGTGGGAGTGTGGGTGGGTCAAGAGAAAATGGGGTTATTACAGCTGGAGGAGGAGGAGGAGGATTGGAAGCACTGGTTCCGAAAATCATGGTTGGAATAACCCCTACCGTTGCCTTTACCTCTATCTCTGCTTCCGCCGCCTCCCCTTCCGAGTCCTCCCCCTTACGCCTCCACACTCGCACCGACTCCCGTTCTCAATCCAACCCGTTAAAACCCTCCCAGCGCAAGTTAACAGCGACCCTCTCGAGGTTGGTGTTGTCTGCGCGAGCGATAAGGTATGTGCGCTTGTCTTTGTCGTTTATTTCGCCTTGGGTTTCTTTTTTCGTTCTCTATCTGTTTCATTTGTCCTTTCCTTCGTTCTTTTTCTGACAATTTATTTCCGTTTAGGTACGATTCCGCAAACGCCAGTCCGGAAAGCACGATTGAGCGCATCCGGGGAGACGCAATGGAGCTTGGACGAGCGATCGGTGCGTTTGGAGTGGAGGTGCAGAAGGTGTTGGCTAAGTTGGATAGGTTAAATGAGGACGAATTATACGTAAGTGTGTTTTGGTTTTCCTTGGACCCTCAACTTATCTTTACTGACTATCAATCTAGCAACGACAGATCAGCTTGAATCTCACTTCCAACATTGACCTCGCCCCAATGCTCCTCAAACTGAACCTAAACTCGACCCTGCTTTCCCTCGGCAAAAAACGCCTCACAGCTGCATTCGAACCAACAAATTTAGGGTTGGGGATGCCGGGTTCTGGGAGGGCAGGGAGTTGGACCGGGTTTGGGTTCGTTGCGGAGGACGACCTAGATGAATATGAGGACCAGGATATTGAGAGTGAAGTTGCGGAAAGAAAGAAGGTCAACGGAAATTCGAAGAAAGCGAATGGTGTTGGTGGAAGTAACGCTACCGATACTGGTTAGTCTTTTTCCAAAATATCCCTGCCGGCGTTCTGGTTCAAATTGATTAATTGATTAATAATTCTATGCTGTTGTTGTAGACCTTTCGGATTTCTCAGAGTTCTCGGAACGCGAAAGCGAAGGAGAAGGGTCGGAGGTTTCAGAGTTCTCGGAAGTCGATTCGGGAGTGGATATCGAGTTTGGTGACTCGTCGAATTCTGATGCGTCTTCGGTGGTGGTAAGACGTAGTAGACCTAGGAGAGCGCCGAGAGGAGGTAGAGGGAAGAAGAGGAAACGGTCACCTGGCCATGGTTCTGGTGTCGGTGTCGGTTCACATTCTTCGAACCAAGCACCCGAAGTAAATTTGCAGTCAAACCAGAACAACCCAAATTCGTCCCATCCAACAAAATCCGGCAATCACTCATCGTCACACTTAGCGAAAAAGAAAAATATGCCGACGAGACCTCCCATGAAGCCTCTCTCACCAGACCTCGTTTCGGATATCGCAGCTTCTGTAACGAGGTTGGATGCGTTCCTTGGGGTATTGGATATCGCTGTTGTTCAACAACAACAACACTCCCCTGCTGAAAGGAACAATACGAACGCGACCGACCAGCAGTACGAATACATCCAGCGGGCACAGCGAATTCACCAAGTTCAAAGATTCGCGAAAGACGTAATAGGACAGGTCCAGACTGTGCTTGAGTTGGTAGATGATGTGGATGTAGCTGAGAGTGTGGTTTTGGATACACCGATACCGCATGATACGACCTTATCACAGTCGGTGGACGGGCCGCTGAACAGCTTGGCAGAAGAGAAGAAGAAGGTGGTGATATCGAATTCGAATGGAGAGGGTTCGAAAGATGAAAGAGAGGGAGGTCGTACAGCCCTCTCCTCACATCATTCCTCCCATTCGTTGAGCACGGTCGAAACTACGGAAACGGTGGATACAGTGGACACCCGAATGTCGTCTGTCTTCACTCATGGGACTGGGTCATCGTTCAACGGGTTCTCGTCTTCTTCACATACATCACATACCTCGCATTCACAGAATTCCACACCGATACTTGATGATAACTCGCATTCTTCTTTTATCTCGAAACATTCACCTTCCTTCGCGCGTACCCAAGATGTATCATTTACCCCCCGCACAGACTTGTCGCAAACGCTCCCTACGGCCCGTGCGCTCCTGCGCATGCTCGAAGCGGGTGTGCAAGCTCTATACGACGACGCTGCGGCGCTTTGGGGACATGTGCAGGTTCTGAGAGTCGAGGGGAGTGATTACCCTTATTCACATTCATCATCCTCGTCATCCAATATCAACTCTTCTTCGGAATTCCTCTCCTCGTCCTATCATTCATCTGATGGTTCATTTTCAAATCAAACCGACCCCGCGATGATCCTTTCCGTGGTAAACGTCCTTTCCACCGCTATCAAAGCCAACGCTGCCGTGGTGTTGCAGATACTTGATAAACTTCTGGCGCTTGGAGTTGAGCAGAGGACGATTGTGGAGGGGGTGTTGGAGGAAGAAGATTCGGCGACGTCATCTGTGGGAGTTGCGGGAGGCGATATGATGAATACAAGGGGCACGAATGGTGTACGGAGATGGGAGGAGAGTGTCCGGTGGAGTAAGAGAGTTAGCAGGGATGTGGATAGAGATGTTAGCAAGAGAATGAGCCATCAGAGGAGCAGTATGGTTAGAGTGAGACCGGCGTCGATATTGCCTGCCTCCGTCGGACCAGATGCGCAAGGAGGAGGAGGATACGGTGGTGGTGTTCCGACAGCATTACAGCCTGGGTATAATATGCTCAGATATGGCGGATATGAAGGGCAAACTCACGAAGTTTATGATGAATATGGACGTGGTACGTCTCCCTCTATCCTCAAAAATTTCATCCCCAATCACTGACTACTCTATAGGTTCCTCGTCTCTTCCGGTCTCCCAGATGGTAGGAGGAGGAGTCACGGCGCCAGGCATCGTTGGGTCTGATGGCGACGACGAACTGGGTTTGGAAGATGCATTTTTGAGACCGCAAAGGCCTATACGGTTGGAGCCGATTAGGTTTCAGGGTCCTCAGAGTCCGGATGCGTATGGCGTTCCGGCTTCGCAGATCATTCAGAGTGGGCAGGGTAAAGTGAGTTCCTCAAATCCACTGTCATACCTTATAACTGACATCGGACGGGGTTCTTTTTATCATTATAAAATGTTAGCTTCAAGCCTCGGGCTCGTCTGCGTCGTTGAGTCAGCTCGGACAGTCGACGGATTATCCTTCGTACTCTGGTCAATTTGGGATGGGTCAACAGGGAATACCACCGATGCCAGGAAGTATATTGAGGAACGCTAGTGCGCCTATGGTCACCACTCTCACCAGTCTCAATCAGCCTCAATACCAGAATCAAGCTCAATACAACCAGGCTCAGTATCAAACGCAGTACCAGAATCAAGCTCAAGTTCAGTACAATCAAATTCCTAAGGTGCGGACCACGGGGAGTGTGGGTGCTCAGAATGTACAAGGGTTCTCTGAGCGGAACCAGTATGGTCAATATCCATCGGATTTTGAGCCTGGTTATGGTGCGATCGGTTCGAGTGCGAATGCTAGTGAGGGTGAAGATACTTTGTCCGGTGGGTTCGATGATTTCGACGAAGACGACGAAGACGAGGATGATGTGCTTGTAAGAGGTTCGGATGATCGTAAGTTTTCGTTTGCCGCCCGCATTAACACTAATAATCGTTTCCTCCCACCAAGCACTAACACCCAAAATCAAGGGTTCCGGCCCTCCCACCCCTGCTAAACCAAATAAGATATCGAATAAAATATCAAGCAAGGCAGCCAAAATCCTCGGTGAAGAAGCACCGCCGTGGTTCCTCCTCCCGGACGAAGGCAAAGGTCCGCAGGAGACGGGGTTGGTGGTAGATCCGGAGGATAAGAGTGTCAAGGGAGGATCGGTAAAGGCGCTTGTAGAAAGGTTGACGGCGCACGATACAACTGGTGAGTGTTGTTTTGGCACATTGGATAATGAAAATCGTGGTCGTTTACATTGTCGGTTGATTCACTAACTAAATCTTTGTCTTTCTTCCTATTCGCCTCATAGACCCGAATTACTCGAAAGCATTCCTCATGACGTTCAAATCCTTCACGACCCTCAATGATCTGTTTGACCTCCTTGTCGAACGATTTAGGATACAGCCTCCCTCTGGTCTCGCCACGTTGCAGTTGAGGCAGTGGACGAGTAGAAAGAGGAATATCGTTCAGTTTCGGTGCGTTAAAGCTCTTTCCTGTTGTGAAAAACTAATGGTTTTCTTGTGACAGCGTAATCAACACATTCAAATCAATGCTCACCGATGAAGACATCCTCGAAAAAGATGATTTATACATCCTCGCTCGAATGAAAGAGTTCGTGCTGTCGGAGGACGTAGCTCAAGTTAGCGCATCGCGGTCGTTGTTGGCGTTGATTGAGAGGGTGGTGAGTAACACGGCTTCTTGTGCTCCCCGTCCGTATTGCTCACTTTTCATTTTGTTTGACGTATCTCGCACAGCAAAAATCTGGTGAAACCAAGCGGATCGTCGTCAAAGCTGCGCAAACGGCTCCTGCACCCCTTTTACCAAAAGGTTTTTCCTCGATCTCCTCAAACCTATCGAGTATGGCAAATATGGGCTCTTCTTCTGCGGGTCCGTCTTTTTCTCTTCTTTTCTCGTTTCTTTGGGAAACTCAATCGCGTCTCCGTGCTTTTTCCAGCCAAAAGGCTTAAACTCACCGATATAGAACCACTCGAACTTGCTCGACAACTGACGTTGCTCGAATCCGCATTATATCAAAAGATCCGCCCGATGGAGTGTCTGCAGCGTGCTAGAGAAGGCGTCGGCGCTAAGGATAAAGACGGTGGATCCGGAAGTGGGATGGATAATATTGCGTACGTGATCCAGACGAGCAATAGAATTGCAGATTGGGTGGCAGAGAGTGTTTTGAGTAAAGAGGACTCCAGGAAGCGAGCTGCTACGGTTAAGCATTTAATATTGGTTGCTGATGTACGTTTTTTCTCTCCTTGTCACTCGTTATCTTTTCAATCTGGACCGTCCCCGTCAAATAGCGCTGTCGAACTTTGAACAATTTCTCCACCATGATCGCCATTGTCTCCGGCCTCAATACGCCCCCGATACGTCGTCTCAAACGCACTTGGGAACTAGTCTCTCAACGACACATGGCGCAATTTGGGGCTTGTGAGGTGACGTTGGATAGTAATCGAAATTTCAATAAGTATAGGTCGATGTTGGCCTCCGTAGTACCTCCTTGCGTACCATTCATTGGTAAGTTCTTTTCAAATACTTTTCTGTCCCTCGCCGGCTTCATGTAAAAAAACTCCTGTCACTCTCACAGGCGTTTTTCTCTCTACCCTCCAATTTATTCAAGACGGGAACAAAGACCTCCTCTCCGACGGCGTAGTCAACTTCAAGAAGCGCCAGATGGCGTCCGAAGTTATATCCGATATCAAGCGCTGGCAAGCGCATACGTACAATCTCCAAGTCGTGCCTGCGATTAGGGACTATATTGAGGAGTGCTTGAGCGCGTATGATGAGACGGATACGAGGATGAGCAGCGATCGATTCTGGCAGATGAGTTTGGAAAGGGAACCGAGAGAGAGGGAAGATGAGAAGATGGCGAGGTTGCTGCAGGAGAGTGGATTTTTGTGAGTTTAGTATAAGGATCAGGATTGGCGTCGACGGATGCGAAAGTGGCTGTCATAACTGTGCTGTGCAATATGCTCTCTATTATTTCTTTTTGTTGATTTTCCGTCTTTTGCTGTCGCACTTCTTGGTTTTTTCTTCCCTATCCGTCTACTCTGGAACTTCTTTCCTTGCTTGTTTTCTCCCATAGCCTTCTTTTCTACTTTTGCGTTGCTGGGACGGTTTTCGACTTTTTTTTTTTGTTCTGCTCATTGTTATATCATTCCTAGTAATATTTTTTGCGACACGATGAAAGTATACTCATACTTATAATAATCAAATATCCCCACCCCCTCCTATAAGTATGTACTGATCTTGAAATTGCTCTATCATTCGTGTTTATGACTTTTGTTTTCCCTTCTTGAGTCTCCCTTTCTGTAAATTCCTTTTCTCTCAAAGCAAATCTGAAGGAACTGTCTATAGGTATGTATGTCTTTGGGTTATTTTACCAGGTATTGAACCACTGAAGGGACTGTTGTAGTGTCCATCGGTTCAGACGTTCGCAGCGTGGACAGATTGTGCCTAGGGCAAATCACTGGCGCCGTCTTGCTTTGTTCGTCTACATCTGAGTCTCGGTACAAGCGAATCCCACCTAATCCCACCTTCCATCACCAAAATCCGGCTCGTTCATATCGGGTTACTGTAGGTCGTCGCTGTCTGTAGAGGCATGAGACACCTCTAAGCATCTAAGTACTAGTAACACCGAGTATCGTATAGTGGTTGAGTATGTATTGAGAAATCCTGAGAAATCCGAATTGAAGCAAATTAGCACCGCAAACACAGGTCCCTGGAAACTACTACTGAAAGTCTGAACCTCGCTTTAAATGACGCTTTCAAGTATAAAATTCCCCATTTTTGCTCCGTCTTGTCGGAGAAGCTTACCTGCGCATCAAATGTAATATAAAAGGTAAACACATGATTGACTCAGGACCTCTCACGACCCGTAAATCTTCCGCATCCTTCTCGCATCGTCCTTGAAAAATTCTTGCTGGCCAAGCTTCTTGTTCGTTCATTTACTACTTTTCACACCAACATCGAGAAATCAACCGCGCTCACCGCGACTCTGAAACTCTTCTTCATTCCACGTTTGATTTTGGTGACTGCATCATGCATCTAAAAACTGTCTACTTCGTGCTTGGCCTTGGTTTCTTCTCAATGGTCTGGATGATGCCTCTTTCTGTAAGTGTCTAATCTGGACATATCGTGACGAGTAGGGGCGGGCAAACACTAACTTGGGGTTCTATTCTAAAGAGCAACACCATAAATAGGAGGGCACCAGATGTCTACGTAACAGTCATTCCAGACAAGAATTCTCGGGCTTCGCAGGATGTGAGGGGATTCCTGGTGAAGGGTTTGGAATACACTTTGAGAAAGATGCCAGAACTGGGGTTGGGGTCCCCCATTACCGTTTCGCCTCAACGTGTACAGATAAGTCTTAGTGGAGTCAATTTCCAAATCCACAGTGCTTCCTCGCTTCTAGGCACAGGGAATCTCAAGACAAATTTTTAGTGGTCTCTCAGTCCGAGATGAGTGTGGAATTCAACAATGGACAGCATTGGTACTATATTGGCCCGGTATGATTAATGTTTTTTCTTCGTGTTTTATGATCAATCAATGCCTTTAAGCAATCCGATGCGCATTTCAATACCAGAAATGGAGAGCTGGTGGTCATCGGAAGCGGACGATCTGACCCATCTACGAGTGGATTCAAGATTAATTACAACGAGACACATCATTAAAGTGAGTATCAGTGAATCAATGACCTGGTAGTAAGTTGCTAATAACACAGTCAAGAGGTTGAGCGTGACGGGTTGGGATCATAGGGAGAGAGAGGTCATGGAGCAACTCTTTATAACAACTCTGTTCTTTCTTCTACGTATGATGCAATATCTTCTACCCTTTTTAAACCACCTGAAAATAGTGAAGACTCGGATTGTACTTCGTCGTACATCCTAGTACACCCCCTTTCAATGTGACAACAACATATACACGCGCACGATGGAAGAAAGATAAGATCACCGTTGCGTTCATGAGCCATTTCTTTCGTATTCGCTTGATTGTTGCTTTTCTTATTGGAGACCGACCATCTCAGATCTTCCATCATATGCTTATATCCCTCAACAGTCGAACAAATAAAATGCCGGTCAATTTTGAACACCCCCCAACTGAAGCTCGACTGGTACCTCCACTTTCCGCATCGAGACACGGACCTTTGCGCTGGTTCGGTGAGTGCTGTTTCTTGATTTACCGTATAATAGTCGCCTGTCTCTACTCGCTCGCTGGTACAGTTGATATGACCGCTGATTCGTTTCTCGGTTTTCCACATAGCGACATAGATTGTTTTCGCTGGTCGAAATATCTCTATTCTAAATTCTACAACCTTGAAGATTTTAGGCCCATTCTTGGTAGGTTTAACCTCCCTTTGAGCTTAGGAGACATGCTTATGGAATATTTGTTTTGCGATTGCGGTATGTCATCGTATAGGCATCTCTGTTCAGGATCCTCCCCGTACAGCTGGTTTCTTCGATAAAAACACCTGATACACCGAATCATGTTCTCTCAAAACGCCCGTTCTCCACGCTCATTCTTTGTCTTGTTCTGTCTGTGGTCGGCTGTTGTTGTTCTGAGTGTTTTTGCTTCGCCTCTTCCCACTGGGGGCGACAGTAACAGACCAACAGGATCCGCTCAAGTTCCTTCTCCTCCTGCTCCTACCCTTTCCTCCCAAAATGGTGAAATAATCCGGAGCATTCGATTTGCCTACAGATACACTGTCGGCAAACATCCTGTCTTCAGATTTACTTCAGTCGAGAATGTACATGCATTTTACCTTGGTATTGGCGACATCGCACTCTCTGCACATCCGCCGGATATCAGCATAGGCCCTGTCAGCAAGGCACTGGACACACCGCTCGTCCCCACCAAAGAATCATACACGTATGATGACTTGTTGGTGCATTATTACCTCGAAGACAAAGGCACCCTTGGCATGGCAAAGTTCAACGATGAAAAGGAGGAGGATAAGTTCATACAAGAGGTGCTTAAGATGGAGTTACCTCCATCCAAAGAGTGCGATAGTTTTGAATTTATCGAGCGTGTGATGGATAAGATGGCGGGAGGAAGGCATATTGATGAGCAGACCCATGGTAATTGGTTAGCTATATATCATAACATGCAGATGATGGGGAAGTTGTAAGTCGGAGTTGTTGCATAGATCGTAGAAGCTCCATCAATGGAACTGAACCGGAATCTTCAACAAAAGGATTATATTCACTGTCATTGACAAGCTAGATCTTCGAGTCCATACCACCTTCGCTTTTTTTTGCCCCTCTTGGGCATAGGAAAATCAACATGTCTGCCCCTCTTTCCCAAGTTACATAACTTGTGGTGCAATAATGGATACACAAGTGGTACTTACTTTTATCATCGGAGTGCTGTACGTATTGTACTCGGAGAGAGATTTCATTCCGACGTATAAAACATCAACGAAAGAGTTGCCGGCTTCCGTACCAGGTCGACCAGCCCGAAAGTTCTGGATAAAAGTCAGTTGAGAGGGACTCCCTGTAAATGCGCGATATAATACTCAATCGAGCATGGTGAACGAAGAAAATACTGAAACTCGACCGATAACTTGGGCGAGGTCAAAGGTCCTGGAAATTGAGGGTCGAAGTCTGTGGACCTTATGCTGAAATGACTAAAATGGAAAAAGAACTCATAACACAATGCGTATATTGAAATCAGACATGTGCAAGAGAGGAACCATCATATGCGTACAGCAGATATAAGGCTCGTCTAGGCTCGTCTTGTGTTGACATGTAAGTTGGTTGCTCTTCGGGATGAGAATTGGTTCGAGGGTAGGTCAAAGAAAGAAAATAAGCATGTAATAGAGTCGTCCATCTGACTTTCCGGAATGATGCCGTTCTCGATGTGGACAGTCGAGAGGGCGAAGAACATCGTGTTAGGTGTTTGATCTAAATTTCGATAAGGAATAACAGAGCCGGACCGAATCCCCGGCTAAGCGCTCGTCTTACCGCCATGGTACTGTGAAATCCGTAGCCGGAATACCCTTCGTAGTGGTCTTCAAACGATGATTCTAAGTTTTTGACGTTGAGCTTGCATTCTTCAGCCAACGCTTGAACCCTTCACTGGGTGGTGTGGTACATAGGATGTGCCGTTGTAATAATCGATCGCGAAAGGTTTGTGCGGTTATTTGTTTATCTGCATCGTATCGCACGCTTCTTTGGGCTGGGGAGTGCACCTCTCTTTTTTCGTTATTATGCTTCTCATATTCTCCTTTATCACCCGATACCCTCTTGATTCACGCTTCATCTGACGTCGTTTTTTCTAGTACTCTAGTCCTCATCATAAAAATCGAATTCATTTACTGCGGTAGTCTCAACGATTCCAATCGTGAATCGTATTGTATCATTTTCGACGCTGTTCCATTCATGCGTGCCATCCTCAACTCCCTTTCTCTCCACCTACTACTCCCCAATCTATCAACGCTTGAAGAGGAGAAACAACTCTGCCCAGACTTTACATAATCGCAATACTGCGCGCTTAATATACTGTTTGACGCGCGCGCGCCCGCCAGGCGCATTTCCGCCCAATCTGGACTTGTGTGCGCCGTTTGAGATTAAGTTTCAGATTCTCTTCTGTTTTATCGAATGCAACTCCTGATACTCTTCTTCACTTTGTGGGTTGCAATGGTTCTTGGACCTTTTTAGACTCGATTTCTGCATGCCTGGCAAAAAAGATCGAAGCCCTGTAAGTATTTAAAGCCGCCGTTCTTTTTTTCGCCAACGCCCCACCTGCTCCTACTTCGTTAGCCTTTCCCTTGTTGCCATCTGTCCCAGCATGTCAACCTTCATTCAGCAGCCTTTCCACCTTGTACACCACCCTGGCTGCATCCCTACCTTTGACCACGGACTTCGACAGACAGTCTACGTCAATATGTAAGGAGATTACTTGCCACCCCACTGACTGAGTCGCTTAACTGTTTCTGTCACTGCAGACCAACTGATCAATTTGGTGAGCGTGTTTCCATTGAACACATTTGGCGCCTTCGTCGCCTTGGGGGAATCCACTGGGAGTACTACTGTAACTGCACTCCACCCCAAAACTCTCCGGGAGTGCCAGCCAGGTGTTACGATGTCAAGAAGCCATCCTCGCCTTATTTTGGACGCACTTACTTAGGGTGTGGGAAGACTAAAAAAAGGTGTCAATGGAAAGGTATGAACGCACCCCCGAAATGCTACTGTATCTCTAACTACCTTCAAAGTGCGCCTTGACCAGATCTTCACAGCAGCCAAGGCTCATCGTCGTATTTCGCCCACCCCTCCGGCCTCACCTACCAAGTCTGAGTTTCCAGACTCGGAGCAATTCGACGATTCTTTCAACGACAGCTTCACTCAGGCGTTGGCAGAACTCGAAATCAAAGGCAGCCAGGCAAGTATACAACCTTCCTCGGTTGAACAGCCTATCTTTCAAGACGACAATGCATTTGGCAAGCTCCTGGGCGGTGTCCCTCTCAGCGAGGAAGAACGTAAGCCATTTGTTTGTTCCCATTGGTCTCAGCCTCAAAATTGACTGCTATCTAGTTGCCTTTCTTCAAACAGACGATACCAGTGCGCAGAAAGCTGCCGGGAATGTTGTGGGTGATGGAACTCTCAGTGAAGAAATTGCAGAAGCCATACGAGAGCTCGCTATTGGCAATAGCGAGGGCAATGCAACTCTCAGTACAGAACTCGAGCAGGGGCTACGCAATCTTACTCTCAGTGACAACGAGGGTATGTTCCCTTTCTGCTCATCCCTTTTTTGAAATACCCCACTGACTCGTCACCCTTAGTTGCAACTTTATATGCAGGCCTAGATAATATGCACATGATTTGGAATGAAGCGGAGGGGGAGTGGCAACTCCCTGTGGCAGCTTACCAAGGTACAAACTGACTTACCTGTTCGGAACATTCGAGTACTCCTCACACCTTTGACACCAGAACTTGTTGCGGCATTTGCTGGACAGGACGATGTCTACGTAGCCCCTGATGGTACTGTGCACTTCATCCCAGATTACGCCCCCGAAAGTAAGTCGATAGTTTGGCTTGATTCTGCGTTGTCCTGAAGCTGCTTACCAGACACTCTAAGCGAAGGAATCACTGGTGACAATGAGTATAGTGGAGATGAACTTGGAGGTAAGCACTTCGCCTCCTTGGACTGAGGCTTGTATACGGTGACGATTCACCTCCCAGATCTCACCCTTGTCGACGCTTTAATGAATGTGGGCTCTGATGAGTTCAAGCTGACCCCCAAGCCTTTCAATGCGGACGGTATGGACGTTGACCTTGCGGTTGAACTGCCTTCAAAATACCTGTCCCTAGATTTAACAGTCGAGGAAAGCTCGTCTCCTGCAGCTCAGCCTGAAGGTAGGTCTTGTTTTTAGTTAATTTGTTGTTGTTCGGTTTTTAATGCACCTTACTTTTCAGTACGGCAATGTGGGTACATCGACCTTACTGCAGGGGAATTCTTTGACCGGGGCAAGCGAAAACGTGCGTGCAAAGGCTTGAATGGAAAAGTTTTGGAACTAACTTAAGGAACGGTTCTATTGCTAGTTGTCAGTCTCCCCGAGGGCCACAAGATGTACGTGGACCTCACCCTCGGTGGTTCCCTGCCCCACGGTGTGTTTACCATCTCAAAAGGCTATTCCGTGACTGACTTATTTTGATTCACAGAGATAACAACGCCGGGCTCAGGAACTTTTGAGGACCCCTTTGACTTAACCATTTAGCTACACTACGTACAATTGTACCGAAATGTGCTGTTTTCTTATTAAACTACGCGCTATACTGTTACACCGCCCTTGCACTTGTACTCGGGTCTGAATGAGTTGAGCACCGTATTGCTTGAGTGCGGATTGAGACGAAGGCTTTGAATTGAACAAACTACGGCATATGCGAAGTCTGGGAGGCTGGAGTACTTGGAGTTGAATGCGGTGTTGAAGCGTAGAGAACGAACGGAAAACGAGGGCGCGTCGAATCCCGCGATAACGGTGTATGCGGAGTCTGGGGGCTGGGGTACTTTGTGAGTTGGACGCAGTGTTGAAGCGTAGAGAATGAACAGGGAACGAGGGCGCATTGAGCTCCGCGATAATGGTGTATGCGGAGTCTGGGGGGCTGGGGTACTTCGTGAGTCAGACACGGTGTTGAAGCGTATGGAATGAACTGAGAACGAGTGCGGCGCATCGAATTTCGCGGTAATTTTGATCACGTGATGCAGATAAGCGCGTCGTTTTTGTTTAAACGCCTCTTGCTTTGCTACTCTACGCAATATCCGGCTCTACCTAGCGAGGCTTCTGCTGCCAACAACACTTGTAAGACTATCCTTGACCCCATTCTTGAAAATCCACCACCCAGGACCCCTTGTGAAAGGCTGAAAGCTGCAGGATCAATGATTCTACCCCAAGGATCTAACTGCAGTGGCCACTCTGACACAAGGGGCTCACACCCACCCTCTCCCACCAACTTTTGTGAAACCCTTTCCTCCTTAATTAACTCGTTTTCAGTGTCGATTAGGCGCGTTATTGCGCTTTGGTTTCGCGTCGGGTGCGTCTTTAGAAGCGACGCTAATAGAGGTACTATGGGGTACTACCTACGGTCTAAGGCTTCCGGGGTGCGTGGCATAGGTATCCAACCTGACTGAACACTGATAACTTGCTGGTTGTAGCCTGGAGTGATACCTTGGATCCCCAAAGCTCCTTTTGACTTCCTGGCCTTGTTAAAACAGTCTACTGCTGGTGCGGCGGCGGCTTTCGAAAACAGAGAGGAGGAAAGTGATTTTGCGCCCGAGGAAGCCTCAGATGCCGCTCCCGCAACTTCAGAACAGGTCCCTTTTCCAGGGGAACCCCCCAGCACCTCCGCCTCAAACCCCTCCGCCTCTAGTGCCCCCGCCTCCATTGCCTCCAGCTCCGACGCCTCTGCCTGTGGAACCTCGGCCGCTAACTCCCCTGCCCCCAATGCCTCCGCCTCCAATTTACCCGTGCCCTCCTCCCCGCCTCCCGTTCGCAAACGAAAGCAGAAAGCAAACTCAAAACGTTCGCAGGCCCGGAAGCAAGCAAAGCAGGCGGGGAGGCAGGGTGGCCCCTCGAGTGGCGCCCTCTCCCATGTCTTAGCTCACGGGCTCGCAGTTGAAGTCGACCTCAACGCCTCTGAGTTTGACGCTGCTCGGGGTGCTCACGCAGGAAAACCCGGAACCAAAGCGAAACTCGGTTCAGAAGCAGAGAGGAGGAAGCACTATAAGCTCGAGGAGCTTCTTTTACGCGGCTTTGAGCACATAGAATGGGATGGAAGGTGAGAGAATGGGGGTTTTCCGCTCTGCATTGCCGTTAAGTGCGTTTTAGGGTCCCGATCCCAATTGTGGATAGCTCAGGTCGAATCATCGCAGTTCTTGCCGGCCAACCAGGGTCCGACTACACTGAGGATTTATTGGAGGCTTTCCGGCTTTTCTCTGACGCCGGTAAGGAAGCTCAGCTTGGGGCCGCCGATCCTAAAGGACCTCATAAGCGCGGCGAGTTCCCTGCCTTTAACCGAGGCGTTACAATGGGCATGGGGAGTCGGACACCTGTGGCAATCAATACGGGTTACATGACTGGGATATTGAACCGCTTAGTAGGAGAAAAGGCTGTTCACCGGATGGCGGCCTACCAAAACGGTAGGTTTTCCCTATCGGCTGCCCTTTCCATCTAACACCTGCTGGCGTTTATAGCAGCGTTCTCACTTTGGGCACCACGCATGCACGCAGAATACAAGACCGTACACGACACCCTAAGGAACCAGCTACCGCACCTACCGGTAAACTTTCCAGGTGTTAGCGAGTTCTGTGCTACTGCATTCAACCTCGGAGGCAACGTGTGGACCTTCAAACATCGTGATTTCCGGAACTGGCCATTTGGCTGGTGCGCAATTACTGCGCTTGGGGAGTTCGATCCCAGCCGGAGTGCACAACTTGTGCTATGGGAGTTGAAACTCGTCATCAACTTTCCTCCCGGAGCTACCGTACTTATTCCCTCTGCTGTCATCACCCATTCAAACACCCCAGTTGCTGAAGGAGACTCCCGTATGTCGTTTACACAGTACAGTGCTGGTCCGATCTTCCGTTGGGTCAAGAACGGTTGTAGAACAGAAAAGGAAATGCAAAAAGATGACCCAAAAGGCTGGGCAGAGATGGAAGCTGGTAAAGATAGTTTTTACATCCGATGTCTCGAAAACTTTTCTACAATAGATGAGCTCTTAGCCTCAATCGGATGATATTTTGTGCAACTTGTAATTGTTAGACATTTATTTACATCGTACTATTTGAAACCTTCCGTTTCTGCATAGCCTCGGGAGATGGTGCTCGAAGAAGTCTGTGTTTGCGTTTGAGCCTCCCCGGAGATGTGTGCTCCTTCAATACCGACTGCCCTGAAACTGGGAGTAGATTGGCTGAAGGGGGTACGACAGACGGGGTTCCATTTCGGAGAAGAGAGAACTGGCTGGCGAGGTTCTCAATAACTACCTCAAGTTCTGACAGCTCAGGGGAAGTAGGCCAAGCATCGAGGTCTGAAAGAGTATTTTGTACCCCGTATAGACGAGGCAATAGAAACTTAGCTTCATGAGCTAAGCGATCCATTATTTGCGCTGTTATTCCAGCTTGCTACAATTTTTGAGAGCCTTGGTTAGTTTGCTTTTAAGGCAAGCCAAAATCACGCACAGGAAAAACCGAAGTTATCTCTACACTGTCATCAGAATCTTCCGAGGACACTGAGCAGCCGTCAGCATTGGCTTCCCCTGTATTCTCCGGCAGCTCCTCATCGAAAACACCTCCTAGTGCCGTAGTATCCCCACCGAAAGCTTGTAGTATAGTCCAATCCACATCAAACTGAGCTTCTGTACGCTCAGATTCCAGGACTTCCAACAGAACCTCAGTAGAAGACGAGGGAACTTTTGTTGCCAATTGCTGGATGTTACGTGCCGTCTCTAATGTTGGCGGGTAATAGAAAGGCGTCGGTACTAGACCCTGCACCACCCACGAGTCAATGACGAGTCGCAGTGCACGAAGGTGCTTGCAGGCTTTACCATTGTTGTAAAAGTCCCCACACGAGCAAGAGCCAATGCCAGTTGTACTTATTGACACATCGTAAGGAGTTGGCCCAGAAGTTGGGTTGCATTGAGCTATATATGCTATGCCACTCGATGAGTCTTGCCTTCTGATAGCACCAAGTCTCTGTAAATGGAGGAGCTCTAATGCGCGTTTCTGCCGTTCCTCATCTAGAGGCCACCAACATATACAGCGTAATAGACGTGCAGACTCATTTTGTTCTGCATGGAACCTCCGCTGCACAAGTAGGAGGTCTTGACCACCGGCACTTGAATGAAATCGAGATACGAGCCAGCTCCGGTACTCCCTTTGGGCGTTACGGCGGTGGTAGATTTGAGGAAGAATTTGAGTGATCAGGAGGAGGATGAGGGCATCAAAGCGTAGCCTATGGCCAGAACGTAAGTACCTTGGAAGATATTTCCGTTTGAGCACAGCATTGAAAGACTCTAAGTGGTTGGTAGTAGGTATGATCCCCTCTATAGGTATCCCAATACGTGCTGCGGCAGCCAAGCGTCCACACTCTGACCAACTCTCCCAAAGGGGGCGGCTCATCCAGTAGTTCTGGAGGTACCTGATATGCTCAAGACCTGCTTCACAAACACGTTTAGCTTCTAAGTTGACGGCCAGGTTATCGAAGAGATTCTGGTGTTTTGTAAGAAGGTTGGTCGCTACAGAATAGTCAACGGTTGCAATAAGGCTATAGGTGGTAAGTGAGTTGTAAGTAGCTGAAATTTGAAGACGTAGTCTGACTTACTCGACCTCCAGCTTCTGCAATAAATCGCGGGCATGATTCTTCCAAAATTCGGAAGCCTTGCAGCGTAGAACCTTTTTGCGATGGTTAGTCCAGCACTGTCGGAGGTGGAACTTGCATATGAGCAAGACTATCTGTGGCCAGATACGAACAAGTGCCCCACGTTCCTTCGTATCTGTATCAGTAATTGCAGAATACGGTTCAAATGAGCCAAATTTGGTGTCTAGTCTTCGTTTCCAGGTGCGAATCAGTTTCTCGAGGATAGCTGTATTGTATGATGCATGGGTTGCTTTGGCACCAGTCTCTGCAGAGAATAGAAAGAGCGCAATAGGAAACCCCTTATTGTCTTCATCCACAGAAAGGGCAATGAATAACAGAAGCCGAGAGCTGCAAACACCAAATGTACCATCGAGAACAAGCTGAGAATGATGGGCATACTTATAGGCACACTCATCCATCTCCAGAGTGGATATACAAATCTCGAACCGGTCTCCAGCTTCAGCACGGGCAGAATAGTGAAAGACAGCCTCCGCTATTTCTGGTTTGAAGTTCTGACTTTCTACATTCAACCAATCATCTACGTTGTATTGTGGCTCAACTTTGGGGTCATAGCCGAGTTCTTTGCTGGCTTTGCGGTAGAGCGAAGTGTGATCAGTTGGCAGGAATAGATACCGAACATTTGCAGTTTTGGGATCAAAGGATTTGAGGTCCCGGTATGCTTTGGTCTCGATCATCTTCCGGTTCATTTCCTGAATAGCAGTCAAGCTACATAGATTTGCATCAAAATTATATAGTGGAACAGAGTATAACAATAGTTTACCTGGCCCCATTTCGGAGCTGTTCAAGGGCTACTTCATAGACGTGGTCATGAAGTGGAATCGGGGGAATTCGCTCCAATACGGCTACCTGGCAGTGAGCATTGTGTTTGTTAATTCCAGCAATTCTAGAGATTGCTCCATCACTAAGTCTCTCTGTAATTTCAATATGCGCAGGGCACGCGGTGAAAGGATAGGGAACCCGCCGTTCCCAGTCCTCTTTTTTGCGATTTACTCCCTTGTTAGCTTCCTGTTGCTGGCGAGCTTGAACGTGATACCCACAGGAGCTTTATTGCAGCAACATATAAATAAATTAGACCGGGTGGTAGGTAGTTTGGAATAGTTACCATTGAAATAAGGTCCGTCGCTGCTCCTGTTTCTGACCCCATCTGAATGAATGTTGTGCAGTCCATCGATTGTCCAGATTACTGCGGCATTTTTGATCGAGTTCGAGTTCCTGCAATTTAGCCCCTGCATGTTGTTGTTGTTGCAAGTCATTCATCTGATAGCGGAACTCAATGTTCTGGGAGGTGTTGTAGAGCTCTTTGATTGCAAGTTTCTGGTTCTCATCGAGGAGGAGTTTCTTCAGATTCACCTGCAATAACTTAGTGAATTGGGCGGAGCTACGGGTAGGTTATAATTTAAATACTTGAGCCTTATGTACGGGAGCTAGGGGTGGAAGTGCTTGTCCTGCATGGACCCACCCTGTGCCTCCACTTGGTGGAACGCCCCGTGCAATGTTGGGCTGTATTCCAAGTATGAGAAAAAAAAGAATCAGTCCCTGACGTACTTACTGCGGGTTCCGATTGAGCTCCCTCCTCAAAAGCCTTTGGGCAAGGCAAATCCCTGACTTGTTGCATTTCGACACCAGCCTGCACTTTACAGGTTGTAGACAGTACTTGTAATTGAAAACAGCAAGAACTTCTGCTTTCCTATACCCTCAAGATCACAGACCACCTAAGCAAGCACATACATTGGAAAACCGCCGGTCTCAAGCAAGCGAAGGAAATCGCGATGATGTGCTTGGAATGGGCCTGAATCGTGCTTTCCCAACCTCAAGGCATTTGCAAAGAAAAGTTGCTTCTATGAGGAAGGCAGTGGGAACTCAGACAGGCTCTAAAAGCCGTGGAACCCTGTTCTTCTCGCCTGGATTCTCCACTTGAGCAACTGGGCAACCGAAGAAAGGCACAACCTGGAGTGCTAGATCTCTGGTTACAGATTGGTTGATGCGCACAACTACCCAAAAAAGCAACACAGGCGGGCCTGCGCCTATGAGCGCTAAAGGTTGTCGTGTGAAATTATTACAAATTTATTATCTAAAGTCTGGGCAGGCGGGTTGCGCCTTGAAGAGTCACCATTGTCCTTCTTCTAGTTCAACTGGTGTCCGACCCTACTTCTCGTGACGTATTCCATCCGTCTGTGATTTTGACAGCGTCAATGGAACATGAGTGACTCGGTACGTGCTCGCTCATTGACATCACTCATTGATTGACAACTGATTCCTGCAGGATCGGCTATCTAGACATGCCTATCAAGCAAGATATAATTTTACTCACCAGCGAAGACAACGGGTAAAAAACTACATTCCAGTTACATTCCCGTCTTTGGGTATCCTTGCTTCATACTCCAATTGTTCTCGACGCACCCGTACGATCAGTGTCACCCATACACGACTCTGTTCCATACCACATAGTCTCCCAGACACAAGCATTCTTTCCTTCTTTCGTACACTCCTACAAACTCACATTCTGCTTTAATAACGGCCCACCACTCCCCGACGCGCTAACGATTACATATGTAGCCCTGGGGTAAGCGGGAACAACACTTTTGATTGATAGATCAAGTCCGAAGGTGTGCTGTTCCGCCGTCGGAACGGACAGAGACAACTCCAAAAGGAAATCTAGCATGGGCACTCGAGGCTATGGATGTTCATTGACCATTGCAAGCAAGGTGATCACAATCTAGCGTAATCAACCAACACTGTGAACTTGACATACTTATAAATGCCTTCCTCCCACTGCGAACTTCTTCATTCTTCTTCTTTCTTTATCACATTGCTAGAGCTGGACTCAGTATCAAGTAGATAAGCATGCGAACCTTGTCTCTCCTCCTCCTTTCGAATCTTTTTCTCCTCGCAGTTTTCCTTACCATCTTCATCAGCCCTGTCATGGCCCGCGACGTGCTGACTCGACGAACTATCGACTTTGAATTCAGTGTTCGCTACCATAGTTGCCTTGGGCCACCAATCGGAAAACTGACCCCGGAAACCCCCATTCGTTCGACGCTGATTGAAGGAGAATGGAGTGTTTCCACTATGCATATCCCCACTGTACTAGGACATGGAATGTCCGACCCGCATTATGTTGACATGTTCTGTGTCGTCTTCAACAAATTTCCCCAGTCATGCAGGCTCATCTTACAAACAGACGACGAGCGTATCCCACGACAGACTCATTTTGGGCCAAGGCCCCCAGGGATCCAGGTGCTGATCGAGCACCTGAGGACTGCAGAGGTTCATTGTGACGGAGAAACTGGGTGAGTTCGTGCACCACATTGACGACCGTTGTCATTTGTTGATGAGATTTCCTCAAAAAAAAAACGAGCAGGATCGGCTGGGCACAAAACTAGCATCTTTAGTTTATTAAACATCTCAACTTTTCTTCAATCAGATTGTTTAGAACTGAGTAAGTTGATGTCGGTTTTATGAGTGATGTAACATTTACCAAGGATTATTGCAGGGGGATGGTTTGAATAGTTGAAGATATACCTCAATTTTTGTTCATGGTTGACGTTGAGCATTGTATTGTCATTTGACCCCGATAGACCCAGTGCTTCGCTTCTACTCAGTTTCCACACAGAGGTCTTTGGCTTTTTTACAGGCTCTTATGATAGTTGCTTATCTGATTGTTACAAATTCACGGTTGTTGACATTGACTTTTGTTACTGCGGCGCAATGAGGTGTTGATTTTCGAATCTTAATGAGGTCAAGACCTGTCAAGACTCACAATTCTTGCGTGTACGAGCGTTGAGATGGAATCATTAAAAGCGCTGGGTAATAAACTGAGCTTGATTTGTTCCGCTTCTTCTCCATTTGCATCCTTGTACTTGCTGTATATTCATATCACCTACCCAAGTGTTGTTATTCCCCATATGCAAGGCTGGGGTTTTTTCACTTTGGGGAATGTAGGTACCTCATTGTTTTGTCCTTTTGTTTTGCATTATCCTCTGTGTTCATGACTTCGTGTAACATTTGCTAGTACCATTTATCACTTATATAGTCTTGCAGATTCATCACTAGATTAATTAAACAACAATTTTGCTACCCAACTAAATTGAATTAAAATGAGTAAGAAAGTCTAACTTCCAGGTATATAGGTCCTGCAATGGTCTCGAAAGAGTAGCCGCACTGGAACGTGTGATAGTGGTGAAAGTGAATAGGGTTCGATCTAATCTTAACTTCAATGATAAAAGCTTGAGTTTAATACAAAACCACTTTCAAACTTGTGTTATGCATTCTCCAAAGACTACCAGCTAATCAATTGCTCCTATCATTTAACTCCTTCGCCTTCTGGGTCAGTCTTTTTGCCTACTATCCCAATCTAACACTTGGCAACCTTTTGAAATCCTCAGAAGGTACAAGGCAGTCATGGGAATTCATTCATTAGCATGTTTAAAATCAGAATTAAGCAAAACCAATCAATAGATGCAATGAGCTGAAATCCTGTTGACTGTGGCAGTGGATACACAACGAGCCGAATCTCCGGCTAAGCGCTCGTCTTACCGCCATGCTGCTGTGAAATCCTCGTGGCCGGAATGCCAATGCTTGAACCCTTCAGCCACGACGGTCATATTGCACAAGTCGCCTAACCTGATACAGCCGGCCAATGGCTCAGCTTGTTGTTGGGATGGTGTGGTACATAGGATATCACATGCCGTTGGAATAATCGATCGTTATTACGCTCCTCGAATTCTCCTTTACCTCCCGATACTCCTTGAGTCACGCTTCATCTGACGTGGCTTTTTCTAGTACTCTAGTCCTCATCATAGAAATCGAATTCATTTACTGCGGTAGTCACGACGATTCCAAGCGTGAATCATATTGTATCATTTTCGACGCTGTTCCATTCATGCGTACCATCCTCAACTCTCTTTCTCTCTACCTACTACTCCTCAATCTATCAATACTCGAAGAGCTACCATTAGAGCTTATTAGCAGCAAATTTCGAGGGGATTTGATTGGCTGAGAACAGCTCCAACCAATTCAGTTCACGTCGAAAAGTGATTTTGCTAATGAGCTCTATTGTCCTTCTTCTAGTTCAACTGGAGTCCCACTCTACGTCTTGTGACGTATTCGATCTCGTTCGAGGATTTAAGCTCGATATAGCGGTGAATGAGGCGGTGAGGAGGAGTAGGAAGTTTTGTCTGTGATTTTGACAGCGTCAATGAAACATGAGTGACTCGGTACGTGCTTGCTCATCGACATCACTCATTGAATGACAACTGATGCCTGCAGGATTGGCTGTCTAGACATGCGTATCAACCAAGATATAATTTCACTCACCGGTGAAGACAATGGGTATCACAAAAACTACATTCCAATTACGTTCCTATCTTTGGGTATCCTTGCTTCATACTCCAATTGTTCTCGATGCACCCGTACAATCAGTTTCCCCCATACACGACTTCACTCCATACCACATAGTCTCCCAGACACAAGTGTTCTTTCCTTATTTCGCACACTCCTACAAATGCACATTCTGCTTTAATAACGGCCCACCACTCCCCGACGCGCTAACAATTGCATATGTAGCCCATCCACAATGCTCACATAGGTGCAACGTTCAACGTTTGACTCTTAGACTGTACCGTTTATTGAACGTTACCTGTTTTCTCGCAAAGTTCTAATCATGCCTGTTTATCATACATTCTGCCGTTTCTTTACATGTCAATTATTTGTGTTTAACCAATGCCGTGCGGTAAAGTAGAACACAAGAATAACTGAGGTTTTTTTCGACCCACCCTTAACAAAGCTCATTATGGAAAGACATTGTCCGTGACAGTGTGACCAGATCTCTTTCTCACTATAACCACTACCACCCATCGACCCCAAGTCAATGTTTTCTCAAGCCGAGAATTTTGCCATACCAAATGGGCAATTTTTGAATGTTCAAGGAAATTATTATTTGAATCATCACACACCAGGTATATATCCTGTAACCAGTACTTCCAATTCAGAAACAAAAAACCTGGTACAGCCTGCAGGTACTTGTTCACACAGTATTTGGCATAAGATATAGATAACAACATCTGTTCCCCAAGGTTACTACCAAGGAATAACTTTCTGTCCCACTTCAACATCAACCTTCACAGGAAGAACAGACACCTTGGAGAGCTTAAATAATTTCTTTTTTGATTCTGAAAAGACACAGAAGGCTTTTCTTCTGTTTGGGCTAGGAGGTGCAGGGAAAACACAAGTTGCACTGGAGTTCAGGAAGAGATTCAGGCAAAAGTAAAAAAAAAGTTTAGTTAAAAAATGCAGGACACTATGCTGATTCAAATGAGCTCCAGGTTCACCAAGATTTACTTCATTACTGCTGATACAGAGGAGTCCATCCAAGCCTGTCTGTTTGACATTGCCATAGACAATGGACTTGGGAATCCTCAAGATTGGAGAAGTGGGATTCACTGGCTAAATACCCATGAGGAAAATTGGTTGATTATCATGGACAATGCAGATGATCCAAGGATCCCTTTGAGAAGATATTTTCCACCATGTGAACATGGAAACATTATCATTACCTCAAGAAATGCTGAATTACAAAATGCAGTGGGCCAGTCCCTGGAGCTTTGGGATATGAGCCCTTCTGAAGGTCTTCAACTACTTGTGAAGCATGCAGTCAAGGGGCCTTTGAATAAAGTTCAGCATAAACATGCTGCCCAGATTGCTAAAGAGCTGTACTACTTTCCATTGGCACTGGTACAAGCAGGAGCATACATATTGAAGCAAAATTGCCTCCTCACATACTCTAGCAGACTGAAAAGTCAGCGCAGACAATTAATGGAGAGAAAGCTTACCCAGTTCCGGGATAAATATCAGCTTTCTGTTTATGCCACTTGGAACCTCAGCTGGAATATGCTGAGTGAGAAGAGCCAAAAGCTACTAGAAATATGTTCTCATCTTCATCATGAAAAAATCCCTCGGCAATTATTTGAAAAAGCCATCACCAGAATCAATAGTGCTTTTCTACCTCTTGGACCAAGCAAAGCTGTTGATGAAGCTAGAGCCCTTTTGAAAAATTTTGTTCAACATGATATGCAATGGGATGATATACACTTTGATGAGATTGTATCTGAAGCAACTTCTTACTCATTGCTCCAGATTCATAGTGATGAATTATACACAATTCATCCATTGGTATACCAGTGGCTTGTTGATAGTTTACATCAGCGGCAAATACAGGGGACTCAAGGTATATTAGCAGTAGCCGTACAAAATGCAACCTGGAAAGACTACCGATTCTTACAGCATTTGTCACCTCATTGTAAAGCACTAGGGTATCTTGGTCATAGTAACTATTTCATCAAATTGGCAATTGGAGGGATGTGGGAATTACTAGGGAACTATACCCAGGCCCTTGAATTATGGAAACCTTTGATAGATGTAATGAGAAAGAGTTTAGGACACAGGCACAAGGACACCCTAGTGCACATTGAAAATGTAGTCAGGGTGTATTGGGAATTGAGAATGTATCAGGAAGCTTTGGAACTTCGAAGATCCTTGTATGTAGGAGCAGCTTTAGGAGTCCAAAGCCAATATCATGCTTGGGATAAAAGGCCTGGTGAACCAACAACCCACCTTGCATTTCAATCTGGACCTGTAGGTGGTGCCAGACATACCAGTGGGGAAACTGTTCCCTGGAATGGCGGCAGTGGGAATATCATCTCAGGGAATAAACTGGGGGTAGGACAAGTACATAGAATTTAAATGTTGAGTGTGGGAATTTTTCGCCCCCCAAGTCACACTGGCTACAGTGCAGGGCAAATGAATGGATCAAATATGCTGGGAAATACACTAGGAATGTGAATAAACTCTGCAATACTTACATTGTTTATATCTGTACAAGTATCTCCCCTTCCTGATATAACTGATTACCAGTGCTGCATTTGTTCATGTGTTCATGGTTAGATACTACGCGTCAAGTACTGGCTTAAATCATCGGGGTCTGACAGTTCTTTGTAGTCAGATTTGATGAGAAATGGGTACAATACAGTGGATATGTGGAGGAGGTGTAGAGGTCTTACTATACTTCAGAGGTGAGTTTCCTGTTGTCGGTCAGATGACCATTGCCTACCGAGGTGAGGTCTGCTCGTTATGCGTTACATTTTATATAATGCCCCCGTCATTTTGGTCATCATCACACAATCAAAGGAACCGTCCATATCTTGGTCTTGGACTTGTATAATTGCTATCGAGATTTTGCTAGACTTCTCCTATAGTTATTTGCTCTAGTTGCATGTGTGCTCTTGCCAGTGCATTATAAAATAATAGGTGTTTTTGGACATCAATGATTGTTACTGCTCATTCTTCTCTTCACCATACTGCTAGAGAATTTCCTAACAGCAAAAGCACCCAGAGTAAGCTGAATTTTTTGCTCTCAGCTCTGGATGCTGGAGAGCATTCTTCAGCCAGTACCCTTGCTCTGGCAAACATCTAAGTTTCACAGATGAATTGGTACTTCATATGGTACAATAGTATATTAAAATTCATTAGTAAGTACAAACTATCCAATGCTCAAATCCAGCATGGAACACAAATGAGTATAAGCAGGTGATAATTTTTAGAACTTCCCCCATAATTTCTTCAGCACAAGCAGCCTAGTTAAAACCATAAACCCCACCGAAACAACAGTTGTCGACCCTATATCAAGTTCAATTATTCATTATTTTCAACTCACACCAAGTCTTTGAAAACAAACCAGCATAGTACCCAACAATCTTGAAATCCTCTGTCAGTTGATTGATTGCACCGGATATCGGCATCCCGCATAATGCACCGGCAGCACCAACAGTCATGATCATGCCTGTGTATCGACCAGAGTCAGATAATTCTCCCAATTTGTCGACATGAACAGAAAGGCCGGAGACAAATGATCCGCACATGAATCTATCAATGAGTTTTGAGATGGGGAGGTTAAAGATAATTGCAAATGGCTAATTCATTGACTCGAAAAGACTTACCCATACAGTGCAGCAATCACTATCGATGACGCATCTGTTCTGGAAAAGGGCCAAAGGAAAGAAAGTACACCCGCAATTAATGTTGTTGGTGCAAGAAAGTTCAAAGCACCTGCAAAAACCAGCAACATAAGTGAACAGGAACCCAAAACATCGCACTGACCAATTCTATCCATCATGATCACTGCAAAAAAACTTCCCAATCCCGCGCCCGCATTTGCAATAGCAACCAGATAAATTGCTATATTAGGTGATACGCCGACAGCTAATGCACTGAGCTCAATGTATGTAGGAACTGGAAAGAAACGGAGACCCAACAAATATCTCAATAATTACTGAAACAAGTGAATATTTGGCAAATACCGGTGTACAGTCCTAGGAATCCAGTGAAAGCAGCTATTGCGTACGTCAAGAACAGTGGATTCTTGAATGCTTTAAAGTTGAACAAGCCACCGGAAACATTCCGTAGTGGTAGGCGCCGCGTGAGGGTTATGTTTGGTATGATCAAAGCTAACAACATAATGAATCCGAGGATACATCTGCAAAACCTGGATGTTCACGAGAGCAAGGGTACTAGCTGGAGAGCGCTGTCCAGCGCTGAAAGCACTCCCAGCAGTTTTTCAATACTGCTGGGAGCACTTTCCCAGCTGGACAGTGCTGTCAGCTGCTTTCGAGCTCTTAGCCAAAAATACAGGTTTTACAGATGTACACATTGTCCATGAAAATCTGTAGGACAATATCTCTAAATGAAGCTTTCCGGCTGAGCTATGTTCTTGTTTGCTTACCCGACTCTTGGGATCAGTTTCTGGAATGCAATTGGGAAGACTGTCCCACCGATGGAAGATCCGAGTGCAGTTAAGCCCATCGCAAGACCTTGTCTATGGTACAGTCAAGAGACATAGTGTCAGTTATTCTTGAAAATGCACATACTTCTTGCTGAACCATTGTCCAATGATTCCCATTGCTGGCATAAACACCATCCCACAACCAATCTGACATAGAACAACTGAATATGAGATAATTCAAGTAGGTAAGTATATGACTTACCCCAAGTCCAACACCTTGGCATAGAACAAAATGCCAGTATTTTGTGCATTGTGCAACTAAGAATGTGCATACTATCATTAAAATACTCCCCCCGAGCAATGGTACTTTGATTATCCCAAGTTCGGACAAACGTCCCTGGAAAAGTGCCAGAAGCAGGATTAATGCGTACTGTGATTATTTCATGTCTAGTACACGAAACAAAAGGAATCAGAGGGGTATACCTGTAAAGAACCTATCCAGGCTCTTTCCGTTTTACAAAGATCAATCGCAGTGTCTTTGAATCAATGTAGTGAGGAGGAAGCACATACATAGTAGAAGGAGAATGTTCTTGAAGTAGTGTTCGCTCGTAGTATGTTTGAAAGACCTAACTGAACTCAGACATCACTATTGCTATAATGAAATTACTCACCCCCCATGTACTGACATAACCATATCTGCGCACGAAGAATCAACACAACTATAACCACATAATCAAATTATTTCTACTCTACTAACGAGGCAAATGCACTGAAGAATGTCTAAACAGATCACAAGAAAACAATAGTCAAGTTTGGGAAATGGAATGAGGAAGAATGGCTGCCACATACACCGAGAACCACCAACCAATCCCGTGACCCTCCGTCCGGAAAATTGCTGGACTGCTGTTGTGAGTTGGCTTCAATATCTTCTTGCTGATGGTCCTCTTCTTCTTCAAATTCATCCTCTGCTGGAACAACCATCGCCTCTACTACCTGCTTCTCAGTTGCTTCCTTCTTCGAGTTTACATCCTGGCTGCCACTACTAGTAAGCTCTACCATCTCTTGAGTGTGACTTTGTTGGCTCGCAAGATCATAGTAACTTTCAAGATCTCCTGGTGGAGGTCTGTCATAGTGGTCATCACCATCCTCACTTGACTCTTCAAATACGGTCCACAGCATATTCCATAGAATGAACCAGAAGAGTATGCGTGGAAAAGGTTCAGGGAGGAAGAAAGTATTGGTGATAACAAGATGGAGGGTGGAAAAGAAAAACGGAAAGAAAGATAATGGTGACACACCTTTTAAGATATAGAGATATCAAAACGCAACGTTTCCGGCACGTTGATCTCGTTGAGGAACGAGACTGAGACCAGACAGTTTGATGTGATTGCACTGGTGAAATGGGACGCTAGTGAATACAAACTATTCCATGAGGGGTTATAAGGATCCGTCAAACTCGGGAAAATTGAAGGAAGAACTCCTTACCGCCTCTTAATAAGTTGTGGACCTTGCCTGAAAGTCGAAGTTGTCTACGCCACCTGAAGGGCCGGAAATTCATGGCATGGCAGATCCATCAAGGTATCATTTGATACCATAGCAATGACAGTGCATTATATAGGAATTAGTATCTTTGACTTGTTGGCTCAGCAATATCTCCGCATATTAGTCGGGGGGCAAAAGATACACCTGACAATGTTTGTGGACAATGACAGGTTGTGGCTAATAGACGATTTGACTTACCAGAAGTATCAAATTGTGTCAAAATATCTAGGTCACCTCATAAAGCCATATAAGTAGCAGGTCGCATGCAGACGGGGGACCAAACTAAGTAATACAGACAATAGTTCCCAAGGCGAAGATGAACGTCGAGCCTGTGCTAAATCATATATATTAGATGAGAGTAGCAGTACAAGATGATGGTGGAGGCGTCAAGGTGTAAGGCGAGATAGGTTGATATTTGGATCCAGTTTGGATCCAAGGGGGAAAAACGCGAGGCAGATGCCTAATGAAGACCACAGAAAGTTAGTGGGTCACCGGTGTCGAAAGTCACCGGAAAGTGAACCACCCAAGCTAGATTAACCCTTTGGGTACCGTATGAAGTATGCACAGTTTGAATTAATCTTTTGTGGAGGGATAGAAGAGCGAGCAAAGCTTATGATGTTCTCTATAGTTGTAGTGGTGGTCGGGAGCGAAGAGGCAGTGTGAATCGGTAATCGGCCCGATACAATACCTCTTGCTTCGTACAATCATCAACCCACTCTTTTCTCGCTCCCTAAAGTCCCACCATCAGTTGCAGATTCAGCGTTTTGTCCTCGTAACTTTGAAGCCCTAAAGGAATGGCTACAATACCGAGTGGGTTTTCTTCCCAAAGATTATCCCTATTCTGACGATATTATTATCCATGCCGTGTAATCACTTCCTTCCAAATTCAAATCTCTGCTGGTCACGAAAACGTCCTGTACCGGTGGTAGTTAGCCCTATCATCAATATACTCAGCGCCGGCGCTCAATTGGCCTCATTCCACTGTTTTCATTCAACTTCGCCTGGATCCGACGCAACTTCCGGTAGCTTCCTCCATCGCTGGATACATGCTGTCGAAAGATCTCAACCATTTGGTCCTGGATCGAATGATGACCTGATTTTACTTGATTTATAAACAGCAGGCTCTTATCTGACTTGTTCCGGACATTCCAGTATCCACCAACTTTTCTTTTCTACCTTCAACCTCACAAAAAAAAGTTAATTCTGCTGGTCAGAAACTTGTCCCCGCCGCTTTTCTTCATTGTTACACGTTATACCATCTTCCGCCATGCGCTTGCGATCTCTCTTTTTCCAGTCTGTATTTGGAGTTGTCTGCTTGTTCGCTGCTGTCCGCACTATGCCCATAAAATCGGCGGCGGCTGCCTTTCATGTCAACGCTTCTGTCTTGGTTGGATCTAACGACGACTCACAGAACAGAGATTGGGAGAAATGGTGGGGATGACTGGATCAAATGGCATGTATATATGTGTAACTCTTGACTCGAAACATCCCAACAATCGCTGGAAATGTGAAGGATACGACATGAGTAGCACAGTTTTCGGTGAGAGTGCCCGCTTGCTCGCTCGTTTGCTTTATTTAGTCCTGTTGCTTGACAACAACACTTGGTAGTGGAAGACTTACAGAGAAGATACGTAGACGTGCATCCTCGGTCCCCCGGAATTATGGAGGACACAATCTTGCCATCTTTACTCTTTCACCTGAAACTCGCGAGTTCGAATCACTTCCAGGAGATCAAATTGTAGTGAAATTGGTCGATTAGGATAACGAGAGCTCTTCCTGTGAAGTCTCTGCCCTCTGAAAATATGCAGAGTTTCAGAAAGCAAAAGGACAAACTCCTACTTTTGTCACTAGCGGGGTTTTGAAGCGGACGGCTCTCCCTTGTAATATAGGCGTAATTGTCATGCGCAAAGTTCCTGGACAAGGACTGGAGGATACAGACCAGTGGCGGGAGAAGATCAGGGAAAGGCAGGGAATGCTAGACAAGGTCTTCAAGAACATCCAGAATTTTAACTATGAATTCATAGAGAAGACTAAGCTTGTCCACGTGTAAGCATAGTCTTTCTATCGTCACAAGTTTTGGCAACTGCTCAATCTACATGTTCTCGTATCAGCGACCTTGGCCTGAGAAACTTTCCGGTCGATGAACATATGAATGTCTACCCAATAGACTTTGGACCCCCATCCATATATCCTGTAGAGCGCGTACCCAGCCGCAGTGAATTTGTGAGTATATACCTGTATATACGTCACACCCTCGGATTTTATTTGCCTGTTCTCATTGGCTCTTGTATCAGGATGCGTGGTTTTCAAAAAGATTTGATCTCATATGGGGCACACAACAAGGAGGAAAATATTGAGCGAAACCAAAGACAAGCTGGAGGTTTCCCGACAGTAGCTCGTGAATCTAATTTGACAGTATGAAGCGTTGCTAATTTAACGGGTCTGGTCTGCTCTGGTTTGCTCGGAGCCTCAAGCTTTTTGGAAGATTGTGATTTACATAACTGCCTCAGCGAACGGCTGCTGTCCACAGCCTGACATGTACTACGCAGTGTAGTCGAGACTTGAACCGAGCAATAATTACTCATGTTCAATATCTAGCATACCCTCTAAGCTCTAGCAGCTTTGTACTCTGGAAATCTAAGGTGAAAGAATCATTGACCCCAGGTTGAACGTTGACCCCGAGTCGTACCGACAAACATTGATCAGCGCAGAAATCGCTCCATCTAGGCTCCATCACAACGATGAAACGTAAACGTCTGATGTCCCCATGCTGCAAATAGAAAGCAACAGCCTTCGGAAGTGTCTTCTGCCCAGCTTCTGCCTATATATACATATGTAATCTAACGCGCCAAGACCACCCCACCAAAACTTCACGAATTTTAACGACTAATTTACGAACTTTCAAAACGACTCACGACTAGAAAGCTCTTTGTTTGCTTTCATCTTCAACACCTCGTTTGCATAACAAAACAGAACGAAATGCTCGCACCATCGTTCCTCTCTCTTTCCTCCCTCCTCCTCATCCCCACCACACTAGGTGCCGCCATTCTTCGCCGCGACAATGGCTGCAATACATGGCCTTCCGTTGGCATTAAAGACAACAATGCCTCGTTCGAGTTATGGGCTCATTACGAAAGTCGAGTCGCCATTCCACTCGCGATGACTACCTTCGATGGCAATAGTAGCAGTAACGCAACGAAAGCTTATTTAGCAGTAAGTGTATCTATTTTCTTACAGCTTGTCCTCATTGTACACTAGCCTAACGACCTCGGTGGAACCGTAATCGGAACTCTCTTTACCTTGAACAACTCGGGATTGATCGGTGCAGGCTCGAGTTCCAATGATTCAGACGGTTCTTCGTCGCCAAATACGACATGGATCTCCAATACCATAGACGCAGGTGGTTTCTTCCCCTTCAGTCTATCCCCCGACGCCAATGACGCTGGGATTGCGGATGATTATTGCGAAGTGGCATGTGTCCATTCATTCCTTTTATCCCTTCCTCCTTTCTTATCTACTTGCAGCCAAACACAGACCCCCACGGTCCTCTCATCAACGGTCCCTTATTCGGCGCTCAAGGTTCCACCTCTGGATGGGCCATCTGCAACCGCGTTGACAATCCACTTTTCCAAGGCGTGGTCTTCAACCCTGCGAGCTATAGCTCAGACTATGGGTTCAACGTCTCTACTTGCCAGAACGTCACAATTTATCTACGGTCTACCGCGTTGGGGAATTTGAACACTTAGATATTTCAAGGGTACATAATGGAGAAGCGAAAATCATCATAAATACGAAGATCATCATACATGGGTTGATGTTGTACTCAGAATCATGCAATTTTATTTCTTATGTACAGCTACCAAGTTCACGATTGAGAAATGGGTGTCCACAACAAGCACAATTCTCTCGATATTCTCAAAGGACAAAATGTAAGATTATGAATTGTTAATTCGGACATGGTTATGGTATAAATGGCCGACTGCGAACAATATCGGTGGGTAGAGTGACAATTCTATCGTCTACATAACATCCTCGGAATCATAAGAATCTGAGTCCGAGTCAAAATCAGAAGCATGATTAACCACACTACCCTTCAAGTTTATGGATTTCACTATTCTCCTCCTTCTAGGAAGGCCTCCAGCAGTTGGTTCAAGTTGTCCCTTTGCAGATGTCTTGCCATGAACATCCGCTCGAGGGGTAATAGTAATAAACGCTTCGAATCCACGACGCTCTCTTAGAGGGGTTTCGGGTAATATGAGAGGAGGGGGTACGCGGATGAGGGGGAGATCAATGAAATCGGGTATTAAGGATAAGAGAGAGAAGGAGAGGGAATCGGAGTATGAGGAAGGAGAGAGCGTCATGCGCGAGTAGTCTTCACCACCATCGACAAAGATGGACGGCGTGAGAGTATGGGTGCTGGGACGAATCATATTGATATAGCACGGGCTGAGTGATTATTCAATGTTTGTGAGTGTGCGAGGGCAAAGTGTATTACCGAGTTTGTGCATTTTGGGAAACGCTCTTATAGGTAAGTATAGGGGTTTTCCCACAATTAATAGCAACTTTCGATGAGACTTGGTCTCATTTCTTGGTTTCTCATCTGGTCCTAGAGGTAAGCCACATACTCCAACAGTGTTCATGGAGTGAATGTGAGAGGATTTGAAGGCCAGTAAGGATGATGCATCTCCTACATCAAGAAATGAATGAAAAAATGCGCACAGTAGAAATGTACATACCAACAAAAAACGCGACGCGGAGTGTTCCCTGATCCAAATTGAAGATCGTCAGTAGAGTTTCACATAAATCACACCAGACATGATCGGCATTAAAAAATCAAGGACTCACTACGAATCAGTATATGACGTTCTCCGATTTGTTCCAGTTGGACATTCCAAAGCTGCGAATCCTGGAAGATCGAAAACTTGACAAGTGAGTCTTCTGTATCTTCTTCCATCACCCCAGAGGAACCTTCAGTTTCGCGATACTTTATAGTCCTACAGGATGCGAAGTCGAAGGCGCTTCTGGTGGCCTGCAGGAAAATATAGACCAGAGCTGTTTGTCATGTCTGAAGAGCGAATATATAGGAGTGCTAAGCTCTACATCTTTTTGTTGAGACCTGTTTCGTCCACCTACTTCCACTTTCGACATTGATGTCCCCGGAAAGATGTGGCAGGTTTTCCAGCGCCTTCCCGTTCCGTGGTACTGGCAGACGCATAGTAGAAATTGAGCGCACCGTCATGGCTCGAAAGACACTACATGTACTGACACTTCGACCATGCTTAGAACTTTGCAGAACTCGTCGTGTCTTCTTGAAACTGCTTCTAGATAGAAGATCTTCCGAGACAGGTATATGCCGTATAATTTTTCTGCGACAGATTGGAAGCGTTCCATTGAAATTTAGTACGCCCAAGTAGATGGAGGGCAAACTGGAAAGTGATCAATCAGCGCCGAACATAAAGTGATTAGATACTGAGTGATAAGCCAAATTTGGACATCTGATCGTCGCCAAGCCGTCGCGGTTGTAGGTGCCCTGCAGGTGCCATACTTCTTAATCCCTCCCACCATTCTCTGCAGGTATCGCCTCCGAAGACATGACTACAAGGCGTAGAATTAGCCAAAGAAAGACTCCACTCGAGAATTCAGAGCCCGAGGCCCTTGAAAGGCCCAGGTAAGTCAAAAGCTCACTATTTAGCTTACACAAACACTTATATAATGCTAACAGGGTCCATTCAACGCCAAAAGTCCCAACTTTACTGGCTATAATGGTTTTAATATCTGTGGCTTGCTATTTTGCACTCCGGGAACTTCCATACGGATCTGTTCAAAGACAGATTGCCATTCAAGCTACGGAGGATGATCTTGAAGCCAGAGACGCGAGTATATTCTCCGTACAAGGAATACCAGGAAAGGGCAAAGGTATCATTGCCGTTAGGAATATCAAAGTGGGTGTAAACTCTTACTTTAAGACTAATCGTTCGTTCGATGATGGTCGTTTAATGATCAACATGACCACTTATTACAACCTCTCGACTTGCTCCTTGTGTAACCTACATGTAGCGAGGAGAAGTAGTCCTACGAGAGCGACCGCTCTTTGTGCTACCGTCTGAAAGTAGGGATGACTTGGCATAGTTGGAATGCTGACCATCTCATTGAACATTTAGTAACCACATCACCTACCGCTTTGATTACGCGGCACCTCTCTCTTCTTACTCCTTACGAACATGCACAATTCTACAACCTCTCCTACGTGAACTTCCCTCCTGATCTTGACCCAGAGAACGACTTCGCCGAGTTGGCATTAGCAATATTCCAAACAAATGCCGTTTCAACGGGAGTCAATTCTGTTGGCATCTTCCCGAGAATGGCGCGACTCAACCATGGATGTTCGAGTGCATTCAACGTGGTGTATACGTGGAGGGAAAAGGAGGGGATGTTAATGGTTCATGCGATAAGGGATATTCAAAAGGGAGAGGTGAGGCGTTTTCTTATTTGGTGTATGTATGATGAGGTTGCAGGATGACCTTTATTCCATGATGAATGGAGGATTTTCGTGGAGAGCCTAGCTACAGTTCTTAGAACCTGGATAACACCGTGTTTATTCATTGTTACTCGGATTTTCTAGGAACTTTTGACAACGTATACAGATACAAAACGGCCCCGGGACCAACGCAGGTGAGTATCAGTCGTTATCATTTGCCCAACATTTCGTCTGGGCCTCGTCCACAATACTTTTTGATTCTCCACTCATTCTCTCTGTAATGATAATGACCAACGGGATCTAATATACTTGCGATAAAATCAGGGCATACCTCCTCCATCAATACTCATTCCATTGCTCCTGCGATGTTTGTTCTCTTCCCGACGAAAAATCAAAAGAATCACACCGTCGTTTGATGTCGATGTCCGAGCTTTATGCTCAATTCGCATCATGGGGCACTGGCACAATAGATGGAGTCCAGGCCGCTGAAATTGCGAAGCGTATCTGGGAACTAGGGAGCGAAGAAGGATACTTGAGTGAGCGAGGAAGACTGGCAGCTGATGTGGCATGGGTGGCAGCTGCTCATTCAGAGTAAGTTGATTTTTAGCAATCAGAATCCTTGTTAACTTGACTTGCTGCTACGTATAATTCACTTTAGTGCTGCGAGTACAAATGCTTGGGCAAAATTGGCGGAAGAATGGTTTGGGTACGAGGTGGGTGTGGATAGCGAACAGGTGTTGGAAATGCGAACGCTGCAAACTCAACCTGAAGCCCATTTAGCTTGGGCAAGCCGACAGGCAACACGAGTGCCCACTCCTCATCTGTAATCGCGATCTACGCCCTTTGATCTAGTGTGCATTGGACCCTCGTGGAGAGATGAGCATATTGCGGACGCAACTTGCATCGCTTTGATGGGCTCTGCATCGCACTCGCCGTACCGCTTGCGTCAAATTGTTTTGTTTAATTCTAAATGATCAATCATCGCAAACAACTGAGAGCGTTAACAGATGATAAGCGCTTGATTCCTTGAGATTTTGGACATTGCATAATTATACAGGCGAAATACTGAACCAGGTTCTGGGGGAAGTCGAAGAAAACACCTCTGTGACGCATTACATGTTCAGCAGTTGCAGTTTTGGTCCTTGATAACATTCACGTCCGTCATCGAATATACTACATCATTCTATAATCCACACCTACAAAGGTATAGTCCCATTTAACCTCTCGTCCCTCGAACTCGCGCCGACCGTTAACTTAATCTCGTTGATGTCTCCATCGGGCCTCCGCCACCCTTGTTGTACTACATCCCAAATCGACAAGTCATATCTTGATAGTGGGATGCTTACTAGCTTCGTTTCCCCAGGCATGACTTCGACGTTGGTGAATCCTTTGAGGACGGAAGGCGGTTCGCCGGCAGAGGCTGGATGGTGAATATACACTTGCGGAATCTGTATTGTACATCCATGAACTCAATTTGAATGATACATGTAGGGCGACGAGCACGTACATCACCGCCGTATACATCTCCCGTATTCTTCACATCGAAAGTGACGTTATGAGCAGGTCGGTGAAGCCTTGAATATCATCATTACATGATTGTTCAAAACATGTCAAGTTAGAGAATTCACTGACCACAATGCCGTACTACTCCCCTCCTCGATTCTCGTCGCATTTCCAGAATCCCACCGAGCCTCATCAGACGTTTGCTCACTGTCAGTTTGAGGAATTTTTCCAATATTCAGGTTGGAGTATTCGAATGTCGTATAACTGAGTCCAAACCCGAACTCAAAACGGGGTGTGATGTTTTTCTGGATGATTTTAGTCCAAACTACCTCCGGGCAATAAGATTGACAAAGACTTACAGCGTCGAACCATCTGTAATCAATTTCCAACTTCTCCGAGTAGGTAATATTCAAGACTACATCCCCGCCTCCAGCCTGTCCAGGTGTCTCTCCGGCAATATCTCCTTCTATTATCATCGTTGGGTAGTCTGAGGCATTCTTAGCTATGGTGTAAGGGAGGCGTCCTGAAGGATTCCATTCGCCGTATAAAACATCAACGAGGGAATTCCCTGCTTCTGTACCTGGAAGGCCAGCCCAAAGAACCTAGATGAAAGCGAGTTCAATAAATTGACACAGGCATTCAGGTGTGATGCAACTCACAGCTGTAACATTTGGATGATCGATCCAAGATTCTAGAATCAATGGGCCTACACTGTGAATGACTACTACCGTATTGTTGTTCTGCGCCGCTACAGCGAGGACCAAATCATCTCCACCGTGCCATGCTGTGAGGTTTTTCCTATTTAGAGGAAGTGATTGAGAAATAAATCTGCTTATTAAAAAAGAATCCGACTCACCGATCACCCTCATTTCCATCCACCACAATATAATCCTCTCCTGAATCGGAATTGATGAAAACAAGACTAACGCTCTGGCCAATGGCCATGTTCCCGGCTCGGTCGAGGTCGAAGTCATCGAAGGTCCAGGAAATCGATGTACGGTGTCTGCGGGCGCGATGTTGGATAGCTTCGTAAGGCTATAATGAAAATAGCAATGTATAAGGAGAGATGACACTTTCAGACTCGAAGCACTTACTGAAATCAAGTACGTGAAATTAGCCGTTCTGGGAGAAGGAGGCGACGTTTAATATGCAATGCTCATACAAAATACTTGGAAAATAACTCACCCACTACCCCATCCCATGGCTAGGATTCCAGTCTGTCCTCCCTGATCCGCGTACTTATTCGGTCCGATATCCGCAGGTCCCGCATCGCTTCCGGCCATGAACAGATTCCTCTCCCTGCCTGTCAGTGGCAACGCCCCCTTTACATTCTTTAGCAGCACAGTTGAAGCGGCGCCCATCTCGCGTACAAGCTTATAATGCTCGTCTTGAACATCGACATGGAAGTTGGTTGCAAGGTCTCCGGGAAGGAAGGCATTGAAGTTGGTTTTAGGGAACCCAGGGGCATCTTGGTGGAGATAATACCATGCAGCAACGATACGGGTGGCTTTCAAGAGATAAAGACGTTAGTAAATGCTACACATGAAGGTTCAATTGGAAGAGAGTGAGCGTACCCATATCATCTATCCGACTTTCCGGTACAGTGCCATTCTCGACATATGCAGTCAAGTTTTGACCGAAGAACGTTGTGTGAGAGCCGAGAGTTATGTCTCCTGCCATTGTCATCTAGAGTCCATAGTGCATCGGTGTATATCAGAAATGTGAATTGCATAGGAGCCTCTAGTACTTACGTCGAGCCCAGTTACAACAGAAATCGTTGATTCTGTGGCACCCCAGTCCGACATAACGAAACCTTGAAACCCGAATTCTCGTTTGAGGATATCGTTCATCATTTTGTCATTTTCGCATGCATAAGTTCCGTTAATCAAGTCTAGTCCCATAGCATAAGTACCGTATAAATGGATGTAGAATGAATGAACGTACTATAGGAACACATTACACTCGAAACACCGGCCATTACAGCCTTCAAGAACGGATGAGCGTAAAGCTCATGTTGTGTTCGATCATCCACATTTGAGCTTTCCAGAGTTCGATAATGCTCTTGCTCACTGGAAAACTTGAAATTAGAGATCCTGCTCTTTAATCGAGGTGCTATCAGACTCACTTGTTGATGAAATGTTTCGCACAAGCTTGTACACCAGCATTCTGCAATCCCAGCACGGTCTCGTACGCAGTCTCGCCGGAAAGGAACGGATCAGCACCGAAGCCTTCCCAGTTTCTTCCTCCTGCTGCATTTCTCCCGAGGTTCATCATCGGTCCGAGAGCGATATTAACACCCTTGCCAACGTGCTCGCGACCCATAAACAGCCCTCTGCGACGCATGAGTTCACGGTTCCATCTATGGATCATGGTCCAGTATCATTATCGGTATTATACGATAATTGGAAGAATAGAAGACTCACGTCGTGGCAGAGTTGATACCAGCAGGGAATCCGGTGATGAAATCAGCGTCACGAACACCGAGAGGAGAATCCTTCGAGATGAAATTCGGTCAGTGAAAACTGCGAAGCTTCAACGAAGGCTTGTACATACCTCCAAACATAATCCGGGGAAATCACCAATCGCTCCAATATTACCCTGAAATTGAACTACCCGTCAGCGCGGATATCTGAACGTGACAAACCAAAACATACCACACAAAGACCATTTTCCCATCCTACTCCAGTGGTGATATTTATTTTTTCGTGAAGTGTAAAATTGGCTAACTGGTGTGAATATTATTAGTTATGGATGTGGAATAACGAGAAATTATATTTTTAGATGGGAAACAATAACGATGTGAAGCACGCGCCGCTCAGCGACACGATGCAGCCAGTATGCAGCACTAAGTATGCCGTCATCAATTGAAAACAGCACCAAGAAGAAAATCGTATGGGATGACGGTGCGAAGAAGACTACAAACGTCGAATGGCAATACTCACCAAAGCCTCAGCCTTTTGGTATGCAGCAGCCCAAGCAGCCTCAAAATCGGGAACAACTGCGGCACCCACTGGAGGCGGATCCATCGGGTCCGTGACAGGAAAGACATTCGGAATGGCTGTTTCAGACGGTACAGGGAAACTGGAAAATGTGTAAGAGGATATCGGGACCGTTACCCTGGACTCCGTCAATGGTTCGGAAGTTGCAGAACTCGTGGTTGCCGCGGTGGTGATTGAGACTGAGGTGGCCGATAAGCTCAAAGATGATGTGGCAGAGCCTGAAATAGATGAAATGGAGACATTCGCAGTCGATGTGGACGCGGCAGAGCCAGATACAGATGAACTGAGGACTGTTGCTGTCTCTGTAGACGCGATACTGGACAATAGAGATGCAGTTGACGAAAGGGTCGACAAAGGAAAAGATATTGAAAGAGTTGACAATAAGCTTGTCGAAAGACTCCCAATATCAGTGGCGGCAGTTGACGAAGCAGCTATAGTCGAATTGGAGGCTGATTGGGCGAGAACCAGCGACGTACTGACCAGCCATAGAGCAAAGCGAGCAAAGCTCATGGTGTTCCGAATTCAAGGTCGTATTGGAGCGAGAAACCCGCAGTTTTGTAACTGGCAGCCAGACTCCTTCCCAGTCTCGTCTTGCAAGGTTTTATCTGAGTGGTATGTACGCGGCATGTAATTGATCCGATGATTATATAATATGAACTTTATCCATAACTCTTACCTTGCAAGAGAGACTGGCATAAAGGTCGGTGGCGTTTTGGCCTTGTTTGGCCTCTTGCGATCACATGCCAATACACAACGCGCGACACGATACATATATACAATGAGATGGGCTATCAACTTTCACCTTACTCCTCATGCCTCCCACTCACACCATGCCGGAGTCTGATGAAGATGCTCGTGAAGCAGTGGAGAAGGTTTTTGGAGTGCGACCCTGCTTATGGCAACTGAAAGCAGCTCGAATGATCCTCGGAGGACAAGACACTTTAACAATCGCACCAACTGGGTCCGGAAAAACTCTGAGCTACTGGCTTGCGCTGGTTTTTGTACCGGAAGGGACCATCGTAGTTGTCACACCTCTGAAAGATCTCGGCTCTCAATTCGAAAATGAACTGAAGCAAAAGGGTTTTTGTGCTCTCAATGTCACAGGGAATATTACCACGAATAATCTTTATAAGGTACGTCGCACTAAACCTCCATCTTATCATACTAGATCTTGATCCAGCTAATAGGACATTGCCTCACTGAAGTACCGGGTGGTCATTTTCAGTCCCGAAAGTATTGTTAATGATAGCCGTTTTGATGATCTGCTCAGCAACCGAAAATTCATGCGGTCTGTGATCAGCTTTGTATTTGACGAGGCTCATGTCATTGAACAGTGGGGTGGAACCTTTCGGCCAGAATATCAGAAGCTTGGGCCGCTCCGATATACAATGGTGCGACATGTGCCATACCAATTAGGGTCGGCAACACTTCCGCCAATCATTGCTCAGAAATTGACTGGACATCTGCATCTCGGTCAGGACACCAAAACCATACGGCTGGACACCGATCGGAAAAACATATTTCTACGTGTACAGCGTATGAAACACCCCTTGAATTCCTACCGCGATCTTGCACCGCTATTGCAAACATCCAAAAAATTTATTGTTTTCTTCAACTCGCGAAACGCTGCTCAAGATGGTGCCCGATTTCTGCGGTCATGTCTGCCCGTACATGAAATGAACGATATTACATGGGTACACTCCGGCATGTCAGACGACTTTCGGCGGGAGGAAATTGGTGCATTGAAGGCAGGTCTACGACGTGGTGTTTGTGCTACAGATGCAATAGGGATGGTAGGAATCTATTCACGTATATATTCAAATGATGTACTCACCGACTTTCTCAACAGGGGATTGATATCCCTGACATTGGTATTGTTGTCCAGTACGGGTCTCCGCAGTCACTGAGTACTTGGTATCAGCGAGCGGGACGTGCTGTTCGTGACCTGTCGCTTCAGGGCACAGCCGTTGTTTTGGTTGAGCCCAAATTTTTTGATGCTGAAAAGCATGCTGCTTTCAAGGCTGCGAGACAGGCGGAGAACGCGTCTAAGCAAGCTGCTGCTGAAGCAGCCCGTGTCAGGGAAGCGCTCATGGCTTCGGCTTCAGCTTCAGAGGCTTATGTTCATGCAGGCAAACCTAAACGGAAGAGGGGAGCAGGGGACACGTCAATGCGGAAGAAAGGTCGACCGGAATCTCAGCCGGAAGTTACAGATCTCAAGACATGTGAAACTGATATCTTCGGCTATCCAATCAAGATTGAGCGCGCCATGGATGATTTTATTAATGCGGAAAACCGTCCAGGGAAATGTCGGCGTGGGATCGGGAGTGAATACTTTGGGAATCTGGAGCTAGGTCCATTCATTTCCCATTGCTTACTATGACCGTGGAAACTAACGACGGGTTAAACTCAGAACGTCACGTCAACACCTCTTGCTGTTCCAGAGCTGGCTGCTCTCCTCCTGCTATCACTCACTGCTGCAACATCTGTGAACCAGAGTACTCACCGTTTCTTACCAACGAACACATTCCAACAAGTCGACCAAGGATGAAAAAATTGAAGGATTATACTCGAGGAGAAGCTGAGGTTGAGTTGCGAAGGGTAATAGCTGTTGAAAGGGACGCGTGGTTTCTTCGGAAGTTGGGCCCTCATGCGATGCTCATGCCTGAAGCTCTGTGGCCTGACAGTGTAGTAGACGCTATCGTCGACTGGGCACATGAGGGCAAGTTGGATACTGTCGAAAGCTTCTGCAATCTCATTACATGGGCCTATGCAGAGGAGCTGGCACCGAAGCTGTTGGAAAAAATCCGGGCGTACACACCATCATTGCCAGCACCTCCTCCGCCTCCCCTACCACCTCCTTCTCCGTTCATATCTACCGTACTTCACCAGTCATCAACGAATTCACCAGGATCAACACAAAGCAGGTCTTCAGGCCGGAAAATTGCACCGGGACGTTGCAGTCGCTGTCAAACCGTGGGTCATCGCAGTACGTGGAATGCTTAGTGTGATTTTCAAACTCTAATCAGCTGCTAGTGACCAATCGACAATGCCCACTTTTTCCCAAGACCGACTCCAGCGATAAAGAACAGGTTCCCCCTGCCAGTTAAATAGTGTACCACAGGTATGTTACTCTACCCCAATATCATCACCGTCGACACTGACAACATCTACAATGTCTACTTCATCAGCTTTATCCTCAGTACTTTTGTATAGACTCTTTCTTGTAACAAGAATCGCAAACCCTTCTGTTAAAACATCCTGAATTGTCCATCTCCTCTGCGAGTCTGGTATCGAAGTCGTTCGGCCGGGTTTGAAAACATGGCCCTGGAGCGTTGCCACATGATCTCCAAGTCGTCGAAGAGTATTATCCATCTTCGGCTTTGAGTGTTGGACCGTGCGATGAGTAAGGTAAAAACTGTCTTCGATTGTTTCTTGCATGGATCGATAGACATCTAGCAATGGAGACCGCTTGAAGATTAGTTGTTTTGTATGGTTAGGTCCCTTGCCTGCGAAGATGACCTATGGGTGTGTAAGCTCATTGTTTTTTTCTTTCATTTATGAATGAAGCTTACCTTGGTGTACAGGTTATTCAGCTCCTGGAGCCAGTCAAATGCACGAAAACCATCTGGCGTGCCTTTGCTGTTGAATAACCAATTTCTCAGAATAGCCTCTCGAAGCTCCTGCGGGTAAACAACGTCTAGCTCCGTCAGGAACTTGGTCATATGTGCTGCGTATTTGTGTTTTCCGACGGCCGTAAATGTTGGGATCAACAAGCGGAAAAGCTGGAGAATACGGCCGACATCACCAAAGTTCATCGCTCTTGAAAAGCCAAGGTAGAGTAGACCATGTTGGTTCCGAAGACACATATTCTCGAAAACCAGGTCGCGCCTTTCAGATCTTCGCTTTTTTACAAAGTCGACTCCAGGTAAATGGTTGTTTATTATTGCCTCCGACAATTCGACAAGCTGAGTCCATTTTGGTTTACTTTCTTTAAAGGCGGCAAGCGAGTCAAACTTGAAAAGCTGCTGAGCTTCGATGGCACCAGATGCAAGAATATCAGTCCAAGTGACATGATGGATGGTGTCGTGCATGGAACGAAAAGATGGACCTTTTTTCGAGGTAAATTCTGCAGTCGCCTTCGGCCTGAGGTAATTAAGATATTCGTTAACCCCCAGTTTTTCAGTGCGGTTGGCCACTGGAGCCACATGTACACGAGCGTAGGCATCTGCAACAGCCATCTTCATATGAAAGAGACCGGGGACGAATTGAAGAAAACTGAGGCGGTTCCTAGCGGTTCTCTCTATGGTCCGCATGCGCTTCAATCCCTCGATGCGCTCTTTAGTGGCCAGATCCCCGTGGAACAGCTCAACATAGCTTTCGAGGTCTTCTGTTGCAACCGCGGCTTGATCAAGCAAATTCTCAATTACTTCAGCATTTCCATTGTAGGTACCCTCGTCTGCATCAATAGACATGCCAGGATACTGAACATCTTTCTTATCCGATGGTAGAACTTGAATTCCAAAGGGCTCCCCGAGGTGATCACTGAACTCATCGAAGCCACCGTGCTTGACGAGAATTTCCTGGACAAGCCACTGGAAATACCTGTACATTGACCTATCAGCATTGCTGTTGGCCATCCAAGAATCCTCTGGCCGAAGTGCGATATGAGCAAATTCCGGCTGGACGACATTTGTTGCATTCTCGTTATACTCGCTGGTTTCCCAAAGGGCCTGGGTGAATTTCAGGTCTCTTTCACGATCAACCCCTTTCAGTGGGACAAATGTGCAAGCGGTTGCACTGAGATGGGTCTTGATGTTGTCAGCAGTCGGTTGACCCTTGGAAAAATCTATATCAAAGTTATCGTAGATCTTGTTTGTCCCTGGTAGGTTCTTCAGCCGGTCTCTCGCCTTCGAATGTAGGGACTGAATCATGTTCTGTAGACTTCCGAGAGAAACTGAGACTCCCATATGTGCTACCAGCTCAATGATGATCTCGGGAGCCTGCTTGGATTCCAGAAAAAGGCCAACAATACATTGTAGCGAGTTGAAGTTTCGGTTGGTACTGTGCCCCAAAATGGCCAGTATCAGAGTATGTTTCTATTGACTATCAACATAGAACTGTATCAAAGAGACAGCTACCTACTATAGTAATCAACTCTTCAAATCTTTGTGCTGATGCTTGTGTTCGACGTTGTTTTTTCTTCTTCTCCTTCTCACTATCTGACTTGATGTCCTTTCCTACTACTTTCGGAGCATCACTGGTAGCCGGCTGCTCTACATCTAATTCACTGTCATCCTGGTTACCCGAAAGCTCTTCACCCCCCCATGGATCAACCCAATCACAGGTGTCTTCATCTATACATGAATTCGAGTTGTTGTCAGCTGTGTCATTTGTTTCGGGGGAAAAATGTCGGCTTCGGTTTCCATTAGCATCCAGAAGCACTGAGAGCAGTTTAGACAAGAGTGGGCATAGCTCCTGCATACGACATGCCAAGTCTCGGATAGCAAAACCTTCCAGCTGTTCGAGTGATGCTGTACTTGCCCCAAAGTGAAATCCATGTCTTCTCTCTACCAATTGGAGTATCTCGGCTCGAAAGATTTCCGTCATATAGTCTAATGTTGTTTCGTTGGCAGAGGTGTTGCTAAAAGCTGACAGGTCCTCCAAAATCTCTCGCAGATGACCAACAATGCTGGCTCGATGGTGCTTCATCCTCTCGAGATTGTGACTGCCATGGTGAATTGCTTGTCGTACTACATCGTATACTGTGAGATGATGCGAGTCCAAAATTGCGAAGACTTGTTGTATTGCTGGTGCAAACATGCTCAAGTGGGGGCAGTGGTCAGATAGTAGCAAAAAAAATCATATTTCTCATTGTATATACGTATCGTGTCGCGCGTTGTGTATTGGCATGTGATCGCAAGAGGCCAAACAAGGCCAAAACGCCACCGACCTTTATGCCAGTCTCTCTTGCAAGGTAAGAGTTATGGATAAAGTTCATATTATATAATCATCGGATCAATTACATGCCGCGTACATACCACTCAGATAAAACCTTGCAAGACGAGACTGGGAAGGAGTCTGACTGGCAGCCGCATGCATTAGTGAGATCATGGTGATAAAGTTGAAATTATGCTGAGGTAAGGGCTTCTTTGATGGCTTCTGCCGGCGTTGGTGGTCCGCTGACTTCACTGCAAAATTCCAAGTCGGACCTCGATCCACCCCCAGTGCTCCAATAGCTTTTTCAAGCTCGGAAATTCTGTAACGCCAGAGAATGTACTTACAGTCATAGTTCGGTACGCTTCAATGAATTAGTAGCCTGTTGCTTTATTTCATCGCCCTCCTGACTTCCTCAGACTTCCCCCTGGCATCGAAGAAAGACCGAGTCCCGAAAATTGCGATTATTCTATCGGTATCCTGTCATCAGCGCAATACAGTTCTCGGGTATGAGCTCCGAGCGTTCACGCTGCCTATGTACATCCATAGAATGCTAGCGTATCCATGAAGAACGGATCTGTCGACGAACGTCTGTATTTTGTTGTATCAGGACGGCACTTGCTCGCCAGAAATAACAACAAGCCTAGTGCCCATACCCACGAAACATACTGATGTCGTCTACCGACCCTCAAATAAAAAACGTGGCTAATAACGCGTGAGGACAGGTGAGGACTTGCTGATCGTTGACGGGAAGTTTCGGAATGTCAATCCACTCTTTGCCGACCTAGACGCGAACAATGGGACAATGTCTAGAAACCACGCGGCTCGCAACGGGAGAGGAAACCCAGGACCTCAACCTGCCTGTCTTTCTCACCATCATCGTTATGTCGCCTCCGGAAGTCGTTTGGAGTGGCTACCGACTTGATATCCATTCTTTCAAGAAGTTCATAATGGTCCTCACAGGGGAAGGAGATTGCCCGCCTTCAGATGACGACGAATCTTCCGTCGACTGGGCATACGAATACACAGCGTGGCGGTTCGAACTATCACCGAGAGACAGAGCTAAAACACCGAGAATTCGTTGTATGTGATGCAATACTACCCTGTAGTTTCTCGCTGAATACGGTCCTAGATCTCGAGCTTAATCCTGATGCCCCAGACGATATCACCCACCTATTCTTCCCTGTCCGTTGGATACCATACAAGAGCTCACGTCAACTCGATGACCCCACCCATCCTGACTATGCCACCACTCATGAACCGAATGAGAAGGACAAGGCCAAGCTTGATAGATGGCTAACTTATATCCATGAGAACAACGGCGGAAAATATCACTTCAGTGCTGATATGTTCGACTTCACGGCTATAAAGGATCTTCATCCAGCGTACGAATGGAGAATTGTAAGTTACAATCACCGCTTTCTGTTCGCCATGTTTTCCTGACAACTTTTGCAGTTTTGACTGAATTTTGATTATCCTGTTTCAAGATAGAATGATGTACAATGATGTACACTTATGGTTCACTTTATGTTTCTTTCCATGCACAATTGAACGTAGATCCAGCCATTTGTGTTCTGCTCACAACTTCAAGTTATCTCGAAGGAAATCTAAGCTTGCCGAATATTCTAACCGCCTATTGTGCGCTACTTGGCTCGCTACGGCAATGCTCAATGCAGCTCTTTCATCATCATCTCACCATGAAAAACCTTCAACACTCTGCCCTGACAGGTGTTTTTTTCCTTTTCCCCAGGCTGTTGTTGCGTTTTCTCTAAGCATCAAAACTCAGCACCACAACTTGGTCTCATGTCCTTGCACAGATGAATAGATAGATGCGCGACCCTCTCTGAAAACGAGGTCTCAGTGTCCTGACAAGTATTTATCTGCATTGACTACCCACTTGATATGTATCCTTCAAGAAGTTCAATACGGTCCTACTGGAAACAGCTGCCCGCCCGCAAACAATGAAGCTAATTCGCTGTACATGGTTAAACTTTTCCCATCAGTTAAGTTCCTCGGCGCTCGCTGTATAAAAAACTCACCCTGTTCTCACTCTTGACCGCAAGGCCCTGGACGCGCACCGTGCGTTGAACGCTATACATGAACAAACGCCAATTAAAGGCAGGTTAAAGGGTCCTACCCATCATGATCATGTTATTACTCATGAACGGAATGGAACGAACAAGGCAAAGCTCGGAAGATGGCTCGATTATATCCATAAAATTTTCAGCAAAAAGTATCATTGCTTGTCATTCATCATCTTTGTCTCACCGCTTGTGCAGTTTTGACTGACTTCTCTTTCCCGAATCTGCTCACAACTTCAAGTTATCTCGAGGGAACCTGAGCTCGTTGAATGGTTCTGACCGTCAGCTCCGGCTATGAGTGATGATGCTCTTACATAGTTCGTTACAGCAGCGCCCTTGTGAAAACCGAGGTCCCAGTGTCTTGGCAAATTTGAGGTGGTTAGGGCACCAAAGGGCATCATCAAATTCGTCGTGCTTTGAGAAAAATCCTTGAAAACTGCAATATGAGTGAGTATATGCTCTTGAAAGAGGCGCATACAGTTGACAGTGGTCATTTCCGCTGGATTCGGCGGGTCCTTGCTCAATGCACATGCCCAAATTTCAAGGCTAATTTTCAAAAAGTTTGACTAGATTCGAGTCTCCGATTTCTCCGTAGAGATCACCGAGAAACCCGAAAGCGTAACCCGTTTCCACCTAAATGTCAGAATTTTTCATGTTCGGGTCTTGACATGGAAGCTTGAATCGTCTCAGCGGAGTTCTAGCTAGCCACTTCAAGCTTGTCGTGTGTTTCCCCTCATTGAAAAACAATGTTTGAACGGTATTATATTCCATCATCTTGGGAATGTTTTTGTCAGATGAACACTTGCTTTTTTACCACCGCCTCCTAGGCACTGCGTATTTCGGGCAACGCGGCGACAAATATGGTCGCACTTCATCACGATCCCTAGTTCTGGAACCCTCTGATTGATAATTTCTGTGCAGAAACGACAGATACACCATCATCCTGGGTTATAAGGACTACTGCTATCATCCTGTTGCAGGCGCGCAGTGCACTGATTCTTTCGACAACATTGTACAACATAAGCTATTGGGGATCAATCACAGGTCAGTGCTTGTTCAAACGCTTAGGTGTATGTTTCGATAAGAGCCAGTAACATGTGTGTATAGGTTCTATCTGCACACCTTCCTCAGACCCTTCATTGAACCCATGGTCGACTGGTGCACTAGTCGCTGGCATGCCCGAATCTATACAGCCAATAGGTCTCATTGAAATTAACCATCGTAGTATCCTTCCCAAGCCTTCCGAAAAAGCACACTCGCTGCTACGTTCAATTCTCCAAGAACCTACTAGTAGTGTTAGTAGTTCGCCACATGCCTCACCACCTAATCCGCCACGCTCGTCGATCGGACTCGAGACTATCGGTGTCGACGGAAGGCACTGGAGCTATCCAGGTAAGCTCTCATAACCAATATCTTGGGGGTAATGCGAAATGTTTCACAGTCGAAGAGGAGCAACTCGAATCTCGTCTTCCAAGTCACCCAAACACTCCCAATGCAGGAAAAGACCGTTGGTACACAAATACCCAAATAGTCAATCCCGTTGTTGGCTATCCGGACTCTGGATTCATTGATTCATTAGAGCACCTTCCTCAGTTGGAGTCGGAATCGCCAGAATTTCAAAATAAATTTCCAAGCGGTAAGCACACATCGACTTGACCTCAATACTAGCAGCCCGAACTAAGGAGTGTTAGTGTAGGTTCTGATAGCTCGCAGCGGACAGAAACGACGCGTCTTGAACGTTCTCAAGCGCCTCACACCTGGGGCTATTCTTCTGATAACAGGGAATCATTGGCTCGTAGTGCACGGGCAATCGAGGATACATTGAGATTGACTGCAATGTATTCAGACTCGTACGAGGCGACGAAGATGATTATGCCGCCGTAGACGAGTAGGAGCCATCTCAATTGTCTGAATGTTCTGATTCCACAAGGAAAATTTGAAAAAGCTATATGGTATTGGTAGTGTGAAAAACTCGAAAAGAGAACGAAAACGAATGATTCCGATGTTGAGGAAGAGATATCATAACAAGTTTGTGTCGTCAAAGGTCATTACTATGATAATTAAGATAGGTACTTGAAAGGACGAAGACAAATGTGAAGGGAAGATGAATGGACATTTAACGAAAACGATTTGGGACACAAAAAGAATGATTCAACCGGAATTCCGTGCGGTTATAGGAACATACTAGACGTGGCGGAGAACAAAGGTAAATCGAACAAGACAGGGAATGGAAGTATGTATAACGGAATAATGATAATATCGTCCTTTGCTTTGTACCCGTAATTGAAGAACATACTTGCCCCTTGAATAGGGAAGTACATTGGTAGCGGCGTCAGCGCAATTCAGGCTAGAGCGCCCCGTCATCCGCTCAAATCCAAAGTAGGATTACCACCCACTTAGATACCATCTCATATACTCCCAGAACGTCAGGTGGTCGAATTGTTGCATCGACAGGCTGGCGTAGGAGCCGGAAACTAAGTTGTCCAATACCGGGTTCTGGTTAGGATCAACTTCGGGCAGCATTTCCTCTGCGCGCGGGGCGTAATAGAAGCCGGCGATGAGGACGAGGTAGCTAAAGAATTGAAAGTCAGAGATCAGAAGAAGGAATGACATAACGCCGACATACCTGAGAATGAGAATGCTTCCCCGATGATAATTGCTCTTCGCTTCGATGTATGTATACGTCAGCAAGAACATGGCCAGTATGAGCGCGATGACGTCCCAGCGAGGGAAAATGAGTCTTCCACCAATAGCAAGTCAAAACCCATACAGAAACGAGATCGAAGTGACAGGACTCACGAGAAGGTATACGCCACCTCACCCATTCGTTCAGGGAACCACCATGCTGAAAAGGCAACCATTGCCGGAATCTGAAGAAGGCAGACTTGAAGGGCATATGCAGATCCAATCTCCATACTGGAATATAAAGAGAGATGATTAGCTATGGATAATGCTGAGGTCAGGATAGGAGAAGGGGCCCAAGTTCTAACAATACGGTAAAAGCTTACGAAACACTCACCTCAACGCAATATTCCCATTCAACGCGAACGAGATCGCGTTCATGAACTCCGTCGTGTTAGGAACCAGAGCTAACAAAGTGACACCGAGAAACTTTTCGTCGATGGCAGAACCGCCAGAAGAGGAATCTCCGAGGATGACGTCGATAACGTCGACGAGAATTTCTAAATAGGAACGAAATAAAAATTAGTTTTCGGTCGACGAAGAACACAAAACACATCGATGATCGAAGATCGAAGGACGATGAAAGGACTGATGAACACATACCCGCAATAACAGCATATAAAGCCGTACAGCTCAATAACACACTCGCGCTCGTGAATCGACTCCAGCTAGGTGCATCATGACCTCCATGACCGCCAGCGGCACTGCCATGTCCACCATGTCCAGCTACGCCTTCAGACTCCAGGCCACTTGCCCGTAGTCGAGCCGGACTATGCCCCTGGGTACTTTGCTGCTGATGCCTCAGAGCACTGACAGTAGCCACTGCAACAGCCCTCGTGAACTCATCTGTAGTCATCGTTTCCGGTAACTGCAGTGAGTTGATATTGGAGTTTTTTACAGCTTGGTCGACGCTTTCGAGGATAGGCGCATATCCTGAAGTGGAGGCCGAGGTCGGTGGAGCGAGGAATGAGGTTTGTGGGAAAGTCGGGATAGCGGTAGCAGGGGTTGTTGGAACGCCGGATGTAGGAACGGGCGCGTACGAGACACGTCTTTGGTACACGGGTGATGCCGGTCGACGCTGAGTGCCGCCTGGGGTGAGAGGTGTAACAGGCGTCTGCGGCCTCGCCCCACCACCGATGTTGAACGCACTGGCGCGGTGGGACAAGGTGCGTTGCACATTCGCCGGGACTAACTTATGATAGAGGGACTGGCGTAGATGCCCCGACGCTTGCTGGGGGTGTTGACTATGTGAAGGGTTGTGCAGAGGTAAATCCAGAGGATTTAATAACTGCTGTGGATTCTGCCAAATTTGTGAGGCATGCGTCCGAAGAGAGAACCACAGACCGATGAGGTACGACTGAAGGAAAACATTACATCAGTATTCATTGAGGCAGTTGCTTGAGATGTGTAGTAGGAAGGTTATAAGAGGTGCGTCCGTGATGTGACGGCCTGGAAGGCAGTATAATAAACAATGACTCACGAGAATCAATACCGCCGCACAAAAAAACATCAAGCTCTTGACTGTACTCTGATAGAAGGGATCGTGTACAGGATCAGGATGTTGAAAATAACATTGATCACAACTCCAGGGTTTATTTGGGTCCCCAGAAGAAGGATTACTAGGACATCCAGTGCAGACGAGTTGGAACTGCAAAGAATTGTAAGGACTTGGTGTCCAGTGAAGAATAATGTTCAGAAAATGCTTACAGTCCCATAAACCTGATAGAACAATGTCGGTGTCAGCGCACCCACAATTGCCATGATCAACATCATACTCGTCACGCCCGCGCTTTTCGCGTTAAACTTGACCTCCTTTCTCCTTAGCGCACTGGACATCATCGACATACCCGGCATCAACAACACCCCAGCAAGTAACGATCCCACGATCGAACCTTCCACCAACCGACCTTTACCCGAGGACAAGGCGATTGAGTATAAGAGAATTTCGATAATAGAACCAAACGTCGCATTAATCACTGCACCCATTCCGATAGAGCTTTGAGCAGAGATCGAGGCGACGGCCATACCAATAAAGTAGGAAAGTGGGATGACACTAAGTAGGGAAAGAACGAAAATGACGCCTTGATTCGCAACAGCTGCTAGGAAACTCGGGACAACACGTCCATGTTCCTCAAGTTCTTCGACCCAAGCAAGAAGCACCGCCCAGTCAAAAATAGCGAAGAAGACAACAGCGAGGAGGTTGACGAACATGATGTTCACTCCGCCGACGGTGTACTTGTAGTACTTGAGTCCAAGTGCGCGGTAGGTGCAGAGCAGGACAGCGGTGCATGGTGAACCTGAGGGAGCACGCTGGCCTTTTGTCAACCTCGTAGGTCTGATGGTATGCTTAACGGAAAGCCGGGAGTCCGGAGCGGGAGCTGATTCAGACGAAGCATGAGCTTGTTCGTGAAGTTGATCCAGCTCTGGAGAAGAAGCCGGAATCGTATCGACGACTACCGTAAGCGGAGCCGCACAAAACCTGATCGTTTGAGGCTGTTCGAAAATGTGCTTGATGAGCGCCCAAGTGAGCTTAGCCATTGGTATGGTGAAAACGAAAAACCAGCAAATGAGGCACACGATCAGCATTAGGGGCGCGATGATGCACACAAATGAGGTCCAAAACGCTGCTTTGGCTAGGAAGTGATCGTCAGGTGCTGCCGCTTGCTTCGAAAGACCAATGGAAGACGTGGAAGAAGAGGGTGTTGCGGACAAAGCACCATATGATTTGGCGGGTAATGGGGCGGGGGTAGTACTAATTAAAGAGGTGTGCTCAGTAGGAATCCATGACGGGCTTGGATGATGATGGATTTCCGCGTTTACGCCACGGACGGTGTTGCTCGAGCCACTGCTTCGCCGCTCGTGAGCATCACTATCTTCATCAGTGTCGGGAGTAACATCAGCATCAGGTTCATCATTGTGCTCATTCTCCTCGTTATCTTCCTGATCTAAATCGTCTGCGACACCCTCGACGTATTTGCCAAAGGGCCAGGCAATGTACCAGCCTAGACCAAATACTAGATTCGCGTATCGTTTTCCGCCTTTGGGCACAATATACAAAAATGCACTGACGATCCAACAGACGAGAGCCAACCACCAGCCAAATATGATTACCCATAAGAGGTTACCTGGAAGCAAGTGACGCTCGGCCTGCGCTGAGGGAACAGAATGTAGTGCCTCGTCAGCATAACGAGTCACTGAGCGTGACTTCTTGTACAGTGCTGGTTTCCAAATAGGTAGACCGAAAGGATGCTCAACATTGATAAGGGACTGTCGTTCTTTGAGAGTGATTGGGTCAGGTTCATCGTCTGATTTGCCAGTAGAATCTTGCTCCGACAAAGGCTGCTCGTCCGAGTCTTCATGCGGCTCATCGTCAACGGAAACGGTCTTGCTACCGCCACCACCACTTCGCCGTTGCTTTCGAGTTCCTTCTCCTTCATCACCCTCATACTCATCCGCTTCACTGAATGCCTCGTCGTCTCTGAATCCTCCGCGGGCAGTAGAGCTGACACTGGTGCTTCGCACTCCGCGGCGCATCGAATGCGTTGAATGAGCTGAAGACGACCGCATGAGAATTGGAGGGGGCGGCGCCTGTCGCGAAGATGAAGGGGAACGAGGAGCAGGAAAGTACGAAGTCCCTTGGTAATGGTGTGAAGGTGTGTCAGCGGCAGACCAAAATTGATTGCTGAAAGACTGGGAGCCCGATTGGCTAATTGATCTATGTACATGACTGGAAGGTGTCGGCGTCGACGACAGCGACGATGGCTGCTCACCGAAGCCTTCGTCAAGCTCAGATGTCGGTGAGGGAATGTTCAAATTCGCCGACATTTTGGGGTGCCACCGGCTTCTCTGCGGCCCTTTACCTGAACGCTAAGAACCAGCTGCAAAGAAGGCTGGCGGTTCGGAGGATAAATGTGGAACGGATGTAGAGTGTCGTCGCGGGTGACTAATAGTAAATGCAATTGCCTCTGTCACCAATGCCGAGAAGTATCCTTAATTTCTCACGGGTATCTTAACGGATTCTTAGTAACCAGAATCTAACCTCTAACCTGCCTTCGACTTTATTTCTCCTTCATCCGCTTTTACTTTCGCCTTTTTTCCTCCCGAAAATTCGGATCCCTAACTTATTCGACCTGCTCTCACACTTCTGCTAATCGCTGTCCGTCACTAATTGTGCCCATGTTTGCTCACTGTTCCTGCTCTGGCTTTTCCCTCTCTGTCAATTTTGCTCTTTTTGATGTAATTTGAACTCTTTCTTGGGTGGCCCCAGAATCCTCCTCTTCCAGGACTGCTGGAGCCTGGAGAGGTGGTGGTATATGACACTGTGATGGATATGTTGGTTTTAATTTGGCAAGTTCATCAATGTCCAACATCATCCAAGATTTTTGACTTTTTTGTATGCCATTGATTTCCACCGAATATACTCGTGTGTAAAGACGAGTTTTACACCCACGTACTTTCTCATCTCTTCTCATTTAACCTATCTAGAGACACGGGAAAAATGGGAGGAACTCTGAATCACAGATGATCATTGCACTTGGTACGAAAACCTACTGAGCAAGGCTCAGCACAGGCCACGGTGAACCAGTCATGCCAGCGCGCTGATTTGACAAAGATACACAGGCAGGATACATTATTACTTCTATCCTGGACGCGCCTTCGTCAGGATTTAAGGATGCAGTATGAAATTTAATCCCATATTGCCTTGCCTCGCCGCTTTGGCTTCTTGTTCCTCCTCCTTATGCTGTTCCTTCTCGTGCTGTTCCTTCTCACGCTGTTTATGCTGTTCTAGTCTATTCTTTTCGACCTTCTCTTTATATTTATCCCAATCCTCCTGCGTTTTGGCTGGGTCCTCGAGACAACCTTTGTTTTTCAAAAGTGCCAAGGAAGCACTGAGGTAGGAAATATCTCCCGTGATAGAGAGCTCGGTCTGCTTCGCGATTTCATCAACGTTCTCCAAAAGCTTGAATATCGTTGACTTCTCCGGAAGGTAACCATATTTTGCGAAACTCGGGGACTTGAAATTAACTTTTCCGCCTAACGTCGATAGCCTCATGTAATTGACGCTCTGTTGGTTGGAATATTTCGGAGGATCCAATCTGAAGGCAGACAGATGTAACAATGCCTTGTTGGTGTTAGGCCAGACTGCGAAACAATTTCTTCCCCCAACGCACAGAGCTAGCGCTTCTTTACCAAAGGGAAGCGCTGGATTTGCAGGCGAAACCCAGGTCCAAGTTCTTAGGTCGGAATTTGGTATGATTCGTCCTATCTTAAGAGACAGTGATGTCATAACTTATGATTACGTGAGTCTTATTATTTGAGAAGATAGGAATACAGACTCACCTCCAGAATTGTCCCTCCGCTCAAGTTGAAGAGCAGACCGTGATACTGGTGGTAAAGGAGTTCCCATAACAGTAGCGATACCAACGCTCAGTGAAAAGAATATGAACAGTGTTTGATAGATTGAAGAAGTAAGTTTACGATGAAGCATAGTCAATGGAACGGATTCGGGAGTAGGTGAATGTTGACAAAGACGGTCGAAGACGGTGAACGAGTAAAGAGTGATATATAGACAACGAACTTGATAATCGGAAGCGAGCGACGATTGACGAAGTGACAGAGGCCAATGAAGGGGAAGAAGTGATAATGCTACTAGTAGCCACAACTGTTGAAAGAAGCAATCACGTTAGGTGGCAGATCCACCGTCAGGAAGGGTAAACTTACTTGGAATTAACAGTGATTGCGAAAACAAACGATGATGGATCGATAAGCGCGTTCACAAAAGCAGTGGGCTGCGGTAAGTTTATAATATGAGGACAAAACAGAGAGAAAGAACCAGTTGCGTATACCACACTCAGAGCAGGATCTTTCAAAAATCCACAATGTTCCGTACTCTTTCCGTGAAGATGATATGTATCAACTGTTATGCAAAAAAGAATTATCATCAGAGTGAACAACTGTCATAAAATATATGCAAAGGACAACAGACCGAACCAGCGTTGAGGGTGGGAGATGAGCGAACTTGAGGGTTAAGCTGGAAGCTGGAGTAAGGGCTAATTTTTATACGCTTGCGTCTGGAGATAAGCCGTAGCGTTGGATCAAGATCTGATCCGCAAAACGTGCGACATTTCTTCTGTCCGCTCAATCATCGTTGTTTGGAAGGCCGTGGACTATCATGAACTGAACGTGTTTCGTGGACCTCAAAATACAACGTGGCTCTGAATCCTCAGATATACACTTTGGAAACGGGACAAGCAAAGGGGAAGGAGAAGTTTTTTTTCCTGTAAACCCACCCTCCCGACGGTGATAAGAAATCTGATGAACTGCCTTCATCACACACGTCTTCAGTTATAAAGTATTCATCAACAGAAATGTGGGCTCCAGCTTGATGCCCTACTTGAACTTCGTCGCTGGATTCGTCGTCGTTTCTCATTTCCCGTCCTTCTCAGGCTGGTGTGTACTTCCTCTTTCAACCTTGCATAGCCAAACTAACATATCTCCAATCAACAGCCCATTAACTCGCATTTTTTCTCCTACTCATTTTTCTCCTGATGACGATCATGAAGTTTACTTTCATTGCATTGGTATGGACTTTGGCTTTATTCTTAGCTCTACACGTTGAAGCCCGTCCCCACCCCCGTCGCGTCGGATTGACATCCACACTCCTTCTCAACGGAATGGGTTATCAACCTCACGGAGACGGCGAAGTCTCAATTTCCATCGAATCCTTCGCACATTTGGGTGAACCGAAATCTATGGGTCCCCTCACTCATCTCCTGAACGAAACGCTGCACAAGCTACACGTTGACGTCGACCACATAGGGGATCATATGGCAACAGCGGTGGAAAGACTGAGGCTCTTCGCCGCCGTCGGTATCCCATTGGACAAATTAGAACTTACCATCAATGGATGCGAGAAGAAAACCGTGTCGCTCCCTCGTACGGGGTTCACAAACCTTGGGATCGTTCAAGCTAGTGTATCTGTCGGTAAATGTCCGAGCGCATTGCTTACTGCGAAGACTCACAACTCGGAGACTGCCACGATATATTCTTCACCTCCTACTGGGCTTGGCGTCATATCCGATATCGACGATACTATAAAGATCACGGACGTACTCGATCCTGACAAGATGATTGAGAATACGATGTACAAGGACCCGGTTCCAGTTGCAGGGATGCCCGTTCTCTATGCCTCTCTCGCAAAGTCTCTGACGACTCAATCCATCCCACCACAATTCATATACCTCTCCGGTTCCCCCTTCGAGTTGTTCCCATTCCTTTCTTCGTTCCTTAAATCACAGTTCTCTGCCTCTCTCGGACCTCTCCTCCTGCAGAGCCTCTCCATCACGAACCCGGCGGAGATATTCAAGTCATTGGGTGATGGGAAATCAGGACAAGGGAAGATCGACTACAAGGTCGGGCAGATAAAGAGGATTAACGGCTATTATCCTCAAAAAAGTTTTCTGACCATCGGAGATTCTGGTGAAAAGGATCCGGAAGTTTATGGAAAAGCGTCAGTCTATCTCCTACCTCCTTCAACGGACTATTAATCAACCTTTTCTGTATCTACATAGATACAATGAATTCGGCGGAAAGTTCATTCGCTGTATTTGGATCCATCTCATCGACGATAAGAAGGCGGATAATAGCGATGAACGGTTCGAAGCAGCGTTCAAGGGTGTGCCTGAAGACAGGATTCGGAAGTTTCACACATCGGAAATCCCGAGCTTGAGCAAAATTGACGTTGCTGGGGGTAAATGTAATTAATTATGGATGACTGTATTGCATACTTGAACTCTCGGGGCGTTTTTTTCCTGATTAATCTGTGCCAAGTTGCATGCAAGTCACTTTCAATACGTCTGAAGACAGAAGAGTGGTTTTATCCATAGTTTTACATAATATACACTGTTACAAGACGCAGAACGGAAATTGAAAGCATATCGACAAGGTATATGTAGGATATGATACAGATACCACAACAGTTCGAATCCGTAACAACATGGGTAAAATGAATTTAGTTTTGTGAAAAGGGAAGACAATAGTCCCAGTCATGACGCACACGCACACACCTACACAGTCTAGATGAGCATTTTCAACCTCGCCGCGCTGCGTACTAAGATCCCTTGACCTTAATCAACCCCGCCATGAGGTCGAAGCTATTCCCATCTGGTTGAAGGTCTATGAACCCTTCCTGATTTGTACGCCCAGGTTGGTTCCGCTCAGGCAAAGTCCTAAGCAACCCATGGTCAGGCGTGATCCCGCAAATCCGAACCATCATGGGTGGGTCGACGGTCGTGAGTCGGACAAGTTGATCACTAGTGCGCAAAACGGTTGAGATAAGATTGATCAACGTCAGGTTCGTGTGTTCAAGGAAAAGAAGCACGTCAAAACCCACCTGTGCAACCATTTATCCTGATACCTCCCCATCCACCTCTCAAAACTTCCCCCACCACCTAAAAACTCCTCCCACATCTTCTCAAACCTCGCCAAAATCGTCGCTAAAGTACCTTCCATACTTAAATGTTCCAATTCATCCTGCATCGAAGTTGGACAACACGGGTCTCTATACGGAGTCGATAGCGTTGGTTTACCTACTCGCATGAGGGAAAAGAGCGGATGTCGACAGAGGACATTGAGGCCGCATCCTATTACCACGGAGGCTTCGTGACCCCCCGGTGCAAATGAGGTAGAAACAAGGATACCACCGATCTTGATTTTCTCCGCGCGCTCGGGACGGGAGGGGTTACCGTAGCAAACATATATATCGTTAGGCCATTTGAGCCGTACGTTGGCTCCTAGGGTAGGACCGAGGATCAAAGGATGAGAGCATGCTTCCACGACGGCTAGTGCGAAGAGATATTGGATAAACACCAGTTTTGAGGGAGGTATGTAGGAGGGAGTTAGAGATGAAAACGAGGATGATGAACAGATCGTGTTTATGTATGGAGAATGAGGAGATAGTGGGACTTTGGGCATGCATAACGAGAATTGCAGGCAGCCTGACGGTGATATCCAGACGTTTGCACCACGTCCACGACCGGAAAGTTGGTGAGAGCCAAGAGAGAGGATTGGGATGGATGGTATAAGAGAAGAAAGAAAGCGAGGGTTTCTGTATCACTCTTGAGCACGGATCGATGTCAAATGCGTGGTGAAGAAGACACTCACTTATCAAACAAAGTTTGTGTACTACCAATGACCTGTCCGTAGATCAATGTCTCTCCGAAACCAGAAACATCTCTCCTACATTCTTCCCTCGTTCTTGCCTCCTTGAGGAGGTTGAAGTATGTTCGAAGATCGAACAATGGCGTGTCCTCGACAGAAGGTACGATTCCGTTTGGACAGATGGCTATATGCGATATGTTTGAGGGTTTATGGGGATGGCCATCGTCAGCAGACTCGATATGGCCTTGCTTTCTCATCTGCCTTAGAATAGCCAAGCCCTCATCATAACCATGAAACTCGAATGTGTCGTTTGTATCCTGAAACTTGACAGATCCTGCGCCTGGGACAGAACCTAATAGGCCACGGACCACAGCCTCAACTAACCCGGGTTTATCCGGGGTTGAGAGTAGAAGCTGAGGCAACGGGCGGGAGACGTGACCCGCGGTCGGGTGCGGGGGCTTTAGTCCAATACGAGAGAGAACGTAGCGCAGTAGGATCAATTGGGAAGATGACGAGGACGAGGATAGATTTGTAGGCGCCGATGAGCCTTCTTCCGACAGATTCTCCAGGTTCGGCGCCCAAAACGTCACAAATCCGCTCCCGATTTGACATCTGAGCGCAGCGATATGTGAACCATCCTGTTCCATCGATTCAGCCAAAATTTCCATTTTATTCGTCAATCCCGCGCCTCCACTACTCTCAAATTCAAACTGAGGCATATTTCCTTCGACAATACCTTCTACTGGTTCCCCACCACTAGGCCCACCTTCGCCTCTGATCCTCCTCGTCGACGGATCCTTTTTTTGCGATGATTCTGGCAAGGATATAGGTGAAATTGTAAGACCTGTGGTGCGATCCACGAAAGCAAAGTCTTCGCTTTCTAAATCAGAGGCGTTGCTTCCCGATGATCCATGAAGATGCTGGGCTACAGCTCCCATACCTCCGATACCTCCCAGCCCTCGTCCTCTAAGCCCTCTGGTTATTCTTCCAGCTGCATTCAAGCACAAAATATTTCCTCCTCCTTCTAGGAAATCGTTGATAGCTCCATTGAGTCGAGGTGGTATTCCCGCAACTATCCCTGCACTTCCAGTAATCGTTTTCAGCGCAGGGAAAATCAAGACCTGACAATTAGCTGTCCATGGCTGATTCAGCAAAACTGGTACACTGATAGGCTGGATGGTGTAATTTGGCAGAAGAATGCGCGCAAGGTGCGATAGCGTGGTCCTGAGCGCAGCAGGAAGAACTTCAGGCCCTGAGTAAACTAGAAGATTGACCATCGTGAATTACCACGGTAAAACTTTGGACGAGAGAGAGAGAGCTGCGCGGGTGTTGAGGATCGGCTGGAAAGCTGCTAACAAATGATTGGTAAGTTCAAGTAAGAATTATGATACTTCGATGTGTAGATGGAAGAAGAAAGCATCAGTGATTGGCAAAAGGTGGAAGATGACGGAACAATTTAATAAATGATAAGATTAGATTGTGGGTGTCCGGAATGAAAGGAAGAACCGTGGGGAACCGTCTGGAACCGTCCATGGGTCTCTGTGGTCCGGACCCGTTCCAACATCATCCGACATCTCGGTCCAACTAGAGCTGAAGTCACCGAAGGCAACATCTTGATCTCCGAAGGATATACTTACAGCAATATGCGCTTTTGACGACAGATTTTATCTACTATTTTTTGAATCAGATTTTATCTATGATCTTTCTTTTGACAACTAAATATCATAGATAGGAGGTCTTAGTAGGCTCACAGACGTCCATACTAGGTCAGTTGAAGTAGTGACGGCTTGAAGAGGCTTGGGGTCCTGGGTAAGGTAAGGTAGTACGCTATTGCACCAGCAGAATAATAATGCACGAGTTTTTTACTCATAGTCGGACGACGGAGGGGAGCTGGGGAGGTTCCTGAATGTCGATTCGGATCACCAACTTGAAGATTCACCACAATTTGCAATAATTCATTAAAGCATCCCCCGCAGGCACCAAACTTTCACTAGCGTGGCAGGAGGACGTTTATTCAAGTGTACATGTATGTACATCGGACTCGCGTACCATCCTACATATGCGACAGACTTTAATTTTTGTGCAGAAAAAAACCCTCTTCACCTTTCTACCCTTGCGTCGTACTCCAACAACCCTCCGCTGTCAGTGCCGCGTAGTTGTTGCCCACGAAACTCGTATATATGCCGCTCAACAGCTATGAGTCGACCCTACTCGCCGCACTTTTCACGAGCATCTTATTCGGTTAGTTTTCGCGCCTAGTGCGATTTACCGACGATATATATTCAACCATGGTCCATAATCCATCCCATCTTCGTCCCTCGTATAGGTTTCTACATCTCCTCTGCCCTGAGATGTTCTTCTATCCTATGGAATCGATTCAAGGCGAAGGGTAGAGTTCACCCCTATTTGCTGGCCACCCATATCGCGTTAGTGTTGCTAGTGACGACGGTGCGCATCTTCTCTCTCACTCTCCATCTAATGCTCATTGTCGTCTGGATTTATTCAGCGCTGTATTGCTGTCCTCGTACGGGCAATGCTACCTTCCATAAACAAGACATACACGATCCGAAATATGTGGACCTGGGACACGTATGTACCCCGCGGATAGACTCTTCAGATATATTTACTTAGTGACTTTGAATTCTGTCTTCAGTTTGTTCGTGGATAGTTTATGGATGATTGCTTTGCTTCTATCCGATGGTGCGTCGTGTGACTATACAATCAAATGACAATACTCATTTTTCTTCCCTTCAACAGCGTTTGTGGTGCGTTATGCTTCCATTCATCCATCCGTGTATAACTTTTGACTGAATGTCGCTTCAACAGTGTTTTCGAGCCTACATTGTATGGGCCCGAAACATCTACGTTCAAATCTTCCCTATCTCTCTTCTCATCGCGAACGTCGGCAAGTCTCTTCCTTTCACGTCTGATATCGACATCCATCTGATTATCGTCTCTCTATCACCTACAGTCCTCATGGCATACAGACTCTACGTAGAAGCAGATTCCACACTAGCTAAACAGAACGAAGCAAAGTATTATCGCAGATTGGATAACATCAGTATAATATTCATGATTGCGACTCTCGTTCTGAACATCTTCAATACCGGTGAGTTCATCGACGTCGATTCTTTCCCGATGTGGTCAGGGCGACACACTAATACTACTACTAGGCATTATTGCATATCGAATTTGGAGTGTTCGTCGAAGAACTGCGTCTTCAAGAACTGTACCACAGGACGCATTAGCCAATCTCGTTTCGCTCCTGGTCGAATCAGGTGTGCTGTGTTTCGTTCTCTGCATATATAGGATTTTTCCTGACAAAGAAAACAGCTGCCATCTACACTACCGTCATAGTAGTAGATATCATACTCCTTGGCCTAGGGAAAATCCTATTCCTAGTATTCACAGACATTCAGACACCACTTATAGGAATCGTGGTGTGTAATATTGCTTTCCTATTATCCCGTTATTTTTCGTTTCCGAGTACCATCTTTAACTCACAACACGTTTCTTCTCCTTCTCCTTCCATGTTCTAGTTCTCCAGCATCATCATCAGCGTAACCCAAGGAAGTGCATTCGGCGATACGAGTCTAAGTGGTGGAACCAGTGGTGACCATGTAACATGGCCTCGAACATCCCAAAACCCCGGGCGTGGCTCCGGACCAATTCCCACCGAAATTAATATGCATACGATTATAACGACTCAAAAGGATCCAGCGCTACCACAATCTCCGAGTCCTGTATCCCCAGGGTTTGGAAAGACTCATCTAATGGACTCGAACTCGAGGATGGAGCGGTACAGTAATAGTCTAATAAACGGTCGAGGATATATAGATTTGGGAATCAAACCCAGTCTTGATGTATAATGAAACTGCAGATGTACTTTCTGTAAACCATGTTCTGAAGAATCAATCAAATGCTATTCAATGTATATAGAGCTAAATGTGGCGCAAGCGCCCATTATCTCAAAAAGGTGCTCCTTGAGTCAATGTTCTTTTGTTCTTACTCTTTTGTCATGATCATATGGACTTTGGACCTTCTCTTCTCCTTATTAGAAACCTATGATTACTCGCAAAACTTGAATCGCTTCTTTTCACTCCACCATCATCTCACAGCCTCCAAACAACCTTCTCGTACCAATGACTCAATCAAAAACTCGATTTATCATCTTCAACAAGAATACAATCTTCGAGCCTGATTTCTCTGAAGAGAGAAGACCGAAAAAGAGAGCTAGAGTTGAAGATGAAGAGAGCGATGGACTTAGTGGACTTTTCCGCGATTCTCAATATTATGATTCGAGATCATCGGATGCATGCGTTATTTTGGCTGATGATACATTGTTCAGAGTACGCTTTTTCCTTTGCTTGGTATTGGTCCTTGTATCTTATTAGGACATTAGGTCAAGATAAAGACCCTCTCCAAGGTTTCTCTCCGCCTACATGTCTTGGTGGATGGTACCGAAAATAGTGGTGACTATAACCCAGTACGCCTGGACGCCGAACCAGACGAATTTCGTGCTCTTTTGTGGGCGATACACGCCTCGTGAGTTGTTGTCATCCACATCTTTACTCATCCCATATATATATGTACACCCTTAGACCAGACGAACTCAATCAGCCGATTGCAGATATATCGGGTCTCAAGAAATTTTGTTCGCTTGCCAATTTTTCTCGTGCTTTCAAGTGTATATCTCAAGAACCCTTTGCTTTATCTACCATCCACGATTCCTTGGATCATCCCTTCTTCGACACCTGTTCTTCTCCCACCTTGCAGCTTGTAGCAGAAACTGCTCTTAGATGTGAAGCTCCTATTCTTCTCGATGCCATCGTTAGCAGATGGATCAAACGCATCCAGCGTCATGAAGCCCCATGCGTTCCAGCAATAATCACCGCACATGATCTACACATTCCTCGATTGAGTGGTGCGGCATGCTATGCTCACCTGCAAGAAGTTGCTGAGCATTCCACCACCGTTTCGGAAGGAGCTACACATTTCCATATGGACCCAAAACTCGATATGGCACAAAGAGTGCGCCTATTCGCCGGGCACTGGTCCTTGGTCAACTTCTGGGAGCAGTTTCGTCGCCATCCGCTCAAGTTTGTTTCCTGCGATCATGTTGAATGCTTACGCATTTGGGAACGTCGTTGGAGTGTAGCATTGGGTGGGCGAAAGATCTTGTGTGTTGGGCAGGTGGATGTATTGGGTTTGATGCGGACGATGCGAGAGCTGCTGGCTGTTGATAAGGACTTGGATTCAATGAAGTCAAAATGCAAAGAGAAAGCTTTAGAGTCAATGAGTGATGTTTGGAAACAACTAAATGCCACATTAGGCGACCACTTCACCGATTCAGTGTGATCAGGAGTGGTCTCCCTCTTTGTTGCACGAATGGTGCACGAATGGTATTGTAAACCACATACAATTTTTGAAAGAATGAAAGAGAAGGGGCGAGCACATGGAAGTTATACGTAGCGATAGCGATGGAAGAGGAAGAGGAAGCTGCACTAGCTGATATCTGTATAATCAATGTATGCCCACCATGGGCAAATAAACGTTCTATATGTATATGTACTCACTACTTCTTCATCAACTTCTCGTGCAACTGTGCCCCCTTCAACTTTGCCCGCAGATACTCCAACCGCTCCGCATACCTCTTCGAAACATCATCCTTCTTCTTCTGAATCTCTCTGATCTCTTCGTCCATCTCTTCCCTGCCATTTAACCCTAGGGGATCGATATCTTCGTCTTCAGGGACACTAGACATAGGTAAATGACTTGTGCTTCGGGCCAGGTTCAGACTTGAACCACTGGCAAGAGCTAGATTGGAGAGGCCCGAGAGGCCTGAGGGAAGTGGAGGAACACTTATAGGTAAGGGTGGTACTGGCGATAGACCACCGCCACGTTTCTTTCCAGCGGCGATAGACGAGCCCAGACTGGAGGACGAATTTTTCCGATGTAGTGATCCTGCTCCGGATCCCGAAGCTAAACCTGAGGAGGGTTTCGATGGCAACGTCCGCGAAGCGTCACGATGAATTGAACGAGGTATGGAGCGACCTGTATGGGAGGTGTGTGCAGATGTTCCGGAACGAATAGAGGTGACATCTGTGTCGAGGTATGCGGACGTAGGTGTTTGCGTAGGTGTAGCACGGAAGTGCAATTTGTTGTCGGGTATGAGGGTCCAAGTAGAACCAACGCCGACTCCAGAAGATCCTTTACCACCACTGTCCTCTTCTGTTCCTATTTCTATTGACAGGGGTCCATCACCAGGTAGTCCAACAATCGTGGTATGCCGACTCTCAACACGATGATGCCCCATATGTCTCCTCTGCCGCTTTGCCAACGTTGTTACTTCTAACCCATTGAAAGCATCCACCAACCTCCTACCTTCCGCCTCAACGGCTGCAATTTCCCGTTTGATATCCGTACTTGTCACCAAATTAGCGTCATCGAAGATATCCTGAGTTCTACCCTTCTCTCTAGGAGGCTCTAGATTCGAATTATGTATCCCTTTGGGGCTGAAAGATGAAGGAGGCACTGCCAATCTGCGTAGACTAGACGTTGCAGACCTCGATGGCGTTTGGGGACTGTAATTTCCGTCTGAAGGTGAGCGTTCTGGATGTTGCCCGAAACCGAGACCTGCTCTTTTTCTGGAAGTTCGTGACGAGAGGGATGCTGTATCGCCTTGAGCTTGACCCTTCTTCGATATCGAAGCCTCGGTCCCGATACTCGAACTACTCGTCTTCTTCCGTAAACTTCGTGCGCTGCCGGCGTGGCTACTCATACGCGTATGAGGGTGATTATGAGGTGATGAGAAAGCATTTGAGGCTGTTGAGGTGATGGAATAGATGCTCGATGTATCGCTTTTATCTCGATTTGAGCCGCGGTTGGTTGCTCGGTGCAAGAGACTGGCAACTCCTGATTTGACGGAGCGGACAGATGGCGAACGTGTAGATAGGGTAGTATTCGGTAAAATGTCGACATTGAAGTTCGAAGAAAGGCGGGAAGATGAGAAGGAGGCTTGAAAAGAAAGACCATAAGTACGGGGAACATATACAGGCGTAATAAAATGGCTCACTGCGATTTTCTGAAATGGTCGGGTTACCTTTTGGAGGGCGTCGCAAAGGAGTCACAGAAGCCGGGACAATGGATTCTTCTGTCGGAACGGTGGCGTTTCCAGCAAATCTTTCGAAGAGGTTCTGCCGCAAAATCCGATATTCGTCGTCGCTGGGTGTAGAACGATAGTTTGGTATTGGAAATATGACTACAGGAAAGGAACACTAACTTCAGTAGGCCTTCGTCGTTCGCCACAGCCAACTCATTTAATCTTTGTGCCAGGGTCATACTGGAGGAAGTTGTGATTTGGTTCCCACAAAATTAGTCAGTTATAAGCCACGTAGATTTCGCCGCAGAATGCGCATCGAGTCGAGCATGAGGAGGAAGGAAAAAAAATCAAAACCTTAGAGTCAGCTCGAGTGACAATCGCGAAATGCATACAAAGAGTACGATGTTCACGTACGTGGCGTTATCCGTACGAGAAATACGAGCGCCCGAAGGAGCAGATGCAGACCTAATGGCAGATACTGTCGAAGGTGCACCAGTTGCATCATGCCTTCCATAGGTTGATTTTGATGATGATGTGCCTGCTTGGAGATGAAAGAATCCCGAGGATTCGAAGAGACCAGAATCTTTCGTATTGGAAGATTCCGTGGAACGAAGGTTGGTTGAAGAACTAGTATGCACATTCTTGAGTCTACTTGAGCCAGAAGCTTTGCGAATCGTAGCAGAGAACGGCGTAGACTGGCTTTTCCGAAGACTTTGTCCTGGATGGCCGAGTGTAGAGGCTGTAGAACCGTCCTGCGCAATGAAGGTTCCAGAGTTAGCTGTTGCTCGAGAGTCTGCGTCTGTTCTGTGCTTTCCGTACTTTACAGTATATAGAGGTAAGAAGATAAGCTCAGTGTTGGAGGAAAGATAAGATGTCTGCTCACGAAACGCGACCTAATGACCTGCACCACCGTTGTTGTCGTGGTCGTTTTGCTCCCCTCTCTATCATGAACAACAAAGTCCCCGTCAGTTCTTCTTGAAGAGAAAAATCCCATTTGTTCATTACGCTGCGCCTGATCAAGGTTAATGGTTTATTGGTCGAATCCGAAGTGCTGGAATTTCGAGTTATATGAGTTCCCTTTCGGTTTCGTCTGGGCCTTACGGCGTTTCCAATTTGGACATAGAGTAAAAGACAGAATCTGAAAACGAACGTGGAATCTGACAATGAGCAGAGTGTAAGGAAAATGAATTCACATTGGCGCCCGGAAAACGCCCGTCCATGTATCTCAAGTATATAGTATGAACATGTACTACTGCATGTGGGTAAATGTAAAATTTCAAGCGGCCATGTCCGTCTGCTATAGCACGCTAGTGAGAAAATGTCTAATTTCATTCAAGATGGTACTTGTAATCTACAGCGAATGGTAGATCGAAGAGGATATCATGAACAGCATCTTTGGGCACCCTAGCATCTGACGCCTTTCTTGCATAGACCCAGATTTCTTGCAAGGAACAGAAAAGTGACACATGTCCTTTCATTCCCCCACTCGAAGAGCATTATCGTCGTCGAAATCTGATGAAGGAGCATCGAACAGCGGACATTGTCGGAGTAGAGAAGTAAATACGTGACCAATGCAGTGATAAACTTCCAAGACGGTCAAATTTGTGAGATCCAGAGTGTCGATGTCCTGTAAACCACCTGTTCTGAATGTATGAAGATGAGGGCACGAAGGAAAAATTTGCCCAAATGGACTGAAGAATGGGTCTCCTCTGAAGTTCCAGTCCGGGTAATGCTGGGTCAAGTCTTCAAGAGTGGGGAACGTCGGTGTCATAGAATTAGAGTGCGAAGTAAGATTTTTGAAATATACCAATGAACTCTAGACGCCCTAGCATGATCCCAACAACCTGGGTGGTATCTGGCAATTCTACTGGGGATTGGATGTTAAATGCAAGTCGAGTTGACGGGAATTTGATTTCCCGAACGAAGTAGGCATTCTCTCGTGAAATTCGTAATCCCATATTTTTTTAGTGGACTTCTTACCTTAAACTCTTCGCCACCAGGAGTAGACCCAGGGCTGTGACAACACAGACCAGTCCTAATTATGCAATACCGGTGGTAGCATCTTAAACAAACATTTAATTCTTGCCGATAGGCGAATATAGCGAGAAGGAAACTCTTTTGTGAAATTTCTTCAGGGAGCATTCGGATGGGGGACAGTAAGGATTGCTGGTATTCAGTGGTTTTGAATAGGTGATCTTGACCATTTCCCGGAAGATCCCTCAGACTGTTATCGGCATCAGCTTCAGGAGAAGTACGTGTCCGTAGTCGCTCCAGGTCCCTAAATGTAGCCGCTATGGCATTTCGTACTTAGCTCTGAACGCTCGTCAGGAGAGATCGGGGCGTCATTCGCTTTGAGTTTAGCGAAGATAACATCGGTGGGTATCATATGACATTTGCTCCTTTTCATGCAGATTGACGGTGGTCTGGAAGCGTCCGTATTTAGGCTCAGACGACTAGTGGTGAACTTCAACAAAACGAAGATTGAGTAACGCCACGTGATAAGCTATGACCACAATGACCCTCGGGCCTCCGCCAGCTTCGACCAACCTCTATCCCTTCGGACGTGCCAAATCCAAAAGGATACAAAAGGCCAGTTCCGAGCCAGCTCAGCTCATTTCTCGCAGGTGTTACAATGGTATTTCTCAGTGTGCGCGCTGGGACGCGATTCTCTGACAGGAACTACACATAAACTACTACGAGAAACTACGCTAGTCTAGGACCCCTGTTTATGGTAGGGGACGTTGGTTCCAGATTCGGTCAAAAATCGACCTGATTTGGCATGTATGTTGGTAAAATTTTCGGTCAAGAATGAATGATTCGGGCTGGAGCCTTGGCACAAATTTCGGTCAAAATTAGTCAGGTTTTGACCACTTGTGCAGTGTGAATGTATGAATTCTGGCCTATTCTGGCATACATACTGTGATAGATCCAGAGTCCTTGGTTCAAAATTTAGAACTGAGCTCAGAAAACCATTTCCACTGCATTTCGTGAATTTCGAGACATCACTAAGCGTGGGCGCCAAAATATGTCTGGATCTAAAATTCGGTCAAATTTGGGGTCCGTCGTGAGGTCAGTTGCAAAATTCGGTCAAAATTGGAGGATTTCACGAAAAAAACTTTCGGTCAAAATCAAGCTCATTTGGAAGGCCAAGGAACTAACCTCCCCTACCATAAACAGGGGTCCTGCTAGTCTCCACAGAATACATACACGGGCCCATAGTGTTCCCATATTGCGTCAACAATTTATCAGGTTCGGCTTATAAGTATCTCTACTCAAGGGCACATTTGAGAGCCCTTGGAGGCTCTTGGTCGTGCAAGACGTCTTCAATCTGAATGAGACTATCGACCCATGAAGCTTGGTGGCAGTAGGATATAGTGTTCAAATCTCCAGGCCGCCCTTCGCTACTCGCTAACAAAGCTCACCCCATAACCGACGATACAAACGCCACATTGCTCTCCTGATAGGAGTATACACTCTTACTTCATAAACTATTCAGAGAAGAGAAGACATCGGCCTTGCATCTCCTGTATTAGCACTCAATGCTGGTGCTAATACAGATAATTCTTTGCCTTACAAGACAAGCATCTGGAGGCGTCCACTGGCTAGGCGACTTAATATCACAGCCTGTAGCTTATCATGATTTTCCTTGAAATTTGTATACTAGTGCACTCCCCTTCGGACGTCCCAGCAGATCATCCACTGATCCAGGCAGGGCGCCCGGCGAACGGGTGTTACTATTCAAGACAGGGCTCCGTCGGAGGCCAAGCGGGATTTCGCGGGAGTCGGATAGTATATATGTGGCCTTATTCATTGAACGAATTGTTGCACTTCTCCACTACTATCTCTCATTGGTATTCTGAAATGTCGGTGTTGAATGATGCAGATATGACGAATAAAGTGGACTGGTTCTTCTACGGTACTTATCAGTCGGCCGAATTGTTGAAGCGTTCTCTGATCAATCTCTCCGATTTCTGTAAAGGTTTCGTCATTTCTACTTTGTCAGTATGCTTTCAGATCTATTCTTCATTGCCTCAATTTGACTCTATTCTTTAGACTCATTGGTGCCACGGCTATTCAAGCATGGATCTACTACACGACGAACCATGATAAATGGCCTCTACGCACATTGGTTCGTATTATCGCTACATGAAGTGTTCAATTACCTAAAGCATTCATCGCCAAAGGTCACTGCTTTAGTGTACGTCCTGGAACCAATACGCTGCACTGATGCTATCATACTCATGATCACTGTTCGAAACAGAACAATGGATTTTGCTCTTACATTTTTAAATGCGGAAGTTATTCGATTCTATCTAGTAAGCTCAACTGTGTTATGCCATCGAGCGTAAGGTTTGTCAGTAATACTCTCTTTTAGATCACAAATTTCGGCAACCTAGAGATTTTTGCAACCATATCACCGTACGCCTCTTAGCTTGTTTTCTTCTGCAAGGCTGACTGAAGTTACAAATAGTGTCCTCAAAATCGAAATACTCTGTTCATTCATAGTGGTTTTTGTGTAACACTACATGCCTCTTTCTGTGTCGTATTTCTGACTCAGTATGTTGCTAGAATCAACATTTTCTTCGCTTCGCGAGTGTACAAATGTAGGAGAATACGAGACTCACGAGCCGCTTGAATGAATTTCTCATTAAACAGTTTACAGTACAGCAAGCTCCCTTCGTGGTCACCCTGGTAATCGTACGTTGACCCCACGTCGATAATTCCTTCACATTAGAACTCATGTCCGATTTTATATAGGTCGCTGCAGCCTTAGGATCAATTAGTGCGTGTCGCTCGTACTGGATAAATCATCACCCTTTCAATATTTCTACTATCAAACAGTCGCTGGAATGCGTGAGTCGAACCATCTATTAACTATAGGATTCTTCATTTATACACTTTCTAGTGCTCAGTGCAAGATTATTTCAAGCACACGCAAGTTCTCAACTCTTGACCTTTTTCTATACCACCAAGGCTAAGGTATGACGAACCTACTTTATCCCGTGTGCAGTATGCACTAAGCAGCTCGGTGATCTCAGGTTGAAATGGGAATTACACTTGTCCTGGCTGCATTTTCTGAGATTTTGGCTCTATCCACGATATCGTTCTCGTTACGCAACTCTCGTACAGGATATACGCAGTGAATAATCCTTCATTTCAAAATAATACATATGAGATACTGATGTATAGCATCGAGCAGAACGGACACCGTACTCAAGAAGCTCTTCACATTCTTTGTGTCCAGGGGCATAATCCTTGCTGCTGCGCAGATCGTAGGGATATGCGTATACTTTGTCGGCAAGAATCCCTTAATATGGTTAGGCCCCTGAAGTCTTGCTACTATCTCGAAGTTGATTCATTCATTCAACAGGCTGACCTGGAATTTTATTTCGACTAAGTTGTATGGTATCACCGTCTGTACGCCTTGATTTCCTTTCTGTGCTATATTTGAACTTGTTGAGCATCTGAATCTACAGTGGCAATGTATGTAGTTTTACCGGTCTCATACCACACCGTCCTTATTTCTGACATGACATGTCTTCACAGGTTAGCTTCCCGCTCTAATCTTAGAAAAGACCTCAACACTACTGTCTCCCTTTCTGAGCAAAGTGAACCGCACAGTCGACATTCTAGAATGACACGACCGTCAACCGGGCTCAGCCTTATACAATTCAGCAGGCGGGAAGAAGTCTTCTATGATGACCAGGTACGTTAGAGATGTTCCTTCCATAGTCTGAATTCTCATAAGTTGACCTTCCGTAGCTGGACAGCCCTATCCCAAAGATAGCCCTCCAATCGCCCACTGTTAGTCGATTTAATTACTGATATTGAAAACGGACAACCCATGGATCTTCGGAGATTGTACACACAGTATGTAGGAATATCAGTTTCATGAGCTCGTGAAGGACCTCTAGAAGGGAAGTGTCCGTATCACTGTCCACAAGATAGAGCTGTGAGTAACAGGAAAGAAGTCCATTATTAACCGGAAACAAGACTACGTGAAAATCATTGCCGTCACTGGAACCCCCACACCCAAAGCAATGCTCAGTTCCACCTGAGGCCAATTACTTACACTGGTACCGATCCATCTTAACCAACTATCGTTGATCCCATCTGACTTTGAACGACATAGCAACTGCAATGAATGCACACCATTAGGTCGTAGGTTTCCCGCCCCGTTCGAGGCTTTTGTTGTCTGAGGACCGTTAGAGTCCGTCGTCGAGGCAGACACAGTAGAGCTTGCAGATGAAGCGCTAGTCGGCACTGTTGGGGAGGTCGGAACAATGGTGATCGCGGAATTCGCTTCAGCTGCCGCGCTAGCTGTGGGTGCGGCTTCACTGGTGACTACAACACCGAAAGTCAGTCAATCTGACACCAAGATTTGTGAAGGCATGGTGGACTTACTTTCGAAACCTCCAGCACTCTGGGCATCTTCGACAGCCTGGGTGAGCAATGCATCTGCATTGTCCGGCACCATGGAGAGGAATCCAATCCGGGGTGGATCCAAGGAAGGATGAGTGAGGTTTCCATAATGGAATGCAACTAATGTCCTGTGTGGAATAGTTTGGATAACCCGAACAAAAAACAAAGCCCAAACTCACGATTTCAGGAACGGATCCCCTAAGCTCCATCTAAATAGCGCTCCAACACCCGGTGGATCCGTCGCAACAACATTATCTGCCTCACACGTCTTTGTGTTCGTTGCCTTTGTATCGCTAATGAAATCCCTTGGATCCACTGGGAACATCTTTCCGCCAATCTGGAACGCGAGTGTATGAGCAGCGGTGCAGTCCAATACAGGGAGAGAGTTGGTAGATGCGGGATTGAAGTTCGGTGAGACGGTCGTTAGGATGGAATTGACGACGTCGGAAGGACCGCGGATGAGGGAGTTACCCTGGACATCCAAGCAAAAGTCAGACAAGAAGTGAAAAAAGAAGGACATGAACATACAGTGTCAATGAGGGCAGAAACTCGGGTATTGTCCACTCCACCGGTAGCAGGGACAGTCGAATTTGCGAGAACTTTGCCGTCCAGATAGACATTGTCGATTTCAATTTCCCAACGGCTGTAAATATCATAACCAGCATTATTACAAGTTTACAACGAAAAAAATCCTTGAGTTTGAACATACAAAGGATACACCTTACAAAACGAAATGAGAATGCAGCCAGAAGGAAATCAGGTACCAAACTCACCTCGGCGCTTGCAAACGTCGGAGGACTCAATCCTCCCTCAGATGGACTATAGAGTCTAACCGGGACCCACGTTAGACTTGAATTATCCACCCCATCCGGCAATTTTCCAATCGTCAATGTCCCATTATCGATCCCAACATCGATCTCACTCCTCTGTAACGAAATAGAAAACACATCATCCTCCAGTGCGTTTGTCGCAGCGATCCTCGCCAGCAGCGGACCATACTTGTACGTATCCTGCACGAAATCGTCTGTCGGTTTCAACGGTCCAGATTGCGCTTCGACAATCGCTGCTTGAATATCACTTCCAGCAGGGAACCCGAGTCCGAAAATTCCAGCAGCCCCATCTTGTACAACGGTATTCGTTGTGAAATTCACAGCAGCAAAAGTCTGACCTTGGATGGCGATGCCGGCGAGCGTAGCGGAGTCGAAACCTATAGGACCAGAAGCTTTCGTGCCTGTGGTGGAGTCACCGTAATTCATGGTGACGGAGGATCCGGAGGCATTGAAGGAGGTCATTGGGTATGAAGGAGTGGTGAGCTTGCCGCAAGATGCTGTAGTACAAGCGTCTGTGGTGACCCATAAGTCACTGGAACCGGTATCGAGGTGTACAGATGTGAGAGTGGGCCCTAGCTGTATCGGAACTGTGTACAATCTATACAGACATACAAGCAATCGTGAGGAAGGGATAAGTCTCATGCAAGTAGGGGATGTGTACGTACAGATCAGAATTATCCCCCAACCCAGTCTCCCCGGTTACTCCTCCGTCTCTTCTTTGCAAGACGCGCGACTTGACCCTCTGGAACGGGATTTCGTATCCTTCTTTCGCTCTTTTGTGGCTTGGGAAACCGGAAATCGGGAACGCGGAACTGAAAGCGGTCGTCAGAAGGAGAAGAAAGGGCAGCGCATAACTCAATGGTAGCATTGCAAAAGGAATCATGGTGTGTATCAGAAGGAAAGTTGAAAGAGAGTTCGCGCACGGCGCCAGCTAACGAGCGTATGTAGATGAATGGATAAAACCCTTCAAATCCAACAACAGGAAAAGGAAAAGAAAATTCGCAACCCAAGTGGAGAAACGTGGAGAAACCTAGCTCCAGGAGAAGTAAAATATGGAGCGAGGAGAGTAAAAGAACGAAGTGGGGAAAAGAGAAGAAGTAACCCAGCACAGCGTGCTGCAGCGGAAAGCTGATGGCAAGGACTTACATATCAACCGCTGGTCCATCATGCATCAGGGACCGTCCAGTCGGGCATTCATTCAATCATTTGAACTCGTTCATCACTCTTTCTATGGATGGTAACGAATCAGAACTCGAAGTTCATGACAACGACTGGCACAGCGCGTACCGATATCGATTATTGCTGAACTTTCAGGAGCGACGGCCTGTTGACAGAATACGATTGGTTCTGGGTTAAACGTTGAAAGCAACGGACCGCTTTCCATTACGACCGAAGCTCGAAAGTGAAAATTTCAACGCCTGTATCGACAGAAACATATTGCGCTAAGGTGATTATCATTTCGCAAGATTCAAAATGATGATCTGAGCGTACCGAATTCATCAGAAGGCTCCATACAGTACATCTTCTCTTGAACTCAAGTCCTCGCAAGACTAATAGTTACTTTATCGATTAGCGCTGAGCAAAGTCCTGGCGCTTAAATTTATCTTTGCTCCGAGATATCCCGCTTTGTCCCAGACAACGAGAGATATGCCGTGCGAGGTGGTTGAAGCGACAACTTGTTTGCACGTAGACTGACAGCGCCGATGAACAAGCTTACGGAGGCCGTCGTCTGGTTTAGCCCCTCTGTACTCAATGTCTCGGAATCCTTCGATCGCTCCATGCCTCGCCCCCGCAGAACCAGCTGAAGGTAGTCTCTTGCGGTAAACAATCTCTGTCCGTGGTGATATACGTACGGTGGTACTGTGTGCTATGCTACACTCATATTTATTTCCCATTCCTAATCAGTTCATCGCAAAACACAAACAGGACGAGAATACCAGGTCGAAGGGCCGTCACAGGGTCAAGACAGTTACCAACCGCCAGAAAAATAAATTCCCGCTGTCCCGCCGCTTTCAACTGTCAACGGACCAAGGAACTGCAGATGATAGGAGGGCGCAATTTTCAGGAGTTTTTATCCCCTGCGTTATAAATTGCTATAAATCGTCACTCTAGCATGCCAATTCTGTTCACTTCCTTGTCCCTCCTGTGCTTACGGCAGTAGTTTAAAGTTCCCCTCTCCACAGTCCACACTCGTAAAAACTCACTAGTACCGAACAACTTTGTGCATCTTCCAATGTCTTGCACTACTCGTGTCTTAACCGCTATCCTCCTATGTCTCGCTCTCGCCACGCGTTTCACTAATGCAGATCCTGCACCTCCATCTCCTGCGACATTTCCTCGAGCACTTCACCAGGTCCAACGCCGAGAACTCCAAGTTCGAGCAAACTATCCCGAGTTCTTTGTTCCTCGAGACGACACATCACCCACAGGCTCAGACGATGATGATGACGACGATTGTGCGAACAGCGCACGGAGAAGACGGAGAGATTTCTACGAATGGAGCGATCAATTACTTTCGGTCGATGAGATTGTTGACTTTTTACTCGGTGGTGGAGGGTTCACTTCGTGAGTTGAAGTCTTCTCTCGTCTCAATCATCATATGATCCTAAATATGTATAATGGCGTATTGCAGAGCAAACGGAACGTCGTACCACGATCCCGAGTTTATCAAAGAACATGAACGCGCCTATAAAGCCTACGGTCCTTATTCCACCCTCCGCAGATGGGTCACGAACTCGTTTGGCGAACGAATCATGTACCTCACTCTCCCGGCTTACCAGGCATGGAAGAACAACGTCGACCCCGAGTCCGTCGTTTACCTTACGTCCAGGTGGGTTTGGCTCTCACCTTTGTCCTTTCGCGTTCTCAACCACTTTATTTTGTGTTATGTAGAACCGGTTTCAGAGCCAAAGATCTTCCTGAGATAGAACGTGCTCTTCTCGGACACGCGGAGTTTACAGAGCTTAAAGTATCCGGTGCACATATAACTCGGCGCTGGTTGGAAGCTGCTATCAAGTATTCCGATTGAACCAAAAATAGAATCGTGGAGTAGGAAGGTCGCATTGGTTATTCATTACGTGGGTTTTATGGTCGATGTACGAAGGTGTAGTATGCTCAGAGTATGCTGCATGTTGCACTATAAAGTCGATGCCCATTGAAACAACCAAGTTGTCAAAAGCTTCAACTGCACGCGAGGGAGGGTTGAAGGGAGAAAAGAATGGGATCCGATAACGAAACGACCGAGGCAATCAGAACTCGAGATAAAAATCGATGAGGATGCGTATTTTAAGTGCAGAGATGTTTGAACTTTCTTGACGAAGCTGTTCATTTATTGGCAAAAAGCCTCGCGTTTTGTGGAGTAAAAGCTATACTATCGCCCCACGGCCGGTATGAGATTTTAGATCTCATGATAAGCAAGTTGCTGAAGATGCTACGGGTGTAGATATCGCTGTAGCCTGTAGCTCTATGTGGGACACATGTACGCGTTAACTTGTGAGCTGTGAGAGATATGTAGTTGCAGGTTTGAGGAGGTTTTGGAAAGATGTAAGAACTATTCAGGGCGGTACGGCGGAACATATTTTTTGATGGCGGTATTTTATTAAAATGTCAAGCAGACGTCACTATTTGTTACTCGCCGGCGGCTCTTCCAATTTGTCTTTGCAGCTCGTCTTCCACTACCTGCGAAAGCTCAGATGAAAAAAATGCGGCTGGATCTTTGTTCCTACTTCTTGTACTATCAAGTTGATACTTGATTCTCGGGGAGCTTCAAAAACAATCAAACAGAATCTCCGCTCGTCCTAATTCTTTCAAGTCGGACGACGCATCCTTCATTGCCCTCCGTCGGATCTGTTCACCACAGATTGCACTAAAGATTACGCAGTTTAGCCAGCAAGTTTCAGGGATGAAAAGCCCTCGTTTGTTTCAGATTCACATCATGCTGGGAAAAAAGGTATAAAGAACGTTGTGACGTGCTTCCTTGGATTTCCCCCAACAGAGCTGGTCTCTTTTCACAAATCGCATACGCACAAGCCGCCGGTCGCCTTATCCAACCAACACCTTCACTTCTGCTCTAGTTTTTCATTCAGACAAGAAACATGGTTCATTCTCACACCGTACTCACCGCCGTTATCGCTGTCGGAGCTGCAACCTCTGCTCTAGCTGCTCCTCTTCGTCCTCTTTCCGAGGCCAGGGAGATTAAGATCACCCCTTCATCAAATGCAGCACAGTTCAAAAGCGATCCAAAGCTTCCAGGCCATCCAGGCAAATCGTTGAATGCTCGTGAATTCGATATTATCGTTGAAGAAGATTCTCACAAGGTTTGTTTATGTTCCTTTTCACTATTTTCGTTTCGTTGATTTTTTCTTTTTCGTGCTTTCCTTTTTTGCATCAGCATCATCATCACCACCCTCACCCTCACCACCATCATGAGGAGTTTGAGGTGGAGGTCGAAGGACATCACTCCCATAACCATGGTGAAGGTTTCGAGGTCGAGTTTGAGGGAGAGCACCATTACTCCCATCACCCTCACCACCACCACCACCATGGTGGAGAGGACTTTGAGGTTGATGTCGAGTTCGACGAGCATCACCCCCATCACCCCCATCCTCACCACCACCACGGTGAGGACTTTGAGGTCGACGTCGAGCTCGAAGAGCATCGCCCTCATCGTCACCACGGCGAGGAAAACTTCGAAATCGAGGTCGAAGAACATCAGCACCATCAGCACCATCACCATCACCACGGTGGGGAACACTTCGAGCACAAGCATCACGGCGTAAGTCCCATTAACATCTATGAATCAGTATATGTCTAACTATCCCCTTCCTTACTTAGCATCACGCTCACCACCACGAAGTCGAAGTCGTCCCTATCCCCATTCCCGTTCCTGTCGAACACAAGGTCAACTTCTTCTTCCGTTCTTTTTCTCTCAGTAACTCACGAAAAGAATCTTTATCAGGATTTCAAACACCCAATGGGAAGACCCTCTAAGGTCAGTTCATTTGAGTTTTCCCTTCCACTGTATGGATTGTTGACGTGTCTTTCTTCCTGTTTTTAGGTCGTGAAGGATGAGGTCTGGGTCGTCGCAACGGAAGGAAATCCCGTTGGCATTGACCGTCGTCAGGACGAGGGAGGACTACCACCCCCCGCTCCTGTTTCAGGATCTGGCCCCTCCTCCAGTATTCCACCAGCATCCTCAGGCCCTCCGCCTCCAGGTGGCAGACTTCAACAGATGAAGGCCAAGTGGCAAACTTTTCAACAATCCCCGAAAGGGCAGCAGTTCTCATCAAAATTGCATGAAGGAGTTACGAAGCACTTCCCATTGAACGCTGCCAACGCTTCCCCTAGCGACTCTTCTCAGCTCAGACGCCGTAACCCTTCCACTCTTCCCACAGGTGCCGCCGGTTCCACAGGTGATGAAATCCCGTCGTCCCCCACTCTCCCGATGTCACCCCCTCCCAACGGTGCTCCTGGAAAACACCACTTGAAACAGAGCAAGGAGTGGAAGGCCATCAAGACCGCTAACAAAGATTGGCGATCGGATATGAATAAATCTAGCGGCGACTGGGAGAAGTTCCTAGAGACGGAAACTGGAAAGGCTGTCAAGGCTAAGGAGGATCCAGAATTGGTGGTCCTCGTAAAGCACGCTTTGAAGCAACACACCAATCCGAACAACCCCAAGAGTCATCAATCTCCCAGTGAAGGAGCTACATCTACCGGTGCCGCGGGTGCTAGTACTACTGCACCTGGTTCCGGTGCCTCGTCTTTGTCTTCTTCCTCGTCCTCTGCCCTGAAGCGCCGTTCTGGTACGAATCCCTCTGGCTCAAGTACTAGCGTCTCTTCCGCGTCTTCCACCGACGGTGACTCTCCAATGGGCAGCTCCACCAGCTCGACAGATGCTGCTGGCCTTGGGGCAACTGGTAGTGCCGCCGCGTCTTCGATGGGTACTGGCTCACTGCCAAGTGGTACCTCCAGTGCTTTCGGCAGTACCTCAGGCTCTGCGGCTTCGGCCTCTCCATCCGGCGCTGCCACGACGACCTCGGCAGGTTATTCGTCCGCCCACCATCGAATGAAAGGACAACATCGCGAGGAATGGAAGAAGTTCAAGGAAGCCAACCCCAGCGTCAATGAAGACCTTAAGAGCGCTAAGGGCAATGTCCAGGCGTTCTTGCAGACGCCATCCGGTAAGGCGCTCGCGAAAGAGAACGAGGACTTCCAGAAGTTCGTGAAGATTCATGTGGTGGAACATCATAAAAAACATGGTCAAGATCATCACCATAAGTCTGCCGGTTCGGAACATCCTGCACCCTTAGATGGATCTAGTTCCTCTTCCTCCAGTTCCTCATCTCCTGCATCCGGTACTAACGCTGCAAACCCCGCTCCCGTCGGTCGTTCTGTGCTCGCTGCTCGTTACGGTTTTGGTGCACACGGTTCGAAGGACACAACTGACGAAAATAACCACAGAGCCGCTGGTCATCGTCACCATATTCGTTCTGTGCCTGGTGAGGCTGGTGATGCTCCGCCTCCTGGTACCCCCGGTCAGACTTCTGCTTTGCCAATTCAGTCGTCTTCTTCCACCCCCAATGGACCCGGCATGGGCGCGGTGAACGGTGCCCCCTCTTTCTCGGGAACCCTCAGCTCGGGTGCTATCAGCGGTTCTTCGATGTCTGGTTTCCCGCCTTCTGCGCCACCAAATGGCAATGGACAGGGACCCGAAGGCTCTGGTCCCCATGGCCACCGATTCGAGGACGGTCCCATGGGACCTGAACACCACGGTTCTTCGATGTCTGGTTTCCCGCCTTCTGCGCCACCAAATGGCAATGGACAGGGAGGCTTACCCCAAAGCCATCAACACGGAGGTTTCCAATCTTTCGATCAATCAGGCGTCCCACGTCCATCTATCGATGTCTTGCAACGTCTCGGCGCCCCCCGTCTCGAACATCTCACGCCCCCCGGCACCAATCTGTTTGGATCCTCCCCTAGACCCCCTCCTCATGACAACACTGGTTCTGTACCCGGTACTCCGCCGAACCCTGCTTCTGGTGCAAGCTCACCTCCTCCCAGTGGTGCTACTTCCCAGGGAATGCCTGGTGCTCCTACCCGCCGTGCTCTCCAACGCGTTCGTCGTTCTACCCCATACGGTGATTTCGGTGCCGACTTGGACTAAGACGATCGAAGTCTTCTTAGAGTTGGGGTGTTCAAGGGTTTCATCGTTACTCGCTTCCCTTTCACTGTCTGATCTAAGTTTCTTATGTATTTAAGTGGTACTTATCTACAAACCGTCCTCACTCCGTTCGCAATGAAAAAAGTTGAAGTTGTTGCCTGATGTATGTGCTCATTTACGGTTTACTCAAACATGTTGCAGCGTCTGTATATGCTTTCTTATGAATGTTCTCTGATCGACCAAATACCACATGGTGAGTTTCGACTCAAGGTTGTGTGTTGAACCACGAACCACCACGAAGTTCGAACCACATGGAACTTCGATTGTTTGCTGGTACAGAATATCAAATAGTCAATCTTCTTGAGCGGGGACAGTAAGGGACAGTAGCGATTGTGGTTTTATCGCCTGGCGTCAGAGTCAAGTTACGAAGGCTACTTGCTGCTATAGAACTTCCTGTACTCTCATTAGGAAAGTTTGTCGGCTCTCGAAGTATATCATCTCAAAGCAACGATCACATCACGCAATCCAAATCTATGCCATTATTAGCATCAATGACAGGACCATGTCCATATTTCGCCAGCTTCGACCTCGTCAAACTTTGACATGCAAAGGCCAGTTCTTGATTTCAGTCCATGCCTCCCAGGCAACCATTCTTTTTAATGCTTTCGCTGTGGATGACACTGATAAGCATCATCTCCTTCCTTGGGAGAAGATAACTCACGACTGGACACGGGAACACAGTGCACTTTCAATCCCAGTGTGTTCTTGCCATAAATCTGATTCCCAGTACTCTTCGGAGATCGTTCGAGGAACGCAGGAGGAATCCTCATGAAGATGTGTTTTTCTCCTTTGATCGTGAAGCTTGCGAGGATAATGACACTGGAGAATTTCCCGTGAAGAGTTTTGATGAGGAAGGAGTTGATTTCGTCGGGTTTGTAGTAAAGGTTTTGCTCGGCAAGGTAATACTAAGAACCAGAAATGTAAGTATTAGCCTCTTTTCGGAGTCATGGCATACAAAAAAATCTTCCTACCAAGATCATTTCATCCAATTTTTCCTTGCCGACTTCGACGGAACACTGGGGGGGTGTGAAGGTTGTGTTTAGGAAAGGTAAGATATGCCGTTCAACGGCTGATAGGGAGACTAACCTGCGAATACGTTCTGGAAAGTGTCAACGTTTTTAAAAGGCGTTGTTCGATGTAGCAATAATATTTCTTACTTCGGTACATCGAGGGTAGGAAACATCGTGGTAGGCCGAGGAGAAAGATATGCTCCATCACCGAGTGGTTTATCCTTGGAGGGGAGTGCAGTAAGCGTTCCCGCCTTATTCAATTCTTCAGCTTCGTCCTAAAAAAGAGGAGTTCATATTCATTCAATTCACAATCTATTCGTAGACGAGCAGAGATTGACCTACTTCTGGTACAAAGACATATCCTAGAAGTAAGTTGTCGCCAGACCTTGCCGCAATGCTGACATTTGTACTGCTAGACGACTCGGCAAGAATGACCGGAAAAGCTCCAACTCCCAGCCGGGTCATGAGAAGCAGAAGCGAGACTTTATAGATGATTGAAGAGAACACTGGCATATTCAACGGCAGGGCGAGACCAGCTCGAGACTGAAGACTGAGGACGTGTTGTGTGTGAAGGGCAGGGGATGCGCACCAGGCGATTCTAACTATACACGACTTTGAGGAGTCTTTTTATACCGAGAGATACTCGGTGTTAAGCCGAAAACTTGAATCCAAGGTTCAAAACGTCTTCGAAACTTTCAAAATCAATCAACAATCAAGCAAAATCCTACCGTTTGTATACAAAAGGCTATGCTCTGCCACACTTGGATCCAAGGCGTACCTCGAAAACCGGATTCTGGAGTCTCAGTAAATTGTGCTCTCGGTCCCCAATCGCAATCAGCAGGAAGTGCAATTGGGAAGATCTCATAACATCCCGCGAAACAATTCATCATGTTACTGCGGTCCCATACGGATGAACATTCATCCAAAGATTGCGCAAAATACGCACTTCTACGTCTTGAAATTTTGGGAGGACAACCTTCCTATTCTCAAGAGCTCTTTTTGAATTGAGTAGGGAGTGGTTGTATTAACCTGGTACCAGCTCGGCTAAGGATTCGAGGGGATAAACGTGCATACAATATATGAGCATAAAATAAAACTGGCAGACAGTGGCATCATCCGTTTCATCTCTTCGTGTATCCTTAGTCCAGCTGGATGAAAGCTCATACCTGAACCCTCCCTCCTTCAACTAATAGACCTCATCAAAAGGTCTCGTATCCACAAAGCAACTTTCCCAAACCTCGTTAACAGCCCGTTCTGCGTGAGCGAGGGATGGGCAAGCGGGATTTGCGGCTACGGATGTGACAGCGCGACGACGAATACAGGCCTACAAGACGTGAGGAAAAGAAAAAAAGTTTAGTAAAAGTAGGATCGAAGAACGAGGAATTGACATAAAGCAAGGACAGGTAAGAAACCTGAACGAAGTAAAGGAATGTGAGTTCTACCCACCTGATGTCCCCTCGTCCACCCAATCCCAGGGATCCCCTCGCCTCTTCTGAGTTCTCTAGTCCAGCGACAATCTCCACTCAAATTGTTTGCTCGTATTTCACTACATGCATGATGTCGAAGGTTCGTCCAGTCTACTTTGAATCTATATTCGTTTGGTTAGTGAACGAAAAAGAAAAGAAAGAAAAGAAATTGATAAATGGTTTGAACATGTAAAATTGTTCAACGATATATGGAAGCAATGAAGATGAAAGACATGGTTATCACACACCTGCATTCGTCAAACATATGAATCAATTCATGAGCAATTGTGCTCTCGACGTGTTGTTTTGAGAAAAAGTGCCCAGCACAGAGTTTGATGGCACCATGTGGATGTGGAAGGTATGCACCTGAGTGAAGCACAGCAGCGGGGCTTTGATTTTGTGCATGAGAATGGGAGGTGGTGGAATTGGAAGGAGTAGAAGAAAGATCGGAAGGGCCGGAAGTAGAAGATGCAAACGGCGAAGCACATGGTGCGCAAAAAATATTCTTCTCTGGAACCTGACAGCCAGAGAGCCGGAGATGTTTGAGCATGAATATTATTAACGGACCTATTAGAACAGAAAATAAGTTAGAACATCACGATAGAGAAACGAGAAACAGAAACAGAAGAACATACTCCTTTCCATCAACTCGGTCTTCATCTTTTCACATCTTCTTAAATTCAACTCCTCCAAGTCTTTGGCGCGTTCGGCGTCAGTAACACCCATCCCGGTGATAAGTTGAGCTTTGTGAAGGAAACGAGTGAACGCTGAGGAAGAATTTGACGGCGAATTGCTTGAATTGCTCGCGTTAATAGAAGAAGCTGAAGAGCTTGGAGAATTTGGTGGAGAAGACGCCATTTGGAGCAGAGAGTGAAGCGTTGGTCCCTAAAGGAGATTGTCAAGAATTTTTTGCCGGATTTGCCGGCTTCTTCCTAACGCCCACCTTTGATTCCGTGCTCTCACCACAATCACTCAGGCCTCAAGAATCAACGAACACCACAAGCTCGGACTACAAGTACCATCGAGCAATGGCAGTCAAGACGTACACTTGGATATCTCTATGGTTCCTTCTCACCACTCCGGTGAGCGTTTAGGTGTCGAAACCAACCCATGTACAGATTACTTACGGCTGCGCTCACTAGGTTATCTTGTGGGATGTTGGTTATTGCTTTATGAGGTACGTCTATAACCTTTGATGACCGTTTTTGAAGCTGACTGGATTATTGGGCTCGGTCTCTCCCTACCCCACCTTCACCACGACCACTCTTGACGGCATCTTAATCGACACGATTATAAACACGTTATGCGACTATTGACACGATGTCTCTAATCACTATGACTCCCGCTACTGCTTCCCGCTTCTTTCTCTGAACAGGCCGCGTTCAATGATTGTGAGTTGCGCGCCATATTCACACGTTCTAAATCATGACTATCCGTGTACTAAAACCCAGCACGATAGGGAGGTGACTTACATTGGATCTGGGAACCATATGGGATATATCAAAATGTGGGTCTCAGTGATTGTTACATTGTATTGCTGTCTTTCCTTTTTTGCTAAATACATTCATCCCCTTTCCTCGTCGTTCTCTCACTTTCTGATTAATTCCTCCCGATGTGGTTATAACGACTCACTTGTTCCCCCGTACAGGTCGACCTCGTAAGTGTGACCTTTTAGTACTTTCTGAGTTAAGCACCGAGTTCCGATGATCTTTTCCATAGTTGTACGGAATCCCAGCTCTTGAAGAAGTAACCGGGTTCACAAATGCGCAATGTACGCTCTTTCTGCGTAAATCGTCTCTTCGTCCCTTCTCAAACTTGATTCCCGTAATGTAGCCTTCATGAATGTCGTCGAAACAATTCTTAACGTCGTGTACCTCTACCTCGCCCACGTCTCCTCCTGGCCTGCCGCCACTTTGATCGGATTCGGCTCTGCTTCCCTCACGTTGTCTAAGACCATGCTATACTGGGCTCAGGAATATTTCTGTGGATATTGTGCTACGGGGCAGAATGACTTACGGACGTTAGTTGTCTATTGGATTATTCCGAATGGGTGAGTGGGCGCTGTGGTAAAAGTATTCAAACTGATGCCATTCTTGCGTTTTTCCTTTCCTTTTCTTGTGCTTCGTTTTCTAGACTATGGCTTCTCTTTCCCTCTCTGATCATATACACTCTCGGTAAGGACCTCTGCGCACAGCTTGTGTTTGCGGACCGTGCCGCTACTGCTCTGGTCAAGGGAAAGAAGGAATAATTTCCAGCTGAGATTAGAAGAAGGGTGGGGGAGCAATGGAATGTTCAATGTTTGAGGAGGTAATATGATGAGGGATGTCATGCATGAAGAAGAGGTTGATGAAAGCGATCTATAAGGGACTCAAGAGGAATTGATTTACTGCAACGATATATCTTGTTTTGTTACTACTGTATGTTTGTTTTGTCTGCTAACTGTTTCGAGGTTACAAGTTGCACTTGCAAGTTATGAAAGTAGGTCACTACGCTCTGTACGAAGCAGGACAAATCCTCACAGGCCTCACATAGAGCTGGCTAGGTTATGCGGGGGGCGTAGAACGCTGTAGAATGTGCCGCCAGAACGATGAGCCACTTGAGCTGCAGCTCACAATCGTAATTACACGAAAGAAGCACCCTCTAAATTAAAATCTCACGCATTTATAAGCGCTCCCCGGCCTAACATTGCGGATGTACTATGGCATATCTCAGGAGTTTGCTTGCTAGATTGCTTCTCTAGGTGTCATTGTGATTTTGAAGGGGCTATGGTAGGTGCCGGGTAACTTGAATATTCGTGGTGGATATGGTGAATTGGTTGAAAGCGGAACTGGGATCCGGGAGGGACTGATATTAATCTAAATGCGGGGAAACGCGGGGAAATGTAAACCCTGTCATACAAAATGATGTGCCGAGCGGAGAGACGGCGGTCCAAATCTAGACCGGTCGGCGACGCCAAAGGCACTTAAATATCACTAGGAGCGATGTTCAAAAATTCATCTCCCTCTTTTCCTTCTATATATTCTCCTTAGGGCTCTTTGATTCTGCTTCCTCAATGCATACCACGCCATTTCTGCGCAATGTCGGGCGAGCAACATCCTTGACTCCTTCAGCAGCGCTGTTGGAACGCGTCAAACGACCAGGGTATTTACAGAAATTGGCGAAACCAGAAGACTTAGTGCCGATGTTCAAGGTAGATATCTTTCACTAAAGCGCGTCTGCAGGCCACTGAACTTCTGGGAACTGTAGCACGATGATTATGTTGGTATATTGTACCTTCTAACGCGCGTGGAGGTTACTGACCATAGAGATAGATCGGTTGGTCCGGGTTTACTGGCGTTGGATATCCCAAGACTATCCCTACGGTATGCACCTCTTCTTCTCGATACCTGAGTTCGGATCTGATATCCTCGTGGATGTGGGTGTAGGCTATTGCGGACGACATTGAATCTAAAAACCTACAGGCTAATCCCGAAACGAAGAAGAAATTCAACCTTTTTGTCGGGGCTTCAGTTGGACCTGAAGTTGAAGATCGTTGGGCTGCCCTCGACATGTACGTTCCAACGTCTAAAATCGAGTATACACGGAACTCTTCACCTTCAATATCGTAGGATTGCCCGTCGTTATCCTCACCAAGTCGGGAAGGAAGTCTCCAAAGGTATCAACGCAGGCAGAATCGAGTTCGCCGATAAACACCTTTCTAGTGAGCATTATTTGCTCATCTTTCGGGTCTTTTTTCTGACTTTTCTATTTCGGTATATAGTGTTCCCCCAGGATCTCACGTACGGCTACTATTCCCTTCACAAAACACACGGTGATCCCAAAAAGCCTTTGGACTGGGCCATCGTTGAAGCTACTTCTATCAACTCTGATGGCCACATTGTCCCAGGAGCCTCCGTCGGCGCGTCACCCGAAATCCTTCAATCCGCTGAAAAAATCATCATCGAAGTAAACACTCGTATACCAAACCTCGAGGGTCTTCACGACATCAATTCATCTTTCCTTCCACCCCATCGACAACCATATCTTATCACACACCCCTCAGACCGGATTGGGTCCACAGCCATTCCCATTGACCCTGACCGTGTCGTGGCGATCATTGAGAGCGACAAGCCAGATAACACTGGGCTGAATGCTCCAGAGAACGATGAAAGTCGGGCTATTGCTAAACATCTGATAGAGTTTTTAGAGAAGGAGGTCAAGGAAGGCCGCTTACCCAAGTCGTTATTGCCATTGCAATCTGGGATTGGGAATGTGGCGAATTCGATTATTGGTGGGTTAGCTGAAGGTCCGTTTGATAATGTTCAGGTGTGGACGGAGGTATTGCAGGGTAAGTTACTCTTACATTGCGCTTTTAATTGATCTCATTCGTTGATTTAGATACCTTCCTCCGGTTCTTCGATTCTGGAAAGTTGGACTTCGCAACGGCTACCTCAATCCGTTTCAGCCCTGATGGTTTCGACCATTTCTACAAAAGTACGTCTTTTCATTAGACCTTCCCGTTCTTCGTTCATCAACTCCCCTGTTTTCAGACTGGACAAACTACAAAGACCGCTTGCTTCTTCGTTCTCAGCAGGTCGCAAACTCACCGGAAATCATCCGTCGTCTTGGTATCATTGCTATGAACACACCGCTGGAGGTTGACATTGTACGTATATTTCACCCTTTCTCAGTGATGGTATCGGTCCTAATATGCTCGCTAGTACGGACACGCAAATTCAACGAATGCCTTAGGATCTCGGTGAGTCGGTTATCTACGTCGAAAAACAACTCCGGAATTGGATTGAACCAACTATTTTGTTATCTCATCATAGGATGCTCAACGGTCTCGGAGGCTCTGCAGATTTCCTTAGAAATGCCAAAATCTCGATAATGCATACGCCTTCTACGTGAGTTACCTCCGCAATATTCCATACCGACGCTCTGATAACTGATTTCTGGTGTTCTCCCTTCGCCATCCTCCCTCTAACATAGCCGACCTAGCAAGAACGATCCAACGGGCATCAGTTGCATTGTACCATTTGCATCGCATGTTGATCAAACTGGTGAGTGGGCGTCTCTTTTCACTTTCTGGCCTCGTCATGATCACTGATCATCCTCATCACCCTTGCTTCAGAACACGATCTTGATGTGATCGTTACCGAACAAGGCCTCGCAGACGTCCGTGGTCTGTCCCCTCGCGAACGTGCAAAGGTTATCATCGACAAGTGTGCTCACCCCGATTATAAGGATTTGTTGCATTCGGTAGGAGATTTTTTTTCCACTGTCGCAGTTTTCGACTTAAGTTCGAAACAGTATTACGATCGCTCTTTGCATGAATGTTTGAAGCGAGGTGCTGGGCACGAACCGCATATGTTGAGGGTGCGTCAATATCTCTTTCTTTTTGTTTCGGTCGCATTGAATATTGACTCGCGCGCCATGGCAGAATGCGTTCAAGTTCCATACTCATTTCTTAGAGCACGGAAACATGAAAGTCAAGAACTGGGATTAGAAGCGTTGTGTAGAGTATATGTTCATATAGAGAGATCATGAGCTATGGTTTAGACGTTTAGGTTATCAGGAAGCAGGTGGCGTGCTAGGAGCGCGGAAGACTGAACTTTCAAAATTGGACTATAGGTCGTTGTAATACTACTAATAGGGTCGGTAGTGGGATGAAGCCGTAGTAATGCTGAACCGAAAATGAATTTTCAGGTTTATCAGAAGACTATTGGTGGTCAGTCAGTTCTTCAAGCCACTAGTTCAAGTTCTTCGAAGTTTATTTCATACTTGATTTAAACAGCGTTGTACATACATACATACAAAGGGGAATCACAACAACAGAAATGATGATACTTTTACAACAATCCCATCACGAAAGCCAAGAAAGATCACTCAGTGTAGACAAATGTTTTCGGCATATGTTCAACCTCCCTGAACTTGTCCCACGATTGCCAAGTGACAGCAGGCATATCATGGCCTGAAATGCACCGAGAACCGTTCTTTCAATACCCTAGAGCGAGAATATGAAAGGATCCGGGCACGCACTGTTAACTTTGGGATCTAGTCCACCTGAAATGCTGTCTAAGATTGCATGCGGGATGAGCATAGCATATCTGTCGTCTGCAACTAGCTCAACAACCAGAATTGTGTTCGCGAAGTTCGGCTTCCCATTTCGCTCCTCGATCTCGACCTTGCCATCCTTCCCGGTTTTTACTCTTTTTTTCCAAGAGCGTTCGGCCGCTTTCTTGAGCGAAGTTTCATCCAATGCGGTTGTCGATGGAATGAAAACCTATTTGACAAATGGTGAGGTATTTCGTGTCAGAAGGAAGCGGGTCAGTCATGTAGCTGTCAGAAGTGATGAGCGTAAACGACGCACAAAGGAATGATCTTCAAATAACGACATGGACACCTTCGTCTTTCCCTAGAAACGCAGCCGTGAGCGATCGGAAGGATATTTACTCTCTAGATGAGCCTCACTTGAAGGTAACCCTGAAAGATGATGATGAGTCTCAGACTCTGGATAAGGGGTAGCACAAAGATCTTACTCGACTAACAAAATCATTGTAGTAGTTGGGACCAGGAAAGAAGTAGGTGTATTGGTAGGCATTCAAAGTGGATACAATGGTTTCTAGTCTCTGGAGCGCTTTCTTGCCCACTCCTGTCGACTTTTTAGATGAAGGATGCAGTTTAGGATAAGCCAGATGATGGTTTTCATCTTCGACTTGCTGCAATGATATCAACATAGAGATACAGAATGAGGAAGAGTGTACGATGGAGACCTACCTGATGGTAAGTGTATCCGAGCACTACCACCTCCCCTTCATCTACCGGCTTCTTCTCCTCGTCTTCCTCTCCGACTTTCTTTCCCCACGGGAGCTTGCTCTTCAGTTTGTCTTTGAGACTTCGACGATCAATCCAGTGATTCAGATGAGGAATTTGGGATGGATTAAAAGAGCCGTAGGCAGTGCTGGAAATATCAGACGAGTGATTAGTGCCAGCATCATCCGTTTCATCGCCAGAGGGAATCGGAGAGGCGATACAGACGCCGACAAGTGTTGCGAGCAGTAAGTACAGCGCAATCCGAAGATATCTATTGATACCACTGCTGCCCCTTGAGTATGAGCGCTGGTACATTGACCGGGAAGGGCGGAATGAGAATGCTCCACAAGTATAAGAATAGTAGCAACGAATAACGAGTGGAAGGCCAGCTCCGACTCTTTGCGTTGGAACGTTGAAGGCACCAGGCGATGTTGTGGACAGAAGGGAGCTTTGGGCACAGGCCTTTTATATCTGATACGTGATCCATATCAGTGCGGATCCGCCTGGGTGTAAGAGCATATGGTTCCGTTTCACAGCCGGATTGGTGCAAGGAAATGCGTGTACTTTGCTTTCAATCGCGAAATCCATACCATATTTGGGGTCATAGTTGGTATGGTGCAGATTTTTCAAAGATATAGACATAAAGATTCCAGAGGCATGGCTAGTGTATCTTGCATTCTAGTGCACCTTGCGTTCACTAGTCAAGTATTTCCAATCAGTTCCAAAAGGGAATACTTTCAATATGTGCGTGAGTGTACGTGATGCACCGGTGAACCTTGGTGCACACTGCGGACTCACAATCACCGAGAAGACCTGAGTAAGAGATAAGGCTGAGCGCCAAGAAGCAATCTTTCTCTGAGGAACCTGGACAGAAGGGCTCGTCATAACCATGTGCACACTGAAGTTTGATACGATATCGGACAATCGGCAGGCGCGAATCATAGTCCTGTTATTTGTGGATCATGCCCACTTTAAAAAAATCAGAAACAAGTGACCTAGACATCGGAATTTGCGGGTCATACGAGACACAACGGGATAACGCCCCCACGCAGCGAGGAATGTCCGCCCTCTTGGTGTACGCCTTCGGCTTTGGTAGTATGGTATCGAAAACTAAGACGAATTTCATACATTTTGCGTTCGAAAAGTATCAGCGTTATGATCCGCGGTAAAGTACATTCAAGTTGTTAAGAAATCACAATCTGCAGAATACCCCCCTGAAGCTCAACAACCTGTCCTTCTTGAGCATCCTGAGCAACAACTGTCCCGTTCACTTTCACAGTTCCACTGACGCCTTTCGGAAGGGTGAACGCTCCAGCTGTTCCTTCTGGGGTAGTTACATTGAAACTTAGTACAGTTTCCTCGGTTTCGCCGCGTTCCCAGGCAACGCCAAACCAACCTAGTGCCGTCCCAAATCCAGCCTCAACACTGTTTGTCGGTCCATTCACATGTGGAGCTAAGCTCCACTCTGCCCCTTGCGGGGCAGTTATGCTCAACCCAGCGACGTAGAATGTCAGTGCGGACGTGGGCCCAGAGGACCATCCGTGCGAATGGGAGGTGTAGGCGGCATCGTCATTGTAACCTTGATAGTAGCGGTAGCTGACATGCAAAAAGGAAAATGTGAATGAGTAAGCATCCAATATGAAAGCCGTATTGAAGAAATGGGTCCAGTGAAAGGATTCAAAGTCGTAAGAATATCATAAGCGAACGGGATGAGACTCACTACAACGACCCATTCGCCGTCAACCCCTCAACTAATGTACTCTGCACAGAAAGATTGGTATACAAGATATATCCCCACTCTCGATGGAGTAAATCAAACGCTCGACTGTCATTCCCTGCGACAAAGTGTGCTTGTAGCTACGAAAGAGTCGGTATCTCGATCAGCGACGCCTCTTGAAAATATTGATCGTCAACTCACCTCAAACCCACTAATGAATGGCGAGATCGTATCCGGCAATTCGGGAGGTACAGGTCCAAGTTCGACCCAGTTTCTCTCTAGGCCCTCACTAATCAAATCCTTCTGAGTATCATTCAACGTCACGTTGAACAACACCGCTAATGAGTTCGCATCCTGCGGGGTTAGTGTTGTCGAAGTGTTGTCCCTGTACATTCCAACCTCAGGCATCCAAAAGGCGGAGTTGAACGTGGTTTTGAGGGCAGAGGCGTTCGCAGAATAGGCAAGGGAGAGAGTGGTATGGCCCGCATAGGATGCAAGAGCGGTGGCTGTTGTGAGGACCTGGTGTGGAAGACGATGGTAAGATACAACAGGGAAAAGATGTCAAAACAAAGGTACCTGCCTTATACAAGATTGCATTTCCTTCAGAATTATGACCCCCTCCTCCTTGCCTCGCCCAATCTCTCAGCCCAGTCACGTTCAGGAGGCCGGAGCTGTCAACCTTACCCTCGATGAAAGCCACGGCCAAGGTATAATTCGGCCATATAGTGTTGAGCCATTCGTCGTCACCAGAATAGAGGTAATAATTATCTGAAAAAAAAACAGCGCAGTCAGTGATACGTCACCCGGGAGAGGTGCAGGACCAGAAGGCGTGGTACAAGCTACTCACATGAACCAATAAGCGTCCAGCAATGATATGTATCCGAGCCCAATTGGCTTAATGGCGGACCGGACTCGGGTAGTGCACCCGTTTGCGGGTTGATATTCGCGAACATGGTAGAAAGGGCGTTCCGTGTCGGGATGAGGTCAAAGGTCGAAACGAATTGAGTGGGGACGGCGATGCCCATGTCACCTGCCAGAAAGGAAAGAAGATAAGGAGAGGAGATGAATAGGAAAAATCATGGTGGTGTTATAGGTTGAATGTACCTGGCCATACTGCACTAAACCCCCATGATCTCGAGTGGGCATGGGGCGAGTAATGATTTCATTACAAGGACGTACCGGTCGCGTTTTGCACCTGGAGAAATAGACGTGTCACAAAGGGCAGCATAAAAGTAGGAGGATGTAGACATTATTTACCATCGACGATGATGGGACCGGCGACACCGAGTGTTGCATTGTTTGCCCAATCTGCACAAAGACAAGAGTTAGGCCGGGAGATACTCTTTCATTCATAAGAGACACTCACGGCCCTGTGACTCAAAGGGTACTTGACGACCAGTATTGACTGGGACCGTATTCGTTTGCACGGTGTAGGCGCCAGCGTACCACACTGGAAGAAGTTAGAATCTGATAAACCGCGCGAGCGGAAGACACAGACATTTCGTCAAGAAGTCTTCATCCTCAAACTCTAAATCTTTCGCGTAAAAATACCCCGTATAGGCTGTCATATCATCCACATGGGGCATGAATGAAATCGCGCAAGACACGTTGGATATTGCCACAGGGGCATCGTCACCGGTTGATGCGATGGTAAGAAATCGGAAGCCACCTCGGAGGGCGAATGCTGGTTGGGTCCAGAAGCCGGAGGAAAGCGGTGCCGGGATGGAGAGAACACCGTCATAGTTCATTGTAGCGATGGGAAATGAGGAGTCATCCGAGAGCGTAGGGCTTATGAACATGGGAGATTCGGTGAATGCGAGGGAGATAGAGGAGAATGACGAGTTGATTGAGTCAAAGTTCATCGATATCAGTCCACCGACCTAAAGAAATTTCCAAGTTAGCAAGCCAGTATTTGGGGTTAGTCACAACAACGACTTGCCTCCTTCCCAAAGTCAAGCGTAACCCATGCACCGTGACCATTCAATATCGTGCTTCCATGATCGCCACTGAGCAAATTCTCTGATCCAGATACGGTGGGTTCGACATGTCGAATTGAAGTAGCGTAGACCGTTCTCGTTGTAGGAGCGTAATTAAATGAATCCCAAGGTCCCGAAGGAGCTAACGACGGGGAAACTTGCGCCCACGTTGGATCGCATATGAGTAAAAGCAGAGGTACAACCGACAGGACCTTGAATAATGGCAGCATTGCGATATGACGATTAAAAAGACAGAAGATCCTTTTAAACTTGATTCCTTGGTCTCGTGGGCCATGGTAGTATATCAGGTTCAACGTGTGGCGGGCCGTTTGGGTAAAAAAAAAATATGAATGACTAGGTCTGCTGAACGTTTGCTGAGTTCAGCATGTAAGAACCCAAGAAATCTTCGGCATGCATGTTATTCAAAGAATCAAGTATGAAGCGGGATGCGAAGAATATCTACTCCACCAGCAGGATTGAGTCTGAGTTTGATCTCTTGTGAACATAGGTGCTCTGAGAGAAGTGGTTACACTAAAAAAGACTCCGAGTAAAATCCGCTATTTCGTCAGGCGCTAATTGTGCGCCTATTTTCCAAGTTCTTACATACGATGTGTGAATTAGTGACGCGTGTCGCTCATTTTATCTACATTAGGAATAATACACAGATGGGATGAATGGATCGACTGTAATACTTATCCAAATATGCCGAGCTACAGTGCCACCTAGATGGCTGACTTTCTTGTTAAATCTGGCGGAAGGTTCTCATATGCGGTTCCTCGAGTCTGATCATCCATGGCCTTTTTATTTTATGTCGTACCTCATTGGTCTACCTCAGTCTCCATTTACATAATTCGATTCGACTCAACTTGCTTTACTAGCTGATGGAGCAACACAGCTGACCACGGGAGGCTCGGGAGTCGAAAAAATTTTCTCTGGCTCGAGTTGCGAGGCCATCCATCTCCTGGTGTCCCCCTCCTCTTGTACATGGGGTTAGTGTTCGCTGCAAGGATTAGGCTTAATCTATCAACGGAGTACCGCCTTTAACGGTAGAAACATCATCATTATAAGTGAAAGCTAGTTTTTTTCTTTCATTTTCGCTCCTCTTCTTTCGTTTCTGTCCTCGATTTTCGCTCGATTTTGTTCTACCCCCCCCCCCCCCCCCCCCTCAGTATAATTGGACCTCATTCACTATTGAGGTGACTTTTTCTCCCTCAATGAAAACAGATGGCCTCAGGAATGACTTGGCCTCCTCACCTTCATCTCCGATGATCCCATAATGGTGAAGTGGAGAGCAACTACTGGAATCACGCTGTGTTTTAAATGTTCCATGAACAATTAACAATCTTACATCTCTTTCTTCCTCTTCCACTGCTTGCGCTCAACGCATATAACAGGTAAGCAAGGCAAGTTTCAGATAATCTCATACCTCGATTTGACTGGGACTCAGAAAGTCGACAGTGATTTCTTCGAGTTCACAAAGCTTTGAAACAACCAATAGGTATATATGTGGATGGTACAAATTCCGAATTAGTCGGAACCTTCACGGCTTCACCGGTCACCGGTCACCAGTTAAACACTGTTCAGCAATGGAACGGTTGAAAAGCTATACATGTTCCGCACTGTAAAATCTATGTTTGAACATCGTTCAGGACGGGCCCGATCAATAGCGGTCGGGCAAGGGTCGAATCAGGTTTGACTTTCCTGATTTTGGACAGATGGAAGTTGGAAGAGCCTGGGGGGGCTATGGAGTGTCAGATTCGAAACACTGACTGCCAGTGAATCGGGATTACAAAGTACCCTTTCCCCGTTCGCAGTACAGTCTAGCTTTAACAATTGTAGCACCTGGGTAAGTACTAACTCGAAATAGTCCTTCTGCGATTTGAGAATTTCAATCCAAAGATCCAGAGCCTGTGCATTCTAATGTCCAATTCTCAGGCTACTAGCTACTTACTATCCTAAATTTATGCCGGCCCCCCTTCAAGTTTGGTCTCAAGAATTCCCGTTGATTGGTTTTACAGTCATAAAGGAACATTTTTTTCTAATGTCTGGATATGATAAATTCCAAAAATCTAATGATAGTGCATTGTACCTCATCTTGCCGCGCCGGGGTGTCTGATCAGGACACAAGGAGAAAAGTTTGGCATTATTGGGTATTGACATATCTGTTTCTGTCACCATAATCGGAACGTGCGGAAGTGGGCTAACGCGCTTCGCGCGCAGTGGTATGTACGAACTACATTGAATTTCGGACTCGTAATTGCTTTGTGACTGAAAACACGGCTATACCCCTGTCACTATACTTATGCCCGATATCAAAGGGTGATTGAACCTCTGAGGTATGGGACCGCATCATCCTTGCTATGCTGCTCGGGTTGAGACAGAAACAAGTTTTGTCTTCCTATTCAGTGGTCCATTGTTAACAGCTATAAAATGTGACACAATGTAGGGAGAGTTCCCTCAAGCTCTGGTTAGCATTCACATACACTCTTTGTCTACAAATTTACTCCGCAGGTGCGACTAGTTTGAAGTTTCGAGCCCACTGCTCCCCAATAGAACAATACACTGAAAATTATTTTCATTCACAGGCCGGCGTAAAATATCTGTCCTATACCAAGTTTATCAACCTCCTCATCGCTCAACACTCCCAGTCTGTCACCATGCAATACTCTCAGCTTCTCCGTGTCCTCTTGAGTGCTGCCCTTGCCCTGCATGCAACTACCGTGGCGGCGTCCCCGATCCCTGCTGCCGAACCTGAAGTACATAAAACTGGGCTTGGGACCTCTGCACTCGGAAAACGTGCTATTATTGAGCTCTACCATGTCACTACTGCTGCTTCTGCATCAAGCATCAAGACCAGTGGGCCCAAGCTACAGGTCAAACCCACGATAGGAGATGACTTTAATCCAAAGGGTGTGTCAGAGTCTTTCATCATTGTTTATCACCACTAACTAGACCACCATGAAATCATTAGGCAAGGGGGGGTTCTACGTGTCGGACAATAAGGAGGGCATCCTTGAATGGTGCAAAGCACGTCAGGTTGATCCTGAAAATGCTAAAACCAATTGCGCCGACTTGGTCACATTCAAATTTGATGAATCTGTATTGACCAGTCTCAAGTTTCATAAGTTCACTGGCCCTACTAGTAAGGCAGACGAACATGCTTGGATGAATGTAAGTTATATGCCTTCAATTCTCTTAGTTTGAAATGAACTTCTACTGACCGTTATTATACACAGACATCTGATTTTGAACAATGGCTTGAGGTATGTTCCAATAACAGAGTATATGTTCATGAGCACGCGAAGCTGATCGCGCCTTTGAATAGTTTACAACACTCTGTACACATGGTGGCCAGCCAGATCCGGATGTCCAGCTTCCAGCAGACCTTAAGAATGGAGGAGATGATCTGGACCTAATTATTGGGGTGAGAGTTTGATTTTGCACACTTATTCAAAAGATGATCTGACTTACGCTGATTGAATATCTATGTAGCCTATGGTCGGAACTGAGGTGAATAGTTCATCCTCACAAAAACTGTGAATAATTTATACTGACTAAATTTTGCCACTCTAGACGCTTCGACAATATGCATTCAGGACCACCACAGCCTTGAAACATCTCACGGATGCGACTGTTACGAAGACAGGAATCCAGTGAAGCTTCTAGTAGTTCCCGGCAATGATGATGTGAGTACATGAGTTCGTTGTAAACTTTACTGAGGAACAGAAAATTGAATACAACACACCAGAGTTTTCAGGTTCACAAGATCCGTCGCGGTCCTGTACATATAAACTAAGGGCATGTGTAGTATAGACTCCAAGAAATGCTATAGTCAATATATGCAGTTCCCAATGTGTTGTTTCGGCCAAAGAGAAAGAATATCAGTTGCCCAAAAGTTTGAGATCCTATAGGCCGACCCAGTCAAAGAAAGGAAAGAATGGGATCAAATCGCCCGAAATGTCTCATTATGTACACGAAGAGCCTAAGGGCGGCGAGAGCGTCTATGTATAGACACATCAGTTCATCGCGTATATCCTCAGTCTGGTACTCGAGACTAGAGAACATCATTCACTAGTATATTGCAACCTTGTTCGATGGATTGATATTGACGGACATCGGGATAAAAAGAAATGGAAAAACGATGAATATTGGGTGCAACACACCTTCAAGTTGGAGGCGCAGTTGTTGAAACAGTTGAGTTCTGCAAAAAATTCAACACCTAGAGTCAGCTAAAAATCGACAAACTCCAATCTGACATACTACAAGCTGTGGTTATTCGAGGCTTTGGCCAGACGAGGAAATTTGACTGGAATACCATCCGAATCATCGATTTCGATCCCGAGGCAAATTGTTACATGACGAGGCGGGAAGAAGGGCACTCACTATATTCCGAAAATGAGCGTTGATAGTGCTATAGATTGGTTATATTATGTATTTTGCGTGATCTGTATAGAGCTATGAACACCCTAAGAGAGCACCGTGCCGTTGACGCAACATACTTTCCCGGACTGATTCGAACAGCCTAGAGTCCCTAGACTCCCATTGCTATCAGCATCATTGAGCACGTTCACCAAAGACGAATTTCATTTCTCATTCTATTTCCTTTTTGAAGCAACTAATCGCTTGCTATCCCGAACATCAGTGAGCGCAAAATAAATCCGAGACTTACTGTTCGTTGGTTCTTCGCGTGGGCCCGGGGAGGAGGGAGACATGTACAAGAGAGGTAAAGGTGAGAACAGAGGGAGGATCAAATCAAAATGCTGATCCGAGGACGACGACAATGATGAGAGAGTAACGAAATCAACAGCGTCACACGAAAACATAAAGTTCATCGAGAATGCGCCTACTTCAAGAATCAACAAGTCAGAAAGCCATTATGCTGGCGTTATAGTTACCACTTGCCTCTTTCCCAAGCTCAAGCGTAAATCATGCACTATTCCGCTTCCGTTATCACTATGCACCGAGCAAATTCTCCGATCCAGATACGGTGGGTTCGACATGTCCAACTGCGTAGAATATTTTCGATGGTAGGTCATACTTAAAGTTAGTCACAAGTCAGATTCAGGGTGAGGCGGGCCGTTTGGAGGTATCGGCCCTCGGGGCGCTAAACTGAGCGCCTATCGGCAAAGTTTTTTCTTTCTTTGTCACCCATAGATAGACTTTGAGTCGCCTTGAAGACTTCAAAAAATACATGGCGTCTCCGAGTCTCTGTGATCATCCATTGTATGTACTTGTATTTACAGGAGTTCAAGTTTGCGGACTGTTCAAACTTGGGTGCCACTGACCGTCCAAAAATATTCAAATTCCTTGAAACGAAAGCAAGCCCACTTCAAATCCCGAGCATTACATCGCTTATCTGTCATCCTTCGAGGCATTTTCAGTGTTTGTCCCTTCACCGGTCAATAATCATCATAATCAGATGTTTCGCAGCATAATCGCGAATGAATTCAATCTACGTGGTGGTTCCACCCTTCAATCTCCATTACGAAACCACAAACTCGATAGCTAAAGCTATTGCGGCGGATCCAAGAGCCAGGGGCCGGGAATAAGGCTCTTGAAGAAATGAAGTTACCAGTTCCCTGTCCGTGATCTGTGGTTTGGCGAGTTACACGACCGTCGAGCTGCGACAAGTATTTAAGGTAGAAATGATAAGAAGGCTACAAGAAATCAGATTGAGGAGAAAATATGGTATGAGATCAGGCTTGTAGACCTGCCAGCAGGTCACTTACCTTCAAGTGCATCGTTGGGAGTGAAAAAGCAATAATGTGAACAACCTACTGGCAGTTTTTATCAAATCCACTGAATTGGACGGATGTTTTCCGAATAGAGTATGTTATATTCCACCTCATTCTAGTCGAGGCCGTCCATGGTTTTACGCATAACTAGTTACTAGATCCTCTTGGGTTGAGTAGAGGCGCATCAGCAATTTACGGGAAGACTTTGATCTTTACAGAGTCCACTACATTTGACTTTGTTCTTCTAAATCTATCGATGAATTTGGGAGATATCATTGAGTTCGAGGTTACCTTCGGGGCTTTCAGCGTTGAAAAAATGGCTTGCTTACCGCGAAATACGTTTTCGAGAGAGTCAGAGATTGCAACGGAGTCAAATCTTGACGCCGTCGGCGCTTGTCGCGTATGCTTTCACGTGTGCGTGCGATGTCAGAAAAAATGTTTTGACATTTCCTGCGTTTCTTTTGTACTTAGTTCGGATTTCCTCTTGTAGTATACTGTTTCCTCCAAGGTAAGATGAGCTCAAATTCATCGAATTCTCCAACACGGCCTTCCGATCTGTGGGTCATGCAGGAACTGATACCATTTTTTCTTGATTTTAGATGGATTTGCAAACCCTTTCCAACCTATTCGCGACAACCTACAATCCGGACCCCAATGTTCGAAAGGCTGCTGAGCTTCAAATTCGAAAAGTAGGGCTTGAACGCTGAAGACTTGGTCCGTTCGCTGATGAAATTCTTCATTTTGATATAGATTGGAAATGAAGAAGGAATGATTACTGCCCTTCTGCAAATCATTGCCTCCGATAACACTGATCTGTACGTGTTGAACGCGCTTAATAGACCTTTTTATAATTTGCTCACTCTGCGGCTCCTTAGTGCTACCCGTCAAGCTTGTTCTGTATGGGTTAAAAACCGGGTGTCGGCCACCTATACCTTGGATGAAGCCTACGTAGCCACGCGCTCAGACAGGGGACCCATTGTTCAGTCGGACCGTATTGCGTTAAAAGCCAACATATTACCTTTACTGTCCGCCTCGCCATCGCGGAGCATTAATCTCCAGCTCGCGAGCGCACTCAAAAATATGGTCGCTCATGACTTTCCAGATAGGTGGCCTGGCTTGTTGGACGAAATCAAGAGGTTATTAGGAAGTGGAAACATCAGAGAAGTGCATGCTGGATGTGTTGCTGCGTTGGAAGCTGTTAGAGCATTCAGGTATGTTTGTTTTTTCACGTTGTCTACAATGTAGCCCATTTCTTTTTCAGGTTCCGTCAGCAGTCAGATGTGATGCCAAAGGTCGTCTCCGAACTTTTTCCAACACTCGTCGCAATCGCGACGAATATGCTGACAACACCGCCCACTCAATCGCAAGAAATACCTACGATGCTTCATCTTATCCTCAAAACGTACAAAACAAGCATCGTTATCAATCTCAGTACTCACCAGCAGAGCGCTGAAAGTCTCGTCCCCTGGGGGCAACTTCTTTTCAACGTTGTCAATCTCGCTATACCTAAGGAGGCCGTGCCTGAGGATGAGGAAGAGAGGGAACAAAGCGAATGGTGGATAGCGAAAAAATGGGCTTACGCAACTTTGGGGAGGTTGTTCCATAGGTATGTCTGTGTACTATCCGTTCGCTTCCTTCGTTGCTCAAATTCGAGCATCACAGATTCGGAAACCCATCTCAGCTTCCAACTACTATGCAAACAGATTACGGCGCTTTTGCGCAACATTTTGTGACCATGTTCGCACCCGAAATTCTCAACATTTACCTCCGGCAAGTCGAGCTCTACGTATCCGGCCAGAGCTGGTTATCTAAAAAGTGTCAATACCATATATTTTCTTTCTTCACTGAATGGTACGTGTCTATGCAAACGTATGACACTACATTTACGGTGCTCTTTACAGTGTGAAACCGAAATCGACGTGGACCCTCCTCAAACCCCATTTCGAGACCCTAGTTTCAACGTTTGCCTTCCCACATCTCTGTTTCACGCCTACCAAACAAGCTCTTTGGGAAAACGACCCTGTAGATTATATCAGGGTTTCTGTCGGTGCGCTCCTCGCTTCCTGTTCCATCTTTTCCTTCATTCATATGCATATCACATACAGATGAATACGAGAGTTACGCTACGCCCGTCTCTGCGGCTACCACTTTCCTATTCTCTCTTGCTGGTAACCGAACTAAAACTTCCTTTATGCCGATTCTAGGATTCATCAATAACATCCTACGATCGTAGGTCGCTTAATCACTTGATACATGGAACATACACTCATACAGTCATCCTTCTAGTAACTCTTCCCCTCAACAACGTTTCGGCGCGCTCAATATGACTGCCGCCTTGGGACCTTGGATCATGAAACATCCTGAAGTGGCAACCAATATGGAACAATTCATCCAGCAGTTCGTTACTCCCGAATTCGCTAGTCCAGAGCCCTATTTGCGAGGCATTGTAAGCGCTCAGCCATTGATCCATTTTCGTGTAAATAAACCACCTCTCTCTTGTTTGTTTGTCTGCGATAGGCTTGCGAAGTTGTTGGTACCGTTGCCAAACATGGGATGGAATGGATGAATGAAGAGGTTGGTTGGCATCGAAAGGTTCAAGTGTTCTTCTCAAAGTGACCTTTCGTTTTGTAGAACTTGAATAGTAACTTCCGTGCTATTGCAAGAGCACTTGATGACCCCGAATTCCCTGTCAAAGTCCACGCTGCTCTCTCATTGACGGAACTGATCGTTTCGCAAGATACAGGCATGTTGATTTTCGGAAATTTTGCAGAGCACGCAAATTGACTGCATCAATTCGCTCAGTACGCAACCAGGTTGCACCCCAAGTCGGAAAGGTCATACAAGACCTTCTGAAGATGTCTGACGAAACAGACCTCGATATTCTCAACCATAGCATGGAAGTGATGGTAGAGCAATTCCAGGAAGAACTCTTACCAGTTGCCGCGCAATTGACTTCGAGATTGGTGAATATCGTTGATACTGTCTCGCCCCGCGTGCGATATGCTGATTGAACCTCAGTGTGAATCATATCTCCGTCTTGCCCGCGAGAGCAACAATCAAGAAACTCTCGATTCGAATCCGAATGATTTAGAATCGATCATGGCTGATGCTGACGATGACAAGACGTATGCCGCCATGGGCGTTGCAAAAACCATCTGGACGGTACGTGAGCGCTTGACTTCTTGTATGAAACTGGTTGCTAATACCCAACCTGATCTGCCTCTGCGCTTCCTAAAAATTGACATTCAGATTGTCACATCTGTGGACAGCTCCCCCGAAATCTTGGCGCAAATTCAAGAAATCATCATTCCTATCATCGTGTATACTTTGGAAGCTAAGCTACTTGGTCAGTGGTTTCCTTTCGCAGTAATCACCCTTTTCCAATACACGTTCTATCACCCAGATCTCTTCGACAATGTTTACGACCTGATCGATAGTTTAACGTTCAAGACGCGCTCTGTTTCTCCGAACATGTGGCCTGTGTTCGAGCTCACGTACAAATTGTTCAAGAATGATGCTGTTGATTTCTTGGAAGGTTAGTGTCGATTCCGAATTAATTTTTCATTGGTGTCTTTCGTTTTGTTTGTTCTCTGATTCGGCATCTCCTTTTTCGAAACCAGAAATGCTTCCCTCTCTCGACAACTTCATCTCCTATGGAGCGGAAACCATCAAACAACGCACAGATTATAAGCAAATGCTTCTTGACATTTACACAACCTCGATCACTAGCGATCACTTAGGCGAGAACGATAGAGTTAATGGTTGCAAGCTTGCTGAATCGATGTTGCTCAATCTCAGAGGCCATATTGACGATGTGAGGTTTCTTATACTCATATGAGAGTACCATCTGAAATAGCCATTTTCTGTGTCAGTTCCTTCAACCCATAATCGCCACTACCTTCAAAGGCCTGGAAGGGGCTGAGACCTCTTCCCTCAAACTTGCGCTCCTCGAAGTAGCTATCAACTGCGTATTATACAATCCCTCCGCAGCTCTCACGCTCATGGAAAACACACAACCTGGCTGTTCTCGTGTGTTTTTCGACAAGTGGTTTGCCGCTATCAATAATGAAAAACAGCTTCCTCGCGTCCATGACAAGAAACTGAGCATTATCACATTAACTGCTTTGATGGAAATGGAGCCTGGGATGGTCCCTGAGCCGCTGAGGGAGGGTTGGCCGGGTATTGTTGCGGGTGCTCTCAAGCTTTTCAAAGCACTACCGAAAGCGGTAGCTGGTGAGGAACTTTTATCCCAAAATTCTACGATGCTGATCGTAAAATTTCATAGACCGGAAAGCGTTGGAGGAGGCAATGCAGGAGGAAGAAGATGACGATGATATTGAGGATGAAAAAATCCTGAACATGAACGGGGATGACGGTGAGTACATAATTGCCTCCAGAGGTTTTATTTGGCTAACTCTTCCCACTCTTCAGAGGACGTTTGGGACGAAGACTCAGCGTACTTGGAAATGCTCGCTAGTGAAGTAAGGCATCTACCAGTCAATTCTCGATCTATTCCTCACCTTTCTCAGGGCGCCCGTCTGCGCGCAAAGTCCGAGAAGTTGGCTTCCGGAGAAGACGCTGATGATGACAGCGACGAAGAAGAGATTGAAGAAGAGCTAGGATACATCAGTCCACTTGACGATGTCAACCCCTACACTGCCTTCAAGCAATCTCTAACAGGTAAATTGATTGTCTGTCCGCGTCTTGGTAGGTTTAGCTCTTATTCTAATATTTTCTCCTTGCCAGTCTTCCAGATGCGAAACCCTGCAGGATATCAGGCAGCAACTACTGCCTTGAACGTCGACGAGCAAACTCTACTAATGGAAATCATGCGGATTGCAGATCAACCTACACCCCTCGCCGCAATATAGCGAATTTGGAATGATATCCATCTGATTTCTTTTCTTCTCTTTTGATCTTGTTGTATGCTTCCTTGTATACAACAAAACTCAAAAAACTCAACAGTTATCGCTTTGTTCTTATGCCTTACGACTCTCTGTACACCTATTACTGTTCCTGTGGAATCTCTGCTCTTCTCTAGTGCGTGGATATATCGTATTGCGGGGGAACCCAAGTAATAACTACCTCATGATCACTATTTTTTTCCCTTGGAAAAGTGCGACCTCTTAAACGTTCCAAATCAACACTCGAAATTCACGTAGCAATTCTGAATTTTAAAACATAAACTTCCTCACCAGGTAGGATCTGCTCCTACAGTTGCTTGATTGGACGCATTCTTTAGGAAATATGACCACAAGCGCGAAAACTAAAAGTGGTTCCTTAACCCTGCTTTCGAGTAGTAAACACCGCGTTTCCCGGTGGTCTACCCCGTGGTCGTTTATTGACATGCTGAGGATGATCATCTTGCGACCTTAATTCGTTCGCGGATAAAATGTCCACTTGCATCTTCCAATCACGGAATTTCCTGCGTGAGCCATTACTTCCGCATTCCAAGTACTCAGCGCGTGTGAGACAATGATTGGAAAAATCTGGCCGAGTAGAAAATTCATATGCTGACTGATAGGCCTCTGTAATGGGACTGAAAACCTTTTATCCACAAAGTTTATAGATCAAAGTAGAAAGTGTAATCACTTACTCGGTAGATTCGTGTACTCTCACTTCACAATACATGGGAGCAAGAGGTCGAAGCTCTGACAAACTAACGTCCATTCAGGAGAGCATTACTGAAATGAGAAGCTAGCACCCACAGTCGTTCTCGGAAGCCTGGGAATTTAATGTTACCTCCAATGAGACCAATGTTTTCCCAGAACATGGGCTGCAGGTCCTCAGGCAGACATGCTATTGACTCCGCAATTGTCGACGCAAGTCCTGATTGATTTAGGCCTGAAAATCGGTCAAAGCCTCCTTCAAGGCCAAGGATGATTAACTTGCCAATATCATCCGGCCGGAAGATTATTTCTGGCACCGAAAGACGCTCATTCTTCATAACGAGGACTTGTTCTGAACCAAGGGTCATATCTCCGGGCTCAATCAAGCGCCCCTTTCTGCTCGTTGACGTATCAGGAAGAACGTACTTCTGTACGATGGGGTTGTCTAAATCAAACCTATGCAAAGCCGAATAGTCAAGTAAGCGAAAATCATGATTTAATTAAGTCTTGCAAATCGTTCACCGCATCGTCTCAATGTCTTTCTTGAAGTCTGTCGATACATAACAGCAACACTCTTTAACGTGGTTCATGATGTATGTTTCTTCCATCATATTCCACTGACGAAAAGATATCAATTCCTTCAATTGGTTTGTGAGTAGTTTTCCGCCGACGTCCAGTCTGACTACAATTAACAATGACATCCCATAACCAGTGACCAGAAGTGTACAACCTTTTGACGGCAGGCCATGAAATGATGTTGTTGATCATCGGCACAACGTGTGTGAAGCTGAATCCCGAGTCCACAATAAGCATACACTCGGACGGAGGCATTCCTAATAGCTTCCCGTAAGGTATCAAAGATGCGGCTTTGATAAAATAAGCTCTGACGCGTATATTAGTGAGCGAAAGGAGTTCACGCACGAGTACATCGGTGATACGAAGAGAACTCGTATTCTTCGAAGACGAACTGGTCGTATATTTCTTGAATGTTCGGAAGATTGAAGTATGGTTCTGTTAAAATAAGACTGGACTCGGTCGTATTGACCTATACTTGGCTGATATTAGGTACCGTACGTGTTGAGAAGTTGAAAGTGCTTGCCCCTAGAACCTCTTGAGAGAATACACCATCCCAGATAGCTTTTTCTGCATCCCAATCGACAATGTATCCCTAGCAAATAGGAGTTAGCCAGTGTGAATAATGATACGGGTACAACCTTTTCGAAAGGTAATTGGTAGTGCAGTGAGGAGTAGTCTTTGCATTTTGCGATTTCATGACCAAAATAGGTGGCCTTGTCACCTTTAGAGCGCACGATTGCATTTGGAACAAGTCTTATAAGGATTTAGCTCTTTCCTATGGAAATCGAGAGCCGCCAGATAAGGCTCACCTCACAGCCTCTTGTTCGGCGAGGACGCCTGAAGCAATACCTGCTTTAATTGTACTAGCACCATTGTCGAGGATGACTATGTTGTTTTTCATTGCATAGTAGTAGATGCGCTCCTTTTGACGCCCGCCACAAATGATAAAAAGAAACGTGCGAAAATTTCCTTCTGCCGCCTTGCAATTTCCTTTTGCTTTCCGATTCTCTCGTCGAAGCTTCGGTCCTAGTTCAGAACGCCTACCTTATCGCAGCCACTTAGGCTTGCTTCCATCAGAACATTTACCCACCATTCAAACTCTCCTTCTGAACTGTGTTCTCATCCAAAATTATTGTGTAGTTAATAGGTCTGAAATAAATAAGGTCTGTATCGGACATCGCCTTCAATCATCGTCATGCTCAATTACAGATTTTTGTGTGTGGGTTAGCTACTCCGGAACTTTCTCCTTCCTCGTTGAAAAATGTGCATCGTGTTTTGGACCCTTGATCATCCTGATTACTCTCTGTGAGGAAACTGCAGGAAACGAGGCGTTCTGCCTTGACTAACGCGACTCCGCGATATTCCTAGTATTATATGCAGTAATCGAGATGAATATCTAGAGAGGCCTACTAGAAGCGCTCACTTCCATTCCTTCAGACACGAGGCCCATCCAGATAACATCCTTTCCGGGATCGACGAGGTTGGTGGTGGGACCTGGTTTGGTATGAATCGGACCGGAAAAGTAGCTCTACTGTGAGTCAAGTTGTTACCGACTCATCCATCTGCCAAGATATGAAAGAAGGTTTGATAGGACAAATATTACCGAACCTCCAGCAACGTTCAACTCATCGAGGGGGTCATTGGTATCCTCGTTTCTGCTGTCGGATTCGCCAGGGTTGCGTTTGCAGGAAGAAAGTAAAGAACTCTATCCTCGGGACGCTCAATACGCCGGATTCAACATGCTTCTCCTCGCTCCTGTCTCAACCGCGTCTACTGAACTTCGTTATGATGCTTCCTTTGTCACGAATGCAGGGGCCGGTGGTGCCATTTCTTCTCGGCCCCTGTCAGCCATCGAAAAAGCTGGCGGCGGATTCTCGAATGGTATCGATGGCAAAGGGGGAAGCGAGTGGCCAAAAGTCCAGCATGGAATGCAAGAATTTCAAGCTGCGCTTCAAAGCCAATCATTAGACGCGTTAACTGAGGCCGAATTCACCAATCGTTTGTTCGAGCTACTTACGTGCGTTCCTCCTCTCGGGGTCTTGTGGCTTGTAAACATCCTTTCACACTCTTGTTCCATAGCTGGAAATGTCCTGCGCCAGTTACGACGCGTTCTGAACTACGGAACACGGTGGAAGTTGCACCGATCCCGATCACACTGGAAAGTACAAAGTTTTACGGTACGAGGCTTTCAACAGTAGTTCTCATCCGTAGGGATGGGCATGTGTCATTCATTGAGCGTGACATATGGAAAGAAGTAAATGGGATGGTAGAGAGAATGCCAGCCTCCTCGGAACGTAAATTTAACTTCAAACTACATATCGTAACATAGGATATAATGAAAACCCTGAGTGTCATTCGGTCAAGATCGTGGTACATACAACAGTGCGTAAATTCAAAGCGTCGTAAGTCAAGTAAACAGATAAGTGAGGATGCATGGACACAAGCCAAGTCTAAATCAAGAAACGATATGTGCATAAATACCATGGTCTCCAGCCGACACAGGAAAATAAGATGTATATCCAGTATTATTGAGTGTAGTCCACTCCTGGGGCGACACGCCTCCAGGAGAAGCTGAATGGAAGCTCGTTGGACCACTGGATGCCGAAAGAGGAGTCAAGATCTCCGAGTCCGTAGGTGTGTTGCTGTCATAGGCTGGTCGCGAGACTTCACCAGAATCGATACCTCTGAAACCATACTGATTCAACCATACATAATATAATAGCAGACTGGAAAACAACGTACCGCATGACCTGATTCAACTCAGTAATCAGCCTAAAGAGTTGGCACTGAGAGCTCGGAGGATGATGTGAGTATTGGCGGATGTGATGAACAGTACTTTCTAGCTGTTGTGATAGCAAGATATACGTGTGAGCAAGGGCCGGGCTCGTGCGACAAGGGCAGAACGGTGGGTGTGGTGGGCTATTTCCAGAGTAGTGGTCCCCAACGAATGAGCGGCCGTCGTCGCTTCCAGATAAATGGTAGCTATTACCACCGTCAGAGTATGATGAAGGACCGGATCCAGGATGACTGCTATATGGACTAGAAGGAGTCGGAACAGATGTATGATAAGATCCGCTTGTAGTTGAACCGCGGTATGATGAACGCAGGTTTCCTTCGTAGTTAGAAGCCGGGACAGGAGGGTGGACGTCAGATTGGAAGGTATGATAGCGCATGGAAGGAGCGGGAGAGGGAGAGAAGCGAAATAGCTGAGCTGTTTCCGCAGAAGATTCAGTCTTGATTGGTGATAACAAGGTCGAATGTAGACCGTTGGACCCTCTAACATGAGAATGTGATGAATTCTGGTCTTCGACTAGCTCAGGAGAAGGAGCGCGTCGCTTGGGAGTAGGGAGAGTTTTGGTCGCTCGAGAATGCCATTTTTCGCTTGGATCACCATTTCGAAAATTGCTATCCGCCCAGCGAGGATGGGGTTTGCCTATTAACTAAATCAGCGAGTAGTTAAAAGAATGAAAATAAATTGTAGCGTACCGCGCAGTTCTCTCACTAGACTTTCAAGTTCAGCGATCCTATTCCTTAGTCGAGTGGTCTCGTCAATGTTAGGGTCATCTCTAGAAAAGTCCTTCAATCGACTTGCGGCTTTATTGTCACAAGAACGAAACACATACCGCAGAGCTGGGTCATCGACCTCATAGACGCAAAGTCCTGTCTAAAGGACGCGAAAACGAATCATAAGATTTCTTGCAGTACTCATGAGTTTATACTAACCAAGCCAAGTTGAATACATCTTTGACAAGGCCTTTTGCGGTCGCATTTTCGCTTTGTTAACGGTAAGAATACGACAAGAATAGTGGCAAAGTTGACATTGTACCTTGGATGTATGACAGTTCAGACAACTAGCTGTGGTGCCTAACGCATTCGTATCGTCAGTGTGATTGCCAGGCTCCCAACCGTCCAATATGGGACGTACGATTTCTTCGCCTCTTTCTGAAGAAAAGGAAGGAAAGTATAAGAAGAGGACTGTACACACTACACTTCACCTACCGGTGATCTGTGTCTACTGTGAATTCGAGGTCCATAATCTCCCCTTTAAGCTGTAGTGGTGGCTGGTAAGGATCAGTGGTCATCATAGTCAAGAGTGAAAGAGAACAGACCACACAGGAATTTATCGACGTCTATAAGAGGTTCTGGTATATTAAGTAACGAACCAGATCGAGGATACAAGATCATGCCGGCACTTGAACTTAGCGAAAAGAAGAAGGCACAACGATCCTGAGATAGCAGAATCTTTCCGATTTCCTGGATGCAATGCGTGACAAGAAATATACATACTACCGTCACAAGAGGAGCGCAAAATTGAAAAGGGCATTTGCCCAGGAGAATCAAAATAGCGAATACATACATCTAATTAGGAACCGGTAAGTCACACATAGAAAAGACTGTGGTCATGCCTTGATTCTTTTCATTTCACTCTTCCATTTTCCGCAGACCATCTTGAATACATACCTTCCAACTTTTTTCCCCCGAGGGTCTTCAAATCTAAATGCTCATGTTCTAGTTCCCAACAGGTGTTTGATTGTGTTGTGGACCCCCACAGACATCTGAAAAACCGTATGCCGCATTGTTCGGTCAAAACAGAGGTGTAAGTGATGCCGGCATCAAGTCGATCCAGAAGGCCCTACAGAGGGGAGCCAAATTCGCAGCATCCGCAAATCAGCTATTGATACATGTTGTCGGGCCTTTTTCTAAACAGGATGGGCTACAGACGTGTGTTTTGAAGCATGGGAGGAAGGGTTCAAACGTACAGAATCATATAGCCTGTTAGCCCTACAGAGTATACAATCAACATTCCCGCAAATGCCTATACATGTAGATATAAATATAGAAAGGATCTTGATAGATTCAGCAATTGGTCACGAATCGAGGGAAACGTACACACAGGTTGGAAATCATAAGGCGCTTTCAAACACCCGAGCGGTTGCCTCATTTGGCTTCAGATTGATCTTCGTTTCGGTGCAAACTGGACGAGGTGATATTCGTAAGTCAGTTTCTAACGTCGGTGGCGCCTGCACTACCTCGGGGCAAGTTCCAAACCTCAGAAGGCAATTTTCCGGGAGTTCCATCTGATTTATACAGCCTGAGGACGTAATTGTTCAAGGAGCCTTCATCTCCAAACAGCGCGAGAATTGTTCGGGATGTTAAGTCGAAAGCTGCATTGTCATCCTTGGAAAAGCGAGCGTTCCCCGATATCCAACCGCGGAAGGCGGGCCATAAGGGTTTGCGCGGAAAATCAGCAAACTTTCCAAGGTATCGGATACATCGGAATGAGGTTATCTGACTTCTCCTCCCCATCAAGATGGATAATGAACCGGGTCACGTCGTTCACAGAAGCTAAGCAAAAAGGTCAGGTATGAACCGACCCGGACAGCCGAAGCACCTCAGGAGAGGTTCTGTAGCTTCGATGGCATCAGATTCTCTTAATGAACAGTGGAAGAAAGAAGTGAAAACTTGAAATTTTGGGGCATTCATATTTTGTGTTTGGCGAAGTCGAAGATTTGAGAGGAAATACACGGACAATATCCAGTGTTCAAGTCAGTGGTAACAAGTGCACACTGTGCACTGTGTAACGTCGCAGTGGCGTTGAACTTGATGCTCATCCACGTGATTGATTCCATAACGTCCGTCTCAACCTTTCTGTACTGGTCTTTCGTAACCTGGTCCAATTCTCACTGACTGACGACAAAATCAATCATACCCAATCTACGAACGAACCACTAAAAAGTATGACGTCCGCCGTCAAGGATCCAATAAATGAAGAAAACCCAAATTTGTCTCCCACGTCTCCAGCAGAAGATTCAGATACTACTCCCTTGTATCCTACATCTGAACCTGAACCAATTCCTGGCTTGCATGGTGTACCCGTTCGCTGTAAGTTCTGCTCCTTAACATCTGTCATTCAGTCTAAAAGTGACATCTAATGTCAGGGTACGATGTATGTCCTTTACTTTTATTTCGATCGAGACCGTTAAGCTGATGTCTTCTTGAAAGGCTGACCGGACAGAGCCTTACACCAAGATTGTGCCGTTCCAGGAAAGGCATGATACCAGTGTGGAGTAAGCTGACTTCCTGGCGTCTCCCCCGGAGCATTCACCATACGTTGTCAGGTTTTTCTACAAACCGGTAACTTTGTCTGCCCTTGGCATCGGACTAGTCGTATTAGCTTATGTTGCCACCACACAAGATGTGCTAGAGGAAGGGCAAGATAAACGACGTGTGTACGTCCTCACTTATAACCTGTTATATTCGAAGCCTTACTGTCTTGGTGCCTCTTTAGTGGTGCCTATGCCGCGATAGCGTCATTCCTGACGTTCTCCATGATTCAGTTCCGTGACGGTCCATTCATCAGGCCACATCCTGCTTTTTGGAGAATCATTCTCGGGCTCAATCTACTCTATGAGCTTGCGCTCGTGTTCTTACTCTTCCAAGACTTGGATTCTGCTCGCGAAATGATGAAATACCTGGATCCCGACCTTGGGGTTCCGCTTGCAGAGAAAAGTTATGCCGAAGACTGTGCTTTAACTCCTCGTGCCATTTGGAATGCTCTCGACATTTTTTGCATTGCCCACACTTTGGGCTGGTTCGGAAAAGCCATGATCCTTCGAGATTATTGGTTCTGTTGGGTAAGGCGTATCTCTCAAGGCGATGATGCGATAACCAATACTAGTTCATAGATTTTAAGCATTGCTTTCGAGCTCGCCGAGTATAGTCTACAACATCAACTCGCTAATTTTGCGGAGGTACGCACGATATTCGTTACGTTTGGCTCTTCTAATGATCTTTCAGTGCTGGTGGGACCATGTGAGCGTCCTCCTAACATCTTGTGGCCAATAAGCCTTACTAACGAGTAGTTACAGTGGATCTTGGACGTTCTTCTCTGCAATTGGCTCGGTACATACCTAGGTCAGTCCCGTCACAAAGCCGTGTAATGCCTTTTCTTCATGCGCTGTTTTGTTCTCCGCAGGGATGAAAGTTTGTCAATATCTCGAGGTCAAGGTAAGTTCGCAAAAACAGTAACAAGCTCCCAACTTCATGATCTCAATGCACAGTATAGCCGTATGAATGGCGAGGAATACGTCAAACGCGCGGTCTCCGCTCCAAAGCGAAACGCGTTTTGAGCCAATTTTCCCCGCATGACTTCACTGCCTTCGAGTGGGGAACTGCGACAGATTTCACGCATTTCTTTTGTGTCGTCTTGCTATTGTCAGTATTTCTGGCCGCTGAATTGAATCCTTTCTATCTGAAGGTGATCTTGCTGGCTGAAGCTTTTGCCTGTAATACTGATGCGTGCCCTGGATGACTGCAGACTCTGCTATGGATGGAACCTGATCATCCCTTTGTGATTGCTCGACTTGCATTTGTCTTCCTGTGGGCTCTTCCCGCAGTACGAGAGTTATTTCAGTACATAAGTGATCCGCGGTTCGTATCTTTATCTACTGGAGTATCCTCACTACGTCGCTCACTGTCTTCAAGGAAAGCTGTGCGAATGGGCCAACACGTATGGCTTCTACTAGCTACTATTGCTACAGAGTTTTTAGTCATAAAGAAATGGAGCAAGGGTATGTTTGCGCCATTTCCGAAAACTGTCAAATGGGGTTGGGCCATCGGTGTAGCTTTATTGGTCTCTTATTCCATGATACAGGTTCGTTACTGGCGTCATCTGTTCCCATCATTTGGGAGACTTATCTTGTGCTTACAGTTTGGTCTGCCGCAAGCGCGGAAGTATGCCCGAAACCAAAGACACAAATCTAGAACAAAAGCGTCATAGAACTGACATAAAGTAAATTGTCAAAGAGATAGCACCCCCAGAGGCCTCTGATTTTCGGTAATCGACGTATTATAGGATTTACTGTCTGACTACATAGTGTACATCAGTGTCAACTATTGTATTCAAAAATTCGAAAATCACCGTTGTACCTCCCCAGTACGGTTACTCAGTCTTAATTGCCCGGACGCAAATCCCACGTCAGTTCTCGAGGGAGCCTCGCACTTTCTCCGCTGAAGTGGGATCTCTTTCATATTGTAGATCTCGGAGGTTGCAGGGTCGACGAATCCTCCGGGAGCTGAGCGGAAGCGGATGTAAACAAGAACCTCCGCTTTAAACACTGGCAAACTTTCATACAGCCACAGTTGCTTCCCATGTTTAACGCCACCTTAAGCGAGAGTTACACATTATAGACCCGGGTATTGATTACAACTTCATTCCAGGCATCGCTGACAATTCAAAAGAAAAGCTCATGAATCAGGATTATTCTATGACTGCAGCTACCAACTGTTCCATGCTACAACATTGAATTCAACTTGAAACCAATGTTAACTACTATCCAACTTGAAGCATGATACGACACACCAGGATAAATACCCGGTTAAGCCGAGGCTGGAATCACTCGTCTCGATCATCTCAGTCCGAGTATTCTCATAGCATGAGACGTGCTCACGAACCACAACTTCTTGGAACGCCTCCACCTGATATTGGGCCTTATTGATGACTTCGCTGAATGAATTTAGCCTTTCTCGACAAGCAATTTAATTTTTCAAAGCAAAGCTTCTCCTCGGACACCTCCGCAAAAACGATGGAATTTTACAATGTTCTGAGAAGAAATTATGGTGGTTGTTGAGCCGGGTTTACGCATCGCTAGACACTGTGGCGCATTTTCAGGGCAACGACTTGTGACATTTCTTCTACCGTGATCCTATATTGGCCATGTCACTCAGATATGAATGCATAACCTCTTGTCGCTCGATATCTTACCTTATCTTACACCACCACTGAATAACAGTTAAAATGCTTGACATTGAACTTGTTGAAACCTGTTTAATTAGGACAATCAGTGAGTCAAGGTCCTTCGCAACGGTGGCTTGATAGTGCCATACGCCCTCGAAACTTTTGACAGCTAAACATTAGTTATCTTAATCCCACACGTCGAGTTCAAATCCTTATTCCGTTTAGAATGTGTCCAGCGGCACCTCCACAGCTTCAGTGGCATTCCAAGACTATCACAATTCACGTATTTGAGGCTAGATACTCCCTTCTTCGGTATGATATCGGGATAAGTTTATTGATCACTTTATCGTACTATTACTCAAGCAAATAAAGTATGACCCCAGTGGCAGGTTTCAACAGGAAATCTTTGAAGAGGAAAGACTTAGTCAAGATCAAGGTTCAGGTTACACTGTCATATCGCTTGGCAATGATTTTGTCTTTGACAAGGTGACTGATCTTCCTACTATGGCACAAAATTTGGGGTGCATTGTTGAGTCTAGTAGTAATTAGTGGATCTTCATGGCATGAGGACATGAAGAACTTAGTAGAATCAATGTGAATGATAGTCACGGACCTGTATTAATGCTGCCCGAAGCAGGATGAGTATTTGTCATGGCATATCTGGTGGCTGCAATAGTTAAGTCTAGCAGATAACTTGAAAACGACGGACTCGTTTGCCTGGAGGCGCCCATTCTCACTCAAATACATACATGTTGTCGGCTGACTTCATTCCCCTACTTATCTTTAGACTTTGGCAGCTGCTGAGTAACAGAGTTCAGAATTGACAGGATTACGAGTACGGAGGATGTGGGAGTAGCGGGAGTGCACCATCCAGTAACAGCGCTTCACATGATCAGGAAAAGCTTTCACTGAATCGGAGTGAGACTCCTGAAGTCTTCGCGAAGTTGGCGAAGCATAATTTGGGAGAACAACAACAACAGGTACTGCAGTAGTAAGGGCATGGCACACCCCATGTACACGCCGGTGTTTGATTAATCCCAAATATCACGATATTGGCTTGTCAAATTTAAAAGGCTTATACGGTAAATGCACTGAATACTCATTGCATTTCGTTACTTCCTTTTCCCAGCGTTTAATAACATTAACCAGCTTCTAGTGCGTGAACAGTTTCATGACCGACATTTAACTGTTTAAAGGATGAGGTCGATAGACCAACGACAAACTTGACCAGGACTGACCAGGATCAGAGAGATGTTAGGTCCGATATAACTTGATTTGAAAGTTCCTGCCATTCGAGTGGGATCAGTCACGTATGTGGCGCCACGTAGGTTGTTCCAGATTCGTTCCCGAAGTCTGATACTGACGTGGATAACTATTGTCATTGTGAAGAAGCCATACGTCAAGCTCGAGCGTTAGCATTCATTCTTCAGGTCGGCTTCAGGTGTTGAATACTATATAGCCTGCCAGTGAGAAGCTAGATAAGCAATCATTAGGAAATGAGCCAGACTGAGCCAGACAATAACTACGAGAGTGAAAGGTTTTGGCAATGGTATTAGGTGACTGTTGAAGCAAGTATGTACTTGCATCAAAGTTCGTTAGCAGGTCTTTATACCGACATCATGATTATATGGCTACGTTCCCGATGTTGCTCAATATCCTGTTTCTGGACAAAAACTGGCATACAAGGGGCAAGTGACAAAATCGGTGAGTCAGTAATTTCTATAAACGACTCATTGGGATGAAAGTTATGCTATCTCATCCAGCTGTTTTGACGCGGATACCACACGGGAACCATATTGACAGCAGTGGATTCTGGAATATGGTCTCATTTCAGGTCACTGGCAGAATAACGTCGACAGAAAGTAGACCTCTACCGGATTTGATAAGCTCCGGATATTTGAGTATCTCGAATTGCCAGCAGTAATTTGTACGAGTTAGGATGGTGCAGCCGTGAAGGTTGTCCAAATTTCGAAGGCTTTTGAAGGGGAGCACCCAGACTAACACGACATTTTACCCGTTAGATGGTTTTTTTTTGTGGGTTTGCTGCGAGTTTGTTTTGGTTACTGCTCTGTTCAAGAATTGGAAGGTAGAAAGCTGCCTGATGGAATTATGTATAATAAGTACACAATAAGCTAAGACTGCACCCGGAGTATACCGAGGAGTCAGCTATTTTAGCAGGCGATCTGGCGCATTTGACTCGACAGCAAAGATAGATAGGTATACATATGCATGACATGCTTATTCTGAGTATTAATTAGAACAATGGCAGTGGCATAGCCGCAAAGATCCTGCAGAGATAAGATAACAACCCCATCAGACGCTCATGAGCGCTACTCCACCCAACCTGCTCTTTCTGAAAGGCAAAACAACGATGTCGCCCCTTTCCCTCAAGCTTCCTTCATCCCACAATGTCACATTACCACAACGTGTCGACCAGGCCTGAGGAGCTCGAGTTGAGTCCTTCTCCTCAGCCCCAAGATTTCTCAGAGCATCTAGTTGACTCGGTGGTCAGTTCCTTTATTTTTCTCTTTTTTTCTTCATTGTTAATTCCAACACGTTCAGTATCGAGATCATCCTTCTACCGCTCATTTCGACAACTTTTCTAAGGAACGATTATCTAGTCAAGGATTTAGCGCCAAATTCACGTCTCAGACTTCACGAACAAAGAAACTCATCGTGACATCTATCGTAGCCCTTGTCGTGATTATTGTCGCTGTCACGGTTCCTGTTTATCTGGTTACTACTCGCCATAGCTCATCCTCAACTGGATCACAAAGCCCTGGTTCTAGCTCCCAAGTTGCAACTTCTGGAATATCCGGTAGCTTGATAGAAATGGAAGACGGAACCAATTTCACGTACATGAATAGTCTTGGTGGTGACTGGGCCGCTGATCCGACTCAGCCTTTTCTTCCTGGCGGAAAGGCCCAGAGTTGGAGTCCGCGCGTAGGTGCGGACGAATGGATATGGGGCGAAAATGTTGCGCGAGGAGTGAACCTTGGGTATGTCACACCATTTTCGATTCCCATCTTCGAACTTTACTAATAATCGCTCAGAGGCTGGTTAGGTTTGTCTTTTGTGCCACCGAAATCTTGCTATCAAGTCTAAATCGCGGTAGTTACGGAACCTTTCATCGTCCCCAGCCTGTACGAAAAATACGTCAACAACAGCCAGAACATCACTGTGTTAGATGAATGGACACTATCTCTTGCCATGGGCTTAGATTTGGCCTCGGAGATGGGACATCACTATGAGACTTTTATCGTGAGTTGTATAGTATATCATGTCAAGTTAACATAGTCGAACCTGTATGTCCACAGACTGAACAAGATTTTGCGGAAATCGCAGCAGCCGGTCTCAATTGGGTACGAATACCGATTGGATTCTGGGTGAGTCTTAAGCCGTCACGCTATCAATTATATCTTTGTCTGACGACTTTGGCAGGCAATCGAGGCTATCAACGATGAACCCTTCTTGGTCGGTACCTCTTGGACATACTTCCTCAAAGCGTCAGTTCTGGAACTTGCTATATCTGAACTACCTTCTTGCTAAGCCTTGAACGCAGAATTCAATGGGCGAGAAAGTATGGCATTAGGATTTATCTTGATCTTCACGCCCTTCCAGGAAGTCAGAACGGCTGGGTGAGCATCGTTTAAATGGGCCTTTCGTGTGTGTGTGTTGACATCTCTTTGACCTCCAGAACCACTCGGGTAAAAGTGGGGACCTTTTTGGAGTTCCGCGAAACTGTTACTGACCAGAGATATGATCAACAGGCGGTTCTGTGAATTTGTAAGACCTAAAGTTGGTTGTTATCTACGGTGTTTTTAACTCACTTGAACGTCCGTGACCTTCTAGCATGGTAAATCACATCTTCTCATGAAGTCCGTTCGTCGAACTCTAAATCTCTTTCTCTCCCTTCAGAACGGAGTCATGGGAATTGCGAACGCTCAAAGGACCCTCACCTATCTCCGAATCCTGGTTGAATTCATCAGTCAAGATCAGTATCGAGATGTGGTTCCCGTGTATGTAGACTGACTCTCCTATAGAAGTATACTGTGTTAATTCGGTCTCCATGCGATGCAGCCTAGGTATTGTAAACGAGATTCTTTGGGGCACGATCGGAGAAACCTCCGTGCAAAGCTTTTATTATGCTGCGTACGACACAATCAGGCAATCTACGTATGTCGTTCACCTCCTCTCCAATTGAGGCTCTAATGCTTACAATCGACTTGCCGTGCCTCTCATTCTACTAAGAGGAATCGGTTCGGGGGCTGGTCCATACATTGCCATACATGAAGGGTTTCAAGGAGTAAGTTCGGGGGTTACTTTTTCGAGTGTGCGCTAACTGATGTGCCAACAGCCTGCGATATGGGAAGGGTTCGTTTCACCGTTTCATTTAGTCAATACCTTCTTACGGAACATGAAGATTTTTATCTGGTGCCGATCGTCTTGCTCTGGACCAGCATCCCGTGAATTATCCTAATCTCGCTTTAGTTGAATTCTTGATCTAATAGTTTACTTCCCAGTATTTGGCTTTCATGGGTGACACCAGCTCGTAAGAACGTTTTGTCATCTCGCAGGTTTCATCTAATCATTGTTCCATCAGAGTCGATGCCATGGCCACTAAGCCCTGGTTCGTGGCTCGAGCTCCGATCGAAGATGGTGTGTCTGACACATGTGGATTATTTGTCAGTGAGTGGGCCATTGCGACCAACCAATCCTCAAAGGCTTTCGGAATTACACTCGGGGGTGAATTTTCTACTGCTATCAACGACTGCGGTCTATGGTATGTCTAATAACACCTATTATTTCACTCGAATCAAGAAAATCTTCATTATTTTGCAGGCTCAACGGTATAGGACCCGGATCTTCAAATCCCGAATGCCCTATGTGGGACGACTGGGCGGTACCTATACAAATGCTTGTATTCTGAATATTTTCGAGGGCTCAGTTTTCCCCTATAGTCCTATAACGCGTCAACCATTGCTAGCCTTAAACAGGTTACGCTAGCCACCATGGATGCGCTTCAAAACTTCTTCTTCTGGACATGGAAGATAGGGAATTCCACCGTGCTTGGCACATCTTCAAGTCCACTGTGGCACTACAAATTGGGATTGCAACAAGGATGGGTTCCGTCAGGTCAAGTAGCACGACGCGCACCCCAAATTTATCTTGTACTCATTTCTTCAAACATAGATCCCCGTGAGGCTGTTGGACACTGCGAGTCTGTTTTGAGTTCATCGGAAATATTTGACGGAAGTTATCCAGTCACGGCTACTGGTGGTGTACGTACTGAAGATTCATTCATTAAATGATAGGTTTTGACTAGTGTACGGTATATAGGCCGGAGCAGGAACTGTCCTTCCCGCACAAACCTCTTCGCATGTGTTTCCACCTCCATCCTTGGCCCCCTCATTCGCTGAGACTCAAATGACATTACTACCAACATACACCCCTACAGGAACGGTTAAGACCCTTTTTGCTCCTATTTTTACCTCTGCGCCATCAGCAAACGTTGGAACAGGATGGAATAACACTGCTGATACCTCTTCTGCATATGTGTATGAAACTTCTTCTTTCATCCGTATAGCCCTGCCCTCTGATCATGACTTCTCAAAGGCCTGTCGCAGGATGTTCGTATCCAGAGTACGTGCATATACTCTTCGCTCAGCCAAGTTTGTTGACCATCTGAAAACTTCTCTACAGCTCATGGGACGCCGTTAATACTTCTCTTCCAGCGACACCTTGCACAGGTTGACATCTACAAATATCACGCTTCTGTATTTTTTTCAAGCCTTGAAGTTACAATATCATTGCACACAACTGACCATCCATATTCCTGAGCTCTTTCGATTCTGTCGTGTTCCGCACATAGATTTCCACACATAAATTTCCACTATTTTTTATAGCTTACAGTTATATTGTTATGCTGCGTAAAGTACAGCAAATCAACCACCGTCCTTCAGATCTTTTAGTAAGATGCATGTAAAACGTTAGGATAGCCCAGAGCTGGCCTAGAGCAACTTGCACGTCATTGAAGAGTTATGGGTTATTGATTTGCTTCTTGAGTTATTGGTATTTGGGATGAGGTCACGATGGTTAGGGTACGACTGATCACATTCTGAAGAGAGGGTAAGTAAAGGATCAACAGTACGAATACTTTGAAAAGAATCAGAGACTTGAATGGTTCCCGAAGGAAAGCCAACCCAGGGTATACCAAGGTACACGTCGAAATGAATTTTGCAGATGATTTTCTATCATTTGTGACGGTGAATAATATAAACAGAACTCACCATCGGTATTTTGACTAATTGCTCTGAGACGGAAGGAAGCAGGAAGGAAGGAGTAAACGTGCTCAAAAAAACCTTTTGAATTTTTCTCATATTTGCCAATGTGTTGCTACGGCTTCGAGTCCACGTGGTATCGGGACGCCTTCTGGAACGACAGGGACTCAACGACGAACCAAGACGAATCCATAATACACAGGGCGGTTCCCAACCAGCTCCACTTTTGTTCAAGAGCTCCCATATTTAATGTTCGTGTCCTCCCTAATGCTCAGCTGATGGACTATCTATATCCAACCTGAGGTCATAAGGCCTCCTACTTCCGTCACGATGGAAGGCGGATTTTTTCGTGCCGATGTATATAGGTGTGTTGCAAACTGGAAAGTATTTTCTTTAGAAGCACCCTTCCTTCCGAGTTCAACATGGCCTCTGGTTCCCCAAGTCTTGAGAAGACGGATATCGTGCTGGAGGAGCAAGCGAATTCTGCCCCCTTCAGTGAGGAAGATCCTCTTCCACCTGAAGGATCCGATGAACGTATCCTTGCTGAGCGAAGGCTGGTGCGAAAACTAGACATGCGAGTCTTGCCTACCATCGTCCTGATCTTCATCATGAACTACATCGATGTAAATTTTACTCGACTATCAGCCTTCACTGCGATATTCACTGAATCCTGCGGTAGCGAAATGCTGTGACAACCGCAAGATTGAAGGGTTTGGAACAAGACCTTCATTTGTCAGGTGTGTGTATATCTATCTGCGTCTCGGTAGTGATCGATTTTATGAATTCTCACAGATCTACAATACAACGTCGTTCTGTCTATTCTCTATGTATCGTATTGTCCGGCACAAATACCTTCAAACATGGTATGTTCTCTTTTATCTTCAACTCCCTTCGTTCAACTTCGTTACACCAGGCTTTGAACTGGATTACAAGGTCCGTTTTTCCCCCCGTTTGTGTACGAGAGGGTAACACCAATCAATTGCTCGTAGACCCTCATTGTACATTGGAACGTGTGTTGTTATATGGGGTCTGATTAGTACGCTAACTGGAGTGCGTTATTGTTGCCGTGTTTTCGCACACTACCTCACACCCTTGCTATAGATAACTCAATCGTACGGGGGTATCCTCGCTATTCGCCTATGCATTGGTATTCCCGAGGTAACTCTGTTCAACTAATATGCGCATCTTCTATGTCAATCTATCTTTATCAGAGCGCGTTTTATCCTGGTGGTGAGTTATATCTCAAAATTCGAAACTTATAAGCCGTCTCAAATGAAGGAAAAGCCATCTACCTGTTGTCACGCTGGTACACCAAAAAGGTTGACATGACCATGAAAAATACCCTTTATATAAGCTCAATATCATTCAGGAGCTTGCTTTTAGATCTGCCATTCTCTATGGCGGCCTTCTTATTTCGAACGCCTTTGGAGCGGTAAATCTCAGCGCAAGAAATTTTTCTCCCAAGCTGAATGTTTCGGTAGCTCATGGCCGCAGGTATCCTTGCCAATATGGAGGGGAAACTTGGCATTCGTGCTTGGAGATGGTTTGTACCTACACCTCATGTCAAAAATCGTGAGCTTATCCATCTTCATTAGGGTGTTCTTCATTGAGGTGAGCGAATTGGCCTTCTCATTCATTCATATGTTCAAATGGTTTTAGGGCTCGATTACAATGTTCATCGGGTTGAACGCCATGTACGCGAAGTCGACCTAGATAAATTTACGGTTTCTGACCTTTTTCAAAGGTGGTTATTGCCAGATTATGTATGTGTAGTCTTACTGTGTAGGTGATTCTGCCGCATTGTGACGCCTTCTTATGTCCTAGCCTATAAACACACGATGGGTCTCTCCGAAGGATCGGCGACTGGCTCAAGCACGTCTTGCAGACGATGCAGGTGAAGCAGACAAAGACAGTGCTGGCGATTCGTGAATGATTATTACTACGTCGTTGATGATGATGAACCTAAGCCTTACTTGCAGACCCCTCAAAGGCCTTTTGATGGCCATTCAAGATCCCAAAGTCTGGGTTTTTGCAATCATGAACACAGCACAGCTCCTCGGGTTGAGTTTCGTGAATTTCTTCCCCACGTAGATTTGTTTTATATCTCAACTTCATTCGAGGTCTAATCGTTGCATCTAGATTGACCTCCACTCTCGGATTCAGTACTACCGTTTCATTGTTGCTTGCAGCGTATGTTCCTTTTACCCGGATCTCATGTTCAGTTGGCGCAGTGCTTAGTACTAGTGTACTTTAGGCCCCCATGGATCTTGTCGACCATAACATGCTGTCTCAATGCCTGGCATGCTGGTATGTATATCTGACACTGTTCAGGTTGGTTGGTATCTTATTATCATAGATCGTACTGGCGGGAGGTTCTTCCACCAAAGTGCGTGGTGGTGGGGAGTCATGGTTGGTTTTATTATCTCTCTCGCTACTAACAATAATGGAGCGCGATACTTCTCCATGTTCCTCATGGCTTGTGGATATGGTGGTGAGTATATTGTCTCAGGCATGCATGCGGGTTTATATATTCAATTATAGGGTTCGCAATGACCCTTGTCTGGGTATCTAGCACCTTTCCTCGTCCACCGGCGTCAGTTTCTCCCTGTCATCACTCGCGTCATGTATCTCTAACCACATGTACAGGAAGCGAGCTGCTATCATCGGTATCGTGAATGGCGTTGGGAATATAGGCAACCTGTACGCAAAATCTCTTCCCTGATTTTACCTGTCATGAATCTATCTTTCAGAATGGGATCTTATACCTGGAAAGCTGAATGGGGGCCCGATTACCATCAATCTATGATTATTTCGTTCGTTGCTTTGGTCATTTCCACCATCCTCTCTCTGAGTAAGATTTGAATTTGAACTGAAAACCGCTGTCTCATATCTTCTGTCGTAGTACTTCGACAATGGGTCATTCGAGATAACAAGAAACTAGACGAAGACGAAAAGAGGAGTCTGAACGACGCAAATCGCGCCCGGGTTGAAGAAGCAGCTCGCCTTGAGGGTATAACATTCGATCAAGCAATGCAACGAAGGAAAGGATTCCGTTATTTGTACTGAATTCATACACAATTCTCTACTGCGCGAAGCAGATGTAATATTATTGAATAGTACAGTGTCATTGTACACGATTGATACCATTCTTTAGGCCATAAGTGGAATCTCACCTAGTCGAAGCCGAGCCGCAGCAAATGGCACAAGATTGGCTTTGAACTTATCCCCGACACAGGTATTAGGACTAGCAGGGGGAGGGGCAGCAGTACCGTTAACGAGATTCCATTCAATTTGGCAAGCTGTCACTGGAGAGGGGGACGATTATGACAACACAACGAGCAGTAGGCCAGAAGCACTGACCGGTCATCAAAACGGGCTGAGAATCGGGGGCCCAAATATATTGTGGCAGAATTGTTGTTACATTAGTCTTGTCCACAAATCTAATGGTCGAGGGATCAATCGCCAGACGCCACTCACTAGTGGGCAGAAGTGTATTGTCCAAAGTGTGGTTGTCGGTCTGAAACGATCGCGCCATTAGTCGGATATTTCAGGATCATCGGTTCGTCTTACCGAAGTAAAGAATGAGGTGGGTGCATCGGGGAACAAGGTTTCGGCATCAGAAAGAGCCTGCTGACTCCTCAAGCCAGGAGCAGAAGTTTTGTTGAAGGTTATCTCAAGCGCATAGTTGAGAGGTCCTTTCGTGATAGCGACAGAGCCATTGTAGCGAGGGATCACTTGAATTTGGTCATCTAGGAACAGCTGCAACTTGGTGACACCGGGCGAGACCTAGAGAGCAAGCTGGATGAGTATGAATATTTATTCTAGACAAGTTTCATGTACAGTGATTGTATGAAGATTCATAGAATCTGGCTCCAGCAAAATAGGTTCGCTGCCAGCTATGCTGATCGTGCTAGAATTACTGAGAGCCCAGTCGGGAACCCGGATATGGAAATCAAACGATTTCAACGCAGAGATTGTGTAATCTAAGGTGGTACTAAATGGATATAATGTATCTACCGCAACTTGATTGAGGAAAAACTTCAGTAGAATGCCATTTTGAAGAACTCGTAGGAACATACCAGTGACGTTGTTACTACCCGCTAAAGTTCCAGTATAGGTAGAGGGACCAAGGAGAGCGTGGACTAAGGATGTGCTATTCTGTCTGGTGAAGAAGCTGTGCATCCAGAATTTCGGATATGCCGCAGGGTGGTTGACCGTACAACAAGGGTAATTCCTGAGACTATTGTAAACCAACATTGACATCAACGATTAAAACACGCACGGTTCAAACCCGAAGACATTTGAATTCGGGCCATTATTAACCCAAGGAAAGGGATCCATATTTTGCGCCCACACTTGGTTCACTATGAGTTCTCAGTCAGTGACGTGGCTGGGATCCGAAAGATGGCTGGAATGCCTTGTTGATCATATTGATGCGCTATATCGAATGCAGATCATTTCGTTTACTTACTTAAAGACAAAAGCAAAAGAGAGCTTACACCACCAATCGTAGAATATTCCCGCAGGAAGTGCATTGTATGCTAGAGAAAGAGTTCAACTTTTCTCATGTGCTTTGAGATACCAAAGGGCCTACCTAACTTCTCAACCCGGTCAGCAACGGAATTATTACCGAGAATTCCATAGACCGTTGCAAGCGAGAAGATTTGTTCACTAAACAAGGTTCCTTAGAATACACGAACAAACAGGCAGCTTTGAAAAAAGCGAACCTACACAATGGCACAGAGTTCGGTCCTGACGGTATAAGCTAGCTTCAGCACTTTGATTCTCATGAGCGAGTTTTCAATTTACCCCCGCGAAGGATCGAGTCCAGCAATATGTTCATCGGCCGAGAAGGTCCCTGATTCTCGACCATGATAAGTGTAGACCAAGTCCATGCGTTCCCAAGTACTATCGATATCTGAAGGATCAAATGTGAACCGATAGGCAAGAGCCTCCGATTTGAGTGCTAAAGAGGAATTCGTTAGTGCGTTAACTTGCTTCGAAATAGATGTCTGACCCTCTGCAGTGTTAACACCATGGCTGAAAAAAAACATCAGATCATAAGTGAGTGAAATGACCAGCTTTCATTGTGAGCAAATTTACTAACGTCTGCATATTCAGATCAGCCAGACCGGGTGCAGTCTTTGGAAAGATATCAGCTGTAAACCAGTCATCCTTCCATGAGAAACCTGCATTGCGAACAAGTTTCATGGTCTCAATTAATTGCGACTCTTGACCTAGAGCATATGCTAGTTTGTCTCTACGCTTTCATCCGTAGAAGTTTTATTTACCTTCAGGATAATTATCATATAGCCATTGCAATGAATAGAGCATTTCTTCCCAGCGAACGTATTGATAATCATACTGGAAACCAAGAGAGGGATCGCCTTGTGTATTATTAGCAAAGATATCGTGCACCGCGGCGGTAAATTTGTGCATGGCGTTGACGATACGGCCAGTTTGAGTAGGGTCTGCTTCGGCGTATTGCTACGCAAAAAAAATGAGCTCCACCTGTTCAAACGACACATCATAGGCAAGGCACTCACCACTAGACCCAGTAGTAGAAGGTACCGAGGCCATACGAGGCGAGGCTCAGAAGCATTGTCAACAAATGGTTCAGGGCCAAGCCAGCCGTCATCTTGCTGATTGTCCAAAGTCCAGTCAAGAAACTTTTGAACTTGGTCAATAAGGCGATCGTCTTGCAGTTGAAATGCTAGGGCAACCATCCCATTACTGAGCAACGGGCAAGTCACGGATTGTCGCAAATATTCAATGATGATACTTACAACCAGTAAGGAGCCGATTCATGCATCTCGCTATACTCGATAGATCCACCTTCCATCCAGATTGAGCCATTGACACTATGGTGAAGCATTTGCGCTGAGAGTAAAATTTCATTGAGAATCAACGTACTAGCTGTCAAAATCACGAAGATGTCCAGCTAGACCGTTGGCTTGAACATTGGCCTGATCTAACGCCCAGCCCGTCGGTTTGATTAACCCGGTCGGGACTCTCGTGAATAGCGGAGATACCACTATTTGAACATGTTCAGATGCAATTATCGCTTTGCAAGATTAGGATACATACGAGCGGCTGATGACAGTTGTAGCTGTAGACACGATGCAAGCAAAACAAGTTTCAACTGGGCAAGGGCAGAAAATCAGCAAAGAATGTGCTACAAGGAGGAGCTTGAGACTTGCCATTTTCACAAAAATTCCCCACTCCTCTCGACAGCTTCGCCCTATATATGCCCTATGCTACGTTCGATGCAGCGCCAATTGAATTTGGAGGAAGAAAAAGCATATGGACCATATCCAAGAGCATCAAAAATATTAGTGGTGGCCCGTGGAAGAAAGGTCAACTGATGCATCAGTTGACTGAGCGAGAGATTGGAGCCCGGGGGGCCGTGGTAGAGGGCAGAGAACATAATGAGATGGAATGAGTTGAATGCTTTAATCGTTCAACATGCATGATAGTTGCGGGCCGGATTCGGAAGCACCGGCGACGGGGCGTCTCATTATTTCTTTTGTAATGACAGCAACCCGTGCGATGCACGATGAGCAGCTCAGTTCCGCTCGGGGCGTCCCTCTCGCTCTCTTCGCCCGTGCAATGAGAAATCTGAAAGAGCAAGAATTATTAATGTAAGTGCTCAGCCAATCAAAAGATCCGGTCAATTCAGCGACGAATCCGAGTCGTTTGTAGTATAGACTAGCAGCGACCCTTGCGACGCACGATGAGAAGCTCAGTTCCGCCCACTCGCTCCGTTCGCCCGTGCAGTGAGAAATGGGAGCAACCAATCAGAATATCCTACCAATCATATGTCGAGGACAAGAGGCCTTCGTTTGTATTATAGATTTGTCTTTGTCTTGAGACAACTTTTGTTACAAAAGATTACTGCTCGTACACAAACATATTTATCAGTCCCTCAATAAGCTGATCTCTTAGCAGATCAACTGCTTCTAGTCCTTCCAGAGAACAGTCCATACAGATTGACGATGTGCTCGCCGTTAATTTCCGTAACTGCAACATCATTATCTTCAGCAGACCAAGAACATCTGCAGAGCTGCCGACATGAGTATTCTTCGCACTGCTGCCTTTGAGGGCGGCCCCGCTGTAATGAATGAATGAACGACTCTCAGCTTGGTGAGATGCAGTCCGCCATAAGTATCTCCAGGATTCTTGGCAAGAAGTGTGTTGTAGAGCCTTTCGACTTGAATTGTGGTATCGCCCTGGCGAACTAGAAGAATGTAGTACTGGAGGAGAGGAGCTGATATTCCTCCAAGCTTGTGTTAGCCTGTGGTGAGCAGCGAGAAATTGCATCCGTCTCTCGACATTTATTGTCGGAGGAAATATTGGTTGGGGTTCTGGAATATAGTCTCCGTCATTATCAGAGGTCTGCGGCATATCGATCAAGATACGGTAGTAGACTACTCCGAGCAGAGTAGCTAGGGCTGGATGGCGCCTATGTTGCTCCAGCATGCGAACGAGAAAAACGCCAGGTACGTGATTGTACCATAGTATTTTGGTGACTAGTTTCTGGACTAAATAATGCAGTAATGAAGGATGATCGCAAGTCAAAGCGATCAATAATAGTCTTGAATATAATTCGTCGGTTTCGTCCGATATTTCGAGAGGTTCCTCGAGCAAGGAGGGTGAATCAAGGTCTGGCTTATTGTTACCAGACATGGGAATGAGTGTGGCGGATGAAGCAGCAGATGAAGTGCCGCCTTTTTCTGATTTCCGTGGAGTAGGGAACCGAAGGGTGCGACATATTTGGTGTATAGCCCAGCATTCGAATGAGCGGAAGGAATATTTATGCGCCATTTCTGCGATGTTCAAAAGACGATAGAAAGAAAGTGAACGAAAGTCGACATAGCAGTCTGTGTAAGACTCATCAAAGTCATCTTCGGGATTAAGATAGAAATCTGGAGGACTGCAAGAAGGCGGTGAGAAGGCGCGGGTTATTTGAAGAAATACCGACTCACAACGCATGTAGCACCCAGAGAAGATCTTTGAATTTCTCTGGGTGAGAGCGAATAATCAGTGGGTTTGCATCACTAGCTCCTAGAGAGATGCCAGAACGTCGAAACCAAAGTTTTCTTTCAAAAGCCGAGCCGTCTCTACAAATCACGAGCTTGTGAACCTATAATCGATGATTTTCAGCATCGTTGAACAACATGTCCAGACTTTGAAAACACTTTCGTACCTTAAACAGAGTGTCTTCTGCTCTCAAGATACAGCAGGTATCATCATTCGACGCTGAACTGTAGTAGTCGCCATCACGAACAGCCAAGTTATCATGCTCACTCCTCGTGGTATTATTAGAGATCGTACCGCGAGTGCGACGTCTCTGTAAGATTTTCCTAGTCTGTGGCTTGCCAGTGCTACGGGACAATTTTTCATCCGCAATATTGCTTTGATTACGGATGGTGCTCCTGGATTCCCGATGGAAGTGCCCCAGAAAAAGCGCAATCCTGCTATGGAGAGGATTGAGGATCCTGGAGATATCGAACATTGGTCCTCAATGTCGTGGATACTGGTACTCTGGCTTCCAGTGTGCACGATTAGCACTGATCGTGACGAGCGCTGACGCGACAAGTTCGAGTCAAGATGTGGTCGGTGTAAGAGAATGAACTTTGTACATCCAAGAACGTTGGATCCCAGCCTCTAGTAAGTAGGCTCAACATGTCATGTACACGTGTAGGGGCGACGGTCTTCTAACGGTTGGTTTCAACGTGTACAAAAAGGAGAAAACGTTGAAGAAACTGATAAACTCCTGGCGTATGTTCCAGGAACTTTCTATATTTAAAAGAGTCTTCCTGCAAATATGACGATTATTGTCCCTCCTGAGCAGTCTTAACTGATTGTAGAAGACTGACTATGATGTAAAGTGACATCGTCAGGAGTCGGACGCCTATTATCAGTACATTAACTTACACATACATTAACGACGCAAGAGGCGTACAATACAATACCGGACAACGGTACATCACAGATCGAAGTGATGGTGGACCGTCTTGAGGAGGTGCTCCCTCCGCTTTAGCAACTCCTGCAGTGCACTGTGCCTACATGTTTCCGGCATGTTCTTGATAAGGAACAAATCAGCAGCGAGGAACTTGTGTATTTCCTGCAATCGTCGAATCCCATCTACCTTCGGGAACGGAATCTTATCCTTCTCAGCCAACCATTTAAACCTTATCCGCCAAACATAGGTGCATCGTTCTGGGTACATGCATCGCGGAGAATGCGTGTAAACAGGTGGTTTGGAGGCTATCTGGTCCCACCAGGATCGGAGCGAGTGATACCCGCAATGTACATGAACTATTTCAGCCTGTGTCAGATGGGAGTTGAGGTCAATACGCTGGCCGCTAGAAAGTTTCGACTCCAACTCCATCATGACTGCGTAGAAGGCGTGTCCGAGGAGCTTCAGAAACGGTTGTGGATCGTAATCCCAACGCGAGGGCTGCGCTACCCTGATAGCAATTGTACGGTCAAGTTCTTTTGAATGCAATCTATTGATCCGACTAGTAAGACTCGTGTCATTGCAGGAATTTGAATGGGATTCACCTCCAGGTCCACATTTGCATTAAAAATGCGAACAGAGTGTTATTATGGACGCGGATGGTAATTCTCAACATCCGAACGAGTGAATCGGTTTTGCAAGACAGAACAGCAGAATTTGTTCCTTCTGCGATGACGGCAACGACAGTTGATTCAGCTCTCATTTGAAGGTAGTGAATCGAATAGTGTCTTGAAAGTTCTTCCACGTCGAGTAGACATTCAAGGTCTTCTTCGTCGCGGGGTTGCGGCAATGAACTAGGTACGAGGTAAAAGTCAACAAAGCGGCGCCACAAAGACATTGGACATACCACTTACTCAACACCTAAGCCCCAGAGAAGGTGATCAAATTGCCGAGCTGTAGGACCATGCAGCATAATAGGCGTGTCAGCGTCTCTGTTTTCCAAAACAAGCCTCCTGAACGTGGTCGAATTTTCACATAAAACCGCGACGTTAACCTATAGTAAAACCGCCTCAATGGCCGAGTAGGGAACAGAGCTTGACTAGTACGTACCCTGCGCAATACTGATTCTACTCCGAACGTACGAAACTTGAGGCTATCGCATTTTCTGTGAGCAAGCGAAGGGTCCATTAGCGGAGACTGAGTAATAGTCATAGCGAGATGAGAAGGGCGTCAAAAACATGATAACGCATTCAAAGGCGCGCTTTTAAAGATCGGAGCTGATGCTCGGATAGTCAGAAAGGCGATTAACAAAGGACTAAGCAATGCCATTGGACCTCATTGGACCATTATCTGAAGGCAAAGGTAGATCAGTCCTGAGTACTGGTCAAAGCATTATCAACGCGTCATTGTATGAACGGGCGGAAGGAGCAGCTGAAGTCAGCTGTGAGACCCAACCACAAGTCTTCAATAATCAAATGCAATCGCAGTTGCGAAACAAAGAATTCCAAACGTTGAATTTGCCTTGTCATTCACCATAATCACGTGGCGTGACGTCGTCACGCAACTATTCAGAAATATAAAGATAACATTTGCTGAACAACAAGCAAAAGTACATAAGTTGTACATAGTGTAAACTCGTAAAGATATGATAGGAATATGGTCGGGAGCTAGAGTATAGAATGAATGCTTAGTATCATGAACCCAAATGTGGAAGTTATCTATCGCTCCTTGGCTACTTTGAAGAAAGCCTGTAGACGCGGAAGGTTATATTAAATCGAATTCGAGAGCCCTTGGAAAAAGAACATTAAAGCTTCGCCGCCTGACTTTCGGCAGCCTCAGCTACCTTCCGTATTCGCTGGCTCCTGCTTACTACATCGCGCAGGGTCTGTTTGTGGTTCGGTCGCCACATCGTTGTTTTTTGTGATTTCGAGGGAGTCGTGGTACCATCTGATACCTCTGTTTCCGCCTCCGTGTTTGAGGATGAAACCGGCACCTCAGGTAAGCGTTCCTCCGATAGCCATTGTAATAGCCAGGGAAGAGGTATACCCTGCTTTTCCCCATTTCCATTCGAATTCCGCTTCCCTTTGTGTTTCGGCTGATATTGTGAGTTCCACACCCCTAGGATGATTGACATCTCCCCTCTAGCTATCTCTGCATGGAGCCCATCGAGTTGTTTCGGTAAGATGTCATGTTGTCGACGGGCGCGCATGCGACCTACGTCAGCCTCATCGACAAGGGTGGATAGGTATTCGGGCGAGTTGATGAAAGTTTTGGTTGAAGAAGATGAGGAAGATTCGGATGACGATGACACAGCGGAGGGATCTCGTTTATGGTCTGGGGTAACATCAAGATTGTCCGTATCACTATACTCCGGAGAATACCCGTCCACCCTCGGTTCAATATCGCCTACTAGCTTTGGCACCCATTCCTCTTTAATCTTGATAGGACCATACTTCTCACCATCCGGAGTGTTCCGGTGAACCAAGCTCGCGTCATGCTCGACTCGACCGTGTAGTCCGATGAGATACAGGTCGATTACACCGCTAGGGCTTATGCTACCGTCAGGGTTTTGAACACGAAATAAGGATAGGTCGGATATGAAGGGAATGCGGATGGGGGATCGTCCGATAGCGAGGAAACCTCCAGTGACGAGAACCGTAGCGAGAGTAGAAGAGAGACCGTAACAGGCTTTTAGGCCGCGGAAGAGGATAGAGAAGGTGAGGTTACGTCCGTCACGGGGGCTGTATAGAAACTTGAGTATACATGCATGGATATTAATTGGGATGAAGAAGATGCGCACATAAATCCGTGATTGGCCATCGTATTTAATGCAGGGCACACAGAGCGTATATCACCTTTCTGAGGTGGACAGTATGCGTGAGTCTTTCCAGTAACGGGGCAGGTCCCACCAGAATGTTCGTGCATTGGAGGATGGTCTGCAGGCAGTGGGAAAACCGTCGATGTTGCAGAGACTATCGGAGAGGAAGCTGAAAGGGAATTTGCGAAATTGTCGATTGTGAGAGTGTCCGAAGGCATGATTGCTGGGGCTTGAGATTAGAATGGGGGTAGATAGATATAGGTGATTGGATAGGGCTTCCCCTAAGAATAGATTAAAGATGTTTATAATGAAGTAATTTAAAGAGAAGTGGGTAGAACCTACCAGATGACCGACGTGTGAATGACCTCGGGAGTAGACGCGGAGTAGAAGAGAGGCTTGAGAAGGGCTGAAGGGAGTACTTTTCTCGAGGAACGCGACAGGAACTGGACGAAGTTTTTGAACTAGTTTGAAGCGAGTAAGAAAGGTTGAATATCTTTTGGACAGGTCTTTAAGTGTTTTTTTGGCACAGGGCGCGAGCGCTCGGTCCTGCTCGCCTAAAAAGAATAAGCATGTCCGCTCTGACAAGATCTGAAGAAGATCACCTGAATTTCGGATGTCAGAATATAGTGGATCAATACGAATTTCTTGATGGAAATCTGCATGATTATTGATGAGTTGAGAACTCAAGTACTCACCGCTCACTTGGTTTGAAAGGAACCTCTAACAAAGGATAGCCACTACCTTTGTATATCCCAGGTATATCCTTCCTTCCGGTTACCGGTTCCAATCTGCGCTAAGGGCCTAAGGGCGATAAGAAACAAAACAACGCGAGTATGTTTGATTGAAAAGCGGCGTTGAAAACCCTGAAAAACCGGGTTGAAACCAATCGGTTTTTCCAAATTTCCGTGTATAGTTCCACTTGGGCCGCGTCAATATGGGGTCGGCCAATTTCTGTCGGGAACCTGAAGTCTGGCCAGATGTAATGGGAGCCATATGATACAGAAGATTATTGGAACTTGAACGTGATGATAGATGTGCAGAAGTGAGCAGCACTGCATTAATCATTTGGATCTCCTGCCGGCAGCCCGGCAATCGTGATTGCCATATGGCATGGGAAGGCCGTGCGCGGCCGTTGCCCTCAGTCTCTGCCCTTCTCTATCTGCCTCATCAATAATCTGAACGTTGGCCTGAGCGTCTTAATGTGCGCACGAAAAGGGTCATTGTAACCTTGGGGGATGGTTCAGAACTCTAATACATATGCCAAACTTTTCCGTCTTCAACATCAAGATCAATTATAATGGGCATGCTCGTATCCAAATATCAGATGTGCGGTTTCCTGTCATTCATCATTCTTCAAGTGAGGGTGCTAGAGGCACTGATATTCAGGAGAGAAACTGTTTGGAGTTCTATCATTACGGAAAAGTGCACCGGTGTTTGACTAACGCACAAGCTCAGTGTTTAAGGCAGTGCGTTTCAATAAATCCTGGTGATGCATACTAGTCCTTATACAACTTCAATAGAGTAAATGACTCGAGCTAGAACAACCAAGGCCCACGTATCTCTCCAGTAAAATTACGACTATGAAACGACCAAAACCGTTACAGATTTTCCATGGAACGCTCGAAAACCTTGACGTCCACAGCTATTCTGTAAACTCACTCAAGCGTACACCTTTTCCTTCCACCCTGGTAAAATCTGCGCCGTTTTATGCTCTGGCTTATCATATCCAGTCCTCTGCCATTTCTGTTTCGCAAATGTCCATTCTGTTTTCCAAAAAAAACAGTCACTCAGTCAATCCTCTGGGACGTCCAAAAAACGTTAGAATGATATGAAGATTTCGAGACAGACCTTCCATAGTGGGAACCGGGTGCCCACTAACCTCAAAGTCGTTCCCGGTGTACCCTTCTCGTTGAAGCAAAGGGGAGTCCTTGATAGTCGCTAGCGGGATGTCGTTGTGTGGCCTAAACATAGCGAAAGAAAAACAACATTTTAGTACTTCTGGCGAAACGCAAACACAGCAACAATCTCGAACACGACGCACCGGGAGAAATACAACAACCCCAAACGGTCGACATGCTGTTGATCAATGGGCGGGACGGCAACTCTACATAGATCATAAAGAAGCACAAATGGAGAAAATCATATCAGTGGACTTTTCGTTCGGGCGAATCAAGATCGCAAGTTATATCGGCTCAATGACGGTAACATACCGATGAATAGTACTCTTCACATAACCCCCAGTCAAGAATTGCAATGCATCGCAAGCGTTCACAGTCAGTGTCGCGTCTTGTGGCTTGACCCATTTCCACTCGTTCGTCGAGGGATAACGGATTTGTAAAGCCGCCACGGGTTGACGGAAGAGGAGGGTGAAAGATCCTAAATCTATTTCCCGGAATTCACCCTTAAACCATTCCTCTACATAAGCATATGAAGAAGCAGCTTACCGGTATGTCCTTGGACCCAATTATCTATCAACTTGTTTTCCTCAGGTGTGTATTTGCCGTATTTCATATATCGAAGGTGATCCTAGGATCAGTGAACTTTCAGTTTTGACGCGTTCGGGAGTAGAATATTTATGTTACCTCGCTTTTCACAGGATATTGATGAATTTTAGTGAAATAATCCTCCGGCAACTCCAATGCTAGAGCAAGAAGGACAAACAGAGGATCGAGGACTTCGGAGTGGAGGGACTGCATAAAGTTAAAACAAAAACGAACCGTGTGGGCCGCTTTAATTATCGGAAAGACACAAACTCAACTTAGGAATCGGACTCACCCTTGCGAATTCCTCGATTTCTTCAATGTGTTCCTCGATCATGGCAGGATGGTGGTGCTCGAAATCGCCGTTGAACTCTATACAAGATGAATTGTCAAAGAAATTCAAGTTCATGACAATGGACCGGACTTACTTGGTATGTTATACACTTCCACTCTACTTCGCAGACCTGACTTCTCATTGACACTATGTCATAAAATTCAGGAAATGCCACCAGAGCAATGAAAGAGCAAACTACGAACACGCGCTGTCTATTTCCTACATATCCATTATAATTCCCTTGTTCTATCAGCCCATCGGAAGGGGTCAGCCGTTGCTTTAAAGACCCTCTTCAGCATGAACGGTTACTCACCTACCCCCTTCACAGCAAACTCGTCCTTTTCCTCCTGTGGAAGATCATAGAACGCTTTGCCCAACGCAAACTGCCTGTTTACTCGTTCTTGGGAAATATTAAAGTTCTTTACATAGAAGAACCCTTTTTCCTTCAATGCAGAAAGGAGGATGTCTGCTTGCGCGCGTTTGCCTTCAGGGGTCGAGATTTCACCTAGGTCCACTGTGACTAGGTCTGCCCAGTCGAGGTTTGCCTGAAATGACGGAATGAGGATTGTATAAGTGAGCTTTTTCTTCCAAGTTCGCTATTCATTGTCAGATGGGATTGGCTAACCTTGGTCTCAGCGACATAGTTGTAAGACCCGAGTTCTGGGACGGGGACGGGGACAGGCATACTGGAAGTTCGAAGTCAAGGTGAGCTCGGAGGTTCACTGGATAAGAATACGAGATTCTGCTGAGATACGCTCACAGGTCCTATTTAAGCACGAATATGGTGGGAGCTGGACAGTTATTGAGTTGCTGAGTGATGCTCTTCGGTCGACTGGAGTCAACTGATCTTAAACTTGTGGTATTTCAAGTTTGGGTGCAAATACATCATCTGTAAGATAGATTGCGTACGAATCACAACAAGGATAACTGCGCTAGGGAATCACTTTTGACGTTGTCTGATTATCTTGGAGATGAGAGAATATTCCTTCGATATGGCGTGCGAGGGTGGCACATACGCTACTAGTTGTTTAGTGGCGGACGATAGTGAAGACTGGACGTAGATTCGAATCATATACATACTTATCTATGACCCCCGCAGATCCTTTTGGCTTGTAGGTTGAACTGCTTGCCGGAAATACAATAAATACATACATAGGAGACCGCTGAACTGACGGCGTAGTACTTGCCTCCATAACGGGTTGTAATTCTGCCATTATGTTGTACAATGGGACTTGGACTTGCTAGTAGAAGAGAAACTTCTTAAGGCTCACAGAGCCACACAATTCATGGCCGAGTTGAACGTTTTCACAGCTCAATATATTCCACATATTACAACACACTTCGCACTTGGACGAGACTGTCTGGAGTGCGAACTGTGTCTGTTCATGTCAGTACTAGAATCCATTTGTTTCCCAAGCTGATGACCATCCGACTCAGGTCATGAATTATCATCCTAGATTGCGATTGCGGAACTGAGGGTTGAGCATTGTATTGTTTATCAATATCCGTGATTTGAGCAAATTGAATGTATTTGGGAACCGCGTACTACTGCGTAGAGGAAGAAAAGACTTCAAGGAAGGAAATACTCATAATACATATAGGCTCGCGGCCTCTACTTTCGTGGACCACACCTTGCTTAGTGTATTGTAGATTGAAACGCGGCGCGCACAGGGCGCGCGGCGAGTGGATATATATAGGGCCTTCAGATGCTATGTAGGTGAAGGATGGTGAGCTGTGGAACTTTTAAAAGAAAGCAAGTTTAAAGTGTACCTGCACATAAAAAATGGTCCAATTCCGGGGTAAATTAGACCCAGAATAGACCTTCCAAGCAATATACACGGTCCTTGTGGAAAAGCGCCGAGTCCGGTGTGCACACACGATGCAGCACTTGCTGTCCTTCTACTTTTATGTTATTTTCGGGGATGCTGAATCGAGAACTATCGAGAATGATTCAATGTTAAATTTGAGCGTCAGTTACAGATGATGTATATAAGGGGAGCGCAATATTCTGAGCAACCCAAGTTACTGCTGGCCAGTTACCTCCCTAGAACTTTTTTTTGTAGATACTCGGCGAGACTCTCGCCCGTAGCTTCTGCTCTCGAACCCATTCCTCACAACCCTTGATCTTTTCTACACTCGAACGTTCTACACCAAATCGAGGTCCCTCCCCGTTCACCAACACAACAACGACTGAAATCATGATGTGTTTGCACCTCGCATCTGTCCTCCTTGCTATCGTCGCCATGACGCATCTTAGCTTTGGAATTCCTATCACTGTGAGCAGCCTTTCTTTCTTCTCTTAACGATGTTACATTTTATACAGTCTTCTGGGGTGGACGAGCCCTCTCAAATCCTGTCCCGGGCGGGATCGGACGTGCAAACGGTTCTCATCTCCTTCAACAAACCTGGACCGGAAGGGACAAAAGAGGAGGAAGCGGTAACAAACACAATTCAGATGTTATTCGATGATGCACACAGTGATACTAAAGGGGTCATTCCGCCCGTGAAGCTTACATTCAAGAACCATCTCGCGACAGGGCGGAAAACCATTGCTTTAATCCCGATTACCTTCACTGGCTTGGATATATATGCCGAGGAGAATGTAAGGCGCAGGCGGATGTCTTCCAGAAGGTCTCCTGGATTGAGGATTCAACTGGGAAGCGAGTTTACGAGCAGGTAATGGGGCATTGACCAGTCATTCTACCACAAGGCGAGTGACCATTACCGACTATTCCATATTGTAGTAAACTCTGATTGTCGAGTACATCTTTATGATTATGTAGGCAGTACGGAAAAGGTGGAACAGCCTGAGGTTGAGTAAATGCATTCAGGAATATATATGTTGCCATTTGGGTGGTTGCCTGATTTCATAACGGAAACTTTAAGCCACGTAGTCGGAGAGAACGGGAAACAAGAAGAATATCCGTACGGACGCCCTGGTCCTTTTCCGACCACCTGTAGAGGAATTTGATGCAGGCTTGCGCTACATGGTGGTTGATTTTGAAGACGGGTTTCCTGCTTTAGAGTTTTGTTCCTCGGAGGTTGACATCACGAACTTCCCTCGCTCATTCGAATTGTGGGTTGTTATAGCTTCGTATAGTGATCGTTGAACAACGGTAAAAGTTCTCTGGAGTCTCGGGTAAGAGGTCACTGAATAAGCACAGACAGAGAGAATGCATCCTTGGAATCTGGATGCATTTGAAAGAGTTTGAATGGTAGTTACGTGGGCCATCGCGCCATTGTTGCCCTTGGGTCATGGATGCTTGCAAATATCAGTCCCAAAAAGGAAATTCAATGACGAAGCGTGTTTGGTCGGATCATGCGATTGTGAAATGATTCGTAATCTCGCCCAAGTATCGCGGAGAGTCAGACAGCGAAGCTTGAATGAAGAACTATAAAACCGTCGACATTCCCCTCTTTCTCATACCACTATCCTTTAGCGCCGCAAATGCGGCAATCCCCGACTCTGAAAGGGTTCAACATTTTGAACTTGTAAAATGGACAATTGATAGGTTGAGAATGAAGTACAGAAAGAAAAGTCATTTTGTAAGATATATTCTAGTGGTATAATGTATACAGTGATCTTGGAGTCCTTGATACAAAACATCAAGTTTTGCTTGTGACTCTTTCTTATTTTACAATGTCTCAAATTTAAGTATCTAGAATCAAAGTATAGTATATTAAGATAAGCTCACTATAATCAATGCTAAAGGACAAATTTTGATTAATTACGAATCAAATTGTATTAAGGGTAATTGTCATGGTTTTGGAGTCTGTTAAGATCATGTACACTGTGAAGCCGTGCCAGAGGCCACAAGGTGTCTAAGAGCAGAAGGTTGAGTGGGACAGTAGTGAAGTTATTAACAACACCGCCGTTACGCCGCTAGTCCCCAGAGATTGAGAGTAAAGAAGGAAGAGAGTCAGAAGCAGCCAAGCTGGAGTGGCGGTGTTGCCAACAATGAGGAGCAAAGGGAGAGCCTAATAGAAAGGGAATGTGTAGCAAGAAAGAACAATAAGGATGAGATTACAATCAACAGTAGATCTCGGAACACCAAGCGGCAGAGCGGGGCACCGAGGCATGGACTTGGCAGAGTCCTTGATACATCTGTGGTGTTATGTAATACTAACCAAGATCTGTGCTAGTGGCCCATGTCCCTGAATTTTGTCACACCAAATGATAGAGGACTAGGTCTTATACATGCGATTGCAGGCCATTGCACCGCTGATCCTTTGTGGCCATAGTAACTAAAGAAACAGAGTGCAGCATAGTGGAATGCAGGATTATCAAAGGCTATTTGTAACTTTGTCATGTTGGAACATACTCTGTACATACTGATATAGCTGTAATCCCACTTGGGGACCCACATAACTGAGAGACAGTGTTATTACTTGATACTATGCAGTTCTACATAGATCACACTGTTTAGAGTACTCAACTCCCTCAGTTGCTAACTGAGGTAAACTTGAAGTATATTCATATAGATTAATTGCAGTAGATTAACTTGACTTAGCAGGTACCCACAGCTGCCACACCACCAACTGAGATTAAGTTGACTTAACACCTCAGATAAAATATATGCAAAAATGAAAGACATGGACTATTTATTGCCAGCTTCAGCTTCAACAATGCATTGTGAATTGTACCATTTTCATCTTAATTGATAGTTATATATTGTGTAAATTATTCAATATAACAATCTCACCAGAATAAAAATGACAAAGACTGAAATCAATCTTGTGCATACTCTGACATACCCACTGTGAGCTTGTCCTACAAACAAGTGATTCAAACCCAAATCCCAAATACTTGCCAAAGCAGTACTGTACATTCTCAATCAGGGAAAATACATTGAACATTAAACTTGTCAATATTCTTTACTGCCTTAGGCATATAATATAGGGATATATCATTGATAAAAGGTGATAATGACAGAATCTCCAGAACCTGCAACAAATTTCTGCATGAAGACACTGTAGAATGGAACTTTTTGTAACACTCCTGTCTCTTGGCATCTGCAAAACATGGATATTTGGCTAAGGGCCGAGGACAGATCCCAGCCAATCCCAGTACTGAAAGCACTGAGAGCAGGTTGCTCTGAGTGCTTTCACTGCTGGGAAATGCTCTCAACTGCTTTCAGACCCTTAGCCAAAATACAGGTTTTGCAGATGTGGCAACAAGTCTGTCTTGGATAAAATGAGTGACCTAACAAAAATGCTGGCTGTTGCTGATACCAAAATAGACTCTGAGTATATGTTACTCCAATGCAAACAAATGAAGAACTGGAAACTGATTTATACCATTAACCATAAACCAATGTCCAGATCCTTTTTAAAACCAGAGCCACAACTGCATTTTCTTTGAGAAGTCCCAATGACTACAGAAACAGCTCTGGGGATAGTGATACATCATGAGCAGAGCTTGCCTCTAAACTATGACTGAAGACATTATTGTACAATAGATTACACTCTGATGAAGCTATATATACTCACCCTATCAATATCACAGATTGACTCAAGACATTGAATGACAATATCAACTGTGAATTAAGTGCAGTAAAAATGACTTTCAACAAACCTGCATATTGGATATTTCAAGATATATTAGTGATATTACTCTTTCCTTCAAAGACTCAAAATGACTCATTACATCAGTTGCACTGACTCAACATACATGTTTCTCTGCACAGCCATACTCCATTACATATCTTATGGCAGCAAAATTCTATTCAAAATATTACTCGGTCATCAATGACTTGCAGTAAGTCAAATCTTGTTTTACATGATCATATATTCTTGAAAACTCATAATATGACTCTTAATACTGCTTTACAACAACATTTAATCTCAAACTTAGTTCATGCTGGCCAAATGAATGGAGTCATGCCTAGTCATGCCAATGCATTTTACCCCCCAAAAACACACCCTTGATATAACTAAAGCTGTGTTTCTACAGCTTTGCATTCCGATCTACAGACCCGATTTTAATACATCCAAAAAAGGAAATTTCCTGCCAGATTACCGATCGCTACCTACAAGGACCTCCTCTTTCAGAGTCGGTGATCTCTTTCCGCCCCGACTGATCCATAGAAGAAACAGACAATTTGTCTCCAGCCCATTTTCCTCGAAGACTTCTGGCGATGACTCCTTCTATCAATGGCTTTACTAACGGTCATACATTTTCGAATGGCCTCCATGGACACTCTGTACACAAACCTTCACCTATCGAAGGCTTTGGCACGCGCGCAATCCACGTCGGATCTGAGGCTAATCGCGAGACAGGCGCAGTCATTCCTCCAATAAGTCTGAGCACGACATACAAGCAGGATGGAGTTGGAAACCACAAAGTGTGTTTCTCAATTCAACAACCAATTGAATTCAACCTTATCTCAGTCTATAGGGTTTCGAATATTCTCGCTCAGGTAACCCGAATCGCGATGCTCTTGAAAGGGCATTGGCATCAGTTGAGTCTGGCGGTGCACACGCTCTCGCGTTTGCTTCAGGATCTGCAACGACTGCAACGATGATTCAATCCCTTGGTCCTGGTGCTCATGTAATTTCTGTCAACGATGTCTACGGAGGCACTTTTAGATATATGGCAAGAGTCAGTGATTTCTGGTCTTGTCCTACACATCCGTAGTCTTATCTATGCTATAGGTCGCAGCAGATACACAAGGCGTTGAAACCACTTTCCTCAATCTTGAGGACCTCGCTGAAGGCAGTGAAGGCCATCTGACGCTCCTTAATGCCCTTAGACCAAATACCAAACTAATTTGGGTCGAAAGCCCAACGAATCCTACTCTGAGGTTAATTGACATCAGTCGGCTCGCCTCCATATTTGATACCCATTTCGCATCATCACCAACGTCTAGACCCTTACTTCTCGTAGATAACACATTCGCATCTCCCTTCTACACGTCACCTCTTCTTCTCGGTGCCGACATTGTTTTACATTCTCTCACCAAATATGTCAACGGCCACTCCGATGTTGTCATGGGGGCTTTAATACTTCCTCCTCAACATACCATAGTTTTGGAGCGTTTGCGCTTTTTGCAAAATGCTATTGGCGCTGTGCCTTCTCCATACGATTGTTGGCTCGCTCAGCGCGGACTGAAGACTCTCCATCTACGGATGAAGGCTCATGGAGAGAACGCGCTTAAGGCTGCGAGAGCGTTGGAGCAGAGTCCATTTGTAGAGGAAGTCATTTATCCGGGCTACGTACCTCTGAAACGAGGTGGAAACGACAAGGCGGTAGAACGCGCCAAGAGGAGGTATGAGATTGCCAAGCTCAATCTGAGTCCGCATGCGAGAAGGTGGATAGAGAACAATCCCTCTCCTGCATATACATCTCCTTCGACAAACTCTGATTTCGAGCCTACACATCCGCCGTTTCCCTACTCTGGTATGATCTCGTTCCGTCTTCGTGCACCATCACTATCTACTACTCCTGCCCAACTTGCTTCACTTTCGTCGGAACTTCTCTCATCCCTCCACCTCTTCACGCTCGCAGAATCACTCGGTGGAGTCGAGTCTCTGTGTGAACTGCCGGCATTGATGACGCATGCGTCGATACCGCAGGAGGAGAGGGAAAACTTAGGTATTACAGAAGGTTTGATTAGGCTGAGCGTGGGCGTTGAGGAGGGAGACGATTTGGTCGATGATCTAAGGAGGGGATTGGAGATCACTTTCGGAAAGGCCTGAATCCAGGCTCATTGTTTATGCGTTAAACGTCATTTTATCTCGGCGGATACCCTGACTTCAACGCAGGATCTTGTCCGCGTAGATTGTAGAAAGATATCGATTCCGACTCAGCTAAGTACTGTAATTCATAGCAATTTAATTTGGATTTTGTAGATTAAGAGTCCTCAATTCGTACAGGAGAAAAGCAGCAGCAACGCATATCACTGAATTTTATCAGGACTGTCCGCTCGTGATTACATACCTGTCCTCGAACATGGAAGATTAGGGATGAAATGTTCCAAAATTTGCTAGTGGTATACTTATGGCTAAGCGTCTACCGCATTGAGTCTCTTCATTGTCAGTGTCATGCATATGACGAGAGCAGTCGAGGAATCAGTCGAGCCGGCGGCAAACTATTTCCGGCCATTGAGCCTTCTTTCGTATTATTATTCCCTCGAAGAAACTTAGGCTTTGCTTCACTTCTATTGGATGTATGTATAATCCGGGCAACCGTTCTCTTACGGGTGTTCTTCCTTCCCTTTAAAGTTGCCACTACTACGATAAGCGATGACCCCAGATGACTCCAAGAGAACTGCAGTCGCTGAACCAGATTCCGTTCAACCTTCAATGGCGCCTACTCTACGGGAATCCAAATCCATAGACAACTGTTCTCCCAGTTTGATTGCAAAGCTAGCTTCTGGAATAGTACTCGACATACGAGCAAGGGCTCCTTACTATGTCAGGGACTGGACGGACGCTTGGAATTACCGCGTAGTGCCAGCTACATCACTGATATTCTTCGCAAAGTAAGTCGAGGCGCCCTTATTTGCATTATGTCAATCCTAATGAGTCTTACATAGTGTGCTTCCAGGCATAGCATTCTCCTTAGACTTGATCGAGACGACTGAGCAATATGGTGTTGCAGAAGTGCTTTTGTCCTCGTTCATGGCTGCATTCGTATTCTCAGTCTTTGGTGCTCAGCCGCTCACAATTGCGGGCGTCACAGGTCAGCATCTTGTGCTTCAAATCTTGCAATATTATAATCTCGAAGTAAAAAGGACCTATCACGGTATTCAATAAAACGATCTTTCGAATCACTCAAAGCCAACCAGATGCCCCGAACTACCTTCAATTTGTCGGATGGGTCTACCTTTGGGCTGCGATCATTCACTGGGTCACGGCTATCCTGAACTGTGCGTACTCTTGTCATGGTTCTAAGTATTGACAAAAAAACTGATGAAATTTCACTTAAAGGGTGCAACTTCCTTAAATACGTGACACTGTTCTCCTGTGATACGTTCGGCTTCTATGTATCTTGGGTTTATCTTCAATACGGAGTCCAAGTCGTGACCCGACAGCTTGATTCTTCATCATTGCCCGGCGCCCTAGTTTCAATCATTCTCGCTATCTTGATGCTTGCACTATCCTTCCTATTCCAAAGTATTTCGCAGAAGAAGCTGTTCCATCGGCATGTCCGCAGATTTCTAGCCGATTATGGAATGCCCATCTCCCTCATTGCCACTTCAGGAATGGCTTACTGGGGGAGATTCGATGCGACCAACCCAGAAACTCTTCCAATCAGTGGCGCTTTTCAACCCGCAAATGGCAGAGCATGGCTTGTGCCCTTCTGGCAATTAGAAGGAAAATGGGTAGGGATTGCCTTGCCATTTGGCATCATACTCTGGATCCTCTTCTTCTTTGATCACAATGTCTCCGTACGTTGCTCTACGTTGTCTAGGATCTATGCAGATTACCAACTTATGTTCTCAGTCATTAATGGCCCAAGGATCTGAGTTTCCTCTACGAAAACCACCGGGGTTCCATTACGATTTCTTTCTCCTTGGTATCACCACCCTCATTGCAGGTTTACTCGGGATACCTGCACCCAATGGGCTTATCCCACAAGCTCCTATACATACCACGTCACTCCTAGTAATGGGTCGAGTGTCGAAGAAGGACGAGGAGGAGATTCAGAGCTCGGGCTCGGACGAAAATATACTGGGCAATATCCCAGAGTATCGCGAGCAACCCATAGCTGTCGTTGAACAACGCGTGTCAAACCTTGCGCAAGGTTCTTTGTGTTTAGTGCTGCTATCTGGGCCCTTCCTTCACGTTTTAAATCTTATACCTCGAGGTATCAAAGTTCATGAATCTCATCTGTCTGCTTTCTGACGCATGAGTTAGGTGTTCTCGCCGGGTTATTGTAAGTCCGCCCGCATCCCGCGTGATTGTCATTTTATTGAACTCAGGAACAACGTTCCAGTTGGTTTATGGGCGCAGACGCACTTCAAGGAAACGGAATTACGCAAAAAATACTGTATTTCTTCCGCGACAAAAATTTGACTTCTAAAGAAGAGCCCTTGAGGCGAGTTCGCAAGTCCCGCATCATGTTGTTCTTAGCCATCCAGGTAATCGCCTTCGGAGCCACTTTTGCTATTACACAAACCATCGGTGCGCTACTTGTTCCCTTTTTTTGTGGATGGCACCAATATCTTTCTCCCTTTGACATTCCGTCAGCTGCTATTGGATTTCCCATTATCATAATGGGCCTTATTCCTCTCCGGATCTTACTCATTCCCCGTCTTCCCTTCACTACCGATGAGCTCGCAATACTTGATGGACCCACTGCGTCACCTTTCGTGCGTTCTCGTTGTACGCTTGATTCCTTTCCGCTAACAATTTTTTGTGCAGACTATGGAAAGTGTCGGTGGTTCTTTGTAATCGCGAATTTACGAACACAGTCAACTAGCTACCAATGCTGTATCTACATGCTCGAACCCAACTATTATCTTACTTTTGACAGGTTACCTTTTCATGTCAGAAACTTCCGCTTGCTGTATACGCAGTTTATACCAATTTCATGACATTGACAAGATATACCATTACGAGGCTACCGCAGGGGCATTTCGTGAGACTCTTTGCCTTCCTCTACACAAACCTGCCGGTTCGTACCCGGAAATCTATTGCGTTAACGTTCAGAGACGACAGCTGGTCTACAGGAGAGTTATCTACTGACGATCCACATGGCAATGCTGAAAGAGGGAATCTCCTGTCTGATGGAGGTTCCAAAATTCCATAAGAACCGCAGAAGCCTCGTAGGAATTCTTTGCTCGCAACCTTGTTCTCGATCCTACCACGATGAGCAACTCTGACAGTACAGTAATCGGTGTCATCTTTCTCATCCGTCACGGCGATCGCCAAGGTGGGTAGTCCACTCTTTCCTCGTGGGTGTAAGGTTCATCTATGCCATCTTACTGCTAGGTTTCTATCAGAACCCGACGAACTACAATCCTGCGAACACCGTCATTACTCCCCTCGGACTTGTGCGTTCGTTCGTATGCACAGATACGACAGGACGGCTGACTGTTCGGATAGAGAGAGGAATTTATTACCGGCGAATATCTTCGCAACGTTTATCTGAATGCATCCTCTCCATCCTTCATCCAGGGCATCAACAGCACCATTGCGGACCCTAATCAGATCACAGGTGTGTTATTCGGTCTTCATGTGATCTCTAGTGTAGGATTAAAGATCATTATAGTTGTCGCCGATGCTGCAGGAGAGGGAGGTGTGATCATGGTGAGTTTTTTTCTGAAGGCAAAAGGCCCTCACAACAACACATTCATTTATAGAACTCCGCCGAGGCTCTTCTTCAAGGGTTTTTCCCTCCTAATGCAAATTATTCTACTACGTTGGCCAACGGGACGATCGTCGAAGCTCCTTTGGGTGGATACCAAGTAAGCTGTCGATGCATGTACATTTCGTCCCTTTGTTTAATTAAGCATACTACGTTCAACAGTATGTCGAAAGTGTGTTTTAGAATTTGCCTTAGTGATCCTTTTTAATCCTTGGTAATCCTTGGACCCATACTTTCGCAGTCGAATCGGCCTTGGCAGAAAATGATGTTTCGCTGGAGGGATGGACCTCGTGTGCTGTGAGTTCCCAGTCTTATCCGCTTACTTGTTGTATTATTCTGATCGGATCGTGATAGCCCTTCGACAAGGCTACCTCGGAGTTCTACCAATCTGCTGAATTCAACCAAACTGCACAAGATAATGCGGATTTTTTCACCAACCTTCCGCAATATTTGGACGGGAGAAGTGATGTTAACCTAGAGAATATGGTGCGTTTACTTTGAGCTCGCAATGCTATAGTTTTGCTCATTCAAAAAAACTCCCCAAAGTGGAACGTAAGTTCGATCACAGCAAAGCCCGATACCAATCCGTCTATGTGACTCCGCAGATTTTTGATTACATGAACGTGAACTACATTCACAACGCTACGTTCCGAAGCAAACTCCCACCAACCCTGCTCCCTCAAGCTCGTAATTTGGCTGCTTTCCATGAATACGGGGTGTTCACTTCGCCCCAGTTGGATGGTATCGGGAATAGTGCGTCGTTAGTCGGAATAACTCCGACTACTGACAATCTGAAATGTCCACAGTTGGTTTCCGTACTATGCTTCCCGGAATTTTTCAAGGCCTGTCAAGTATCACGAACAGCTCGGACCCGCTCAAGATCTACTACAATGCAATCGCATACAAGTCCTTCTTCACTTTGTTCAGAATGACTGGCGCAGTTGATCAGAGCCCACAGCTGACAGGACTTGGTTAGTTCCTTGGCTTTTACGCTTTGAAATGCTCAGCCATATTGATAAATCATCTCAAGTCAATTACGCCGCATCTGTCAGTATTGAAGTCCGACAGCCTTCGTCTGGCGGCGAGCCCGTCTTGCGATTGCAGTTCAAAAACGGGACTGAAGAGGACGCTCAAACAACATTCAACTGGTTCAATACTTCTGGAGATATCCCTGTGTCTACTTTCACAAATTACTTGGCAGTACGTGGTTAATTGCTTTGAGTACATGAAGCTGGAATGTCTAATTGATGTACCATATACAGCCTGTAGCAATAAACTCCACTGCTGACTGGTGTACCGTTTGCTCAAACACCCAAGACCGAGGCTGTGGAGCAATTTCCGCAGCTGCTTCACAGGCAGCGATCGCAGACCAGGTACACCAGCCAATCAGCCCTGTTGGCGCTGGTTTCCTTGGTGCAGGGCTTGCACTGTTTGTGGCTCTGTGCATGCTCGGGACGTTATTCTTCATTGGTGTGCTGAGCCTAGGCCAACGCAAAGGACGAACCCGTCACAACCAACGCAGCAGTACTCAGAGTTCGGATGTGCGTGCATAGCCCATAATATAACTTATCATAACTTATTGGCCATGCAGTCAAACTCGGTCGAGAAGGCTCATGCCTGAAGTTCCTTGGTCCAATGATATGAATACACAATGATACAAGTAATGCTGGGTTTGATGCATGTAAAGTCTGTATATACAGATGCGCAAAATATCGAAATGGGATACTATCGCCATTCATGTTCACTATCACTATCTATGGTATCTTCGTGAAATTCATCTGCATTGAAAACCATGAGCCGATATACATTGTAACAAAAATGAAAGTTGAACGAACCATTATCGTCGTCCTGGGACAAGTCAGATTCTTCTTCCTCAGGATAATCGTTCGTGTACCATTCTTCGGCTACAAAAAGGAGGCGTGGTAAGGTACGGGTAAGGATGAAGCCGGGATTATTTACCGTTTGAATCTTCATCAGCTTCATCCTCTTCCTCCGAATATGAATCCGAGTCAGAATCTCCAGAGCCCAGCGGTGGAAGACCAGACCTGCAGATCGTCAGATACATTGAATTCCGGGATCTATGCGTGTAGGCCTTACACCGTGCCGACCGCTACAGCATCCATCAACGTTTGAGTATAGGTCCTCGGGCGGTGGTAGAAGATGTCCCAAACATAATCTTCATTCTCGGCAGTCGCAGGTATAGAAGCAGAAGGTGTTTGAACTATTAAGCACATGAACCTCTATCGGCAGCTCGTTGTCAAGACACATACGTTTCAAATAATCTTGCAACAAAATCTCCAATGCAGGGTCTATCTGTTCCTGAGCTGGAGGGTTTTCAAGTACCGCGTCATACATCTTAAAGTCTGAATTGGCTCGCTGGGTAGCTAGTTCCTTTGACGATACAATTTGTGGACTATGCATGTTGAGATATGATAGCCACTTCTCAAAAAGAACGGAGGCAGGGCTTACGGGCTAGCGGGCTTCCGAAGTGGTAAATGGGCCGTCGGCAGTGAGCGCTCGACAATAGTATATCGACGATTATCAATTGTTTGATGTGACTTCGATGGAGGTGTTGAAGCTACAGCAGCTTCTGATGGGGGTACAGGAGCTTTTGCTTCTTGCGAAATAGGCTGTTGGGCTAACATGGACAATTGGAGCTACTTGGTATCTGTCAGATAGTTTCGGAGACGGTAACCGATGAACACACCTGGATTGCCTTTTTCTGTTCTTCATCCTCCCAAACACCTTCCTCTATGGTTTTTGCAAACTTGAATACACCACTTCCTCCTTTTGATTTTTTCCTGCGAGCTCCAGATTCCACGACTAATGATAGAATATTAGATACTGTGGCGCTAACAAAATCAGAGGCAGGGTTCACCCAGGGCATCGAGGGGCTCTTCATTTCTTTTACGCTTGATACGAAGAAAGGTATATGGCTGATCAGGAATTTGGTTGTTCATGACGGTACTTAGAAAAGAGAAAGAGCCAAGGCTGACCTAGGCTGACCGACGCGACAAGCTTATTCCACGTGACTTCATTGGCGTCACACGATAATAGTAAATACCGCCTGGACGCTGTACAGTCTTGTACAGTGGATTTGAAGGTATATCAACATCTTCAATTTGCGATCAGCTTTATAGACAACTTCCTGTGTCCCTAGCTTCCTGTAGCAGATGCGAGCGTTCGCCAGTGCATCAGTGAGAATGATAGGATAGGATAGGATAGGATATGAATTATACTGGCGAGGTCCGATTCCCGAACAACCAGTTTACCATGTACTGTACAATATTACATGATGTTGTACAATAATGGAACACACATATCTAATACAGGGGGGCGATTATGATCATCCATGTCCTGGTTATTGAGGGGAAAAGCGGAAAAAAACCCCTCCCATGGTATCATGAATTACACGGTCTTCCCTGCCTCAATATGCATGCAGTGCGTCACTCCAGCCGATATATTTCAACTGCATAGAATACTTCCAACACCTCATGCACATACTTTGCCAGCAACCCCACAACCCTCTTATCTGCCAGTAACTCCCTAAAGAGCTCCCATCCATCCCCATAGTGCCTTGCAAAATGGGGTATCTCCTGTATTACCCTTTGCATAAAGGCTTTCCTCAGCTGTATGACCTTGCAGCTGTTGCTGCATTCAAACAAAACATGTGCCCCATCTTCCACTTTTTCCCCCTATAGTATCCACTTGCACAGTCTTTCCAAAAGGTTTCTGATTTTTTGAGAAGATCCGCCATATCAAGCAAGTTCCCGAAATATTCAAACATCTATAAGTAGTTTCTTAACCTTCCAACGCTATCAACGATCTCCATTTTTCACGAATTGTAAACGACACACCTCTCAGCTTCGATGTGGAATGGCCTGGAATATGCCCTTTTCGTCCTTCTTGTCATGGTTATGATCATTATGAACATCTCAAGGGCCATTCACTGGCATCGTGTAAGCTTGCGTTGCTGAGCTTCGAGTTGGAGAAGTAGTAGGTCTTGCACTCTTTGATATCATTCGAGAACTCAATCCTTCGCTTACAGCGATATCGATCATGACGACTGATGGTGAGATGCTCCTAAGCATGGAACGTGAACCACACAATGTTCAACAATGGTCTATACAGGTGATAACGTTTTTACGCAAAAAACGAACACCTATGTTCTATTTTATGTTGCGATGACATTCATGATAAACGGGTCACTTACTTTTACAATTTCCTAATATAATTACACTTATTACATCGTTTTAATCCGCCTGGATTGCAGTACATTCACTCTTCATCTCCTACCGGCATTGCCTTGCCTGGACTGCCAGCCGTACGCCAAGCAGCCAAAATCAATGACACCACATCGTCGACGCCCTTGCCCTGCTTGACACTGGTGAAAATAGTAGGACCATCGCCTCGCATGAGCTTGGAATCTCTGTCCATAACCTCAAGGGATGCGCCGACGTAAGGAGCAAGATCAGTCTAGAACGATGAATAGGCAGAGTTTTAGTCTTGCATCAAAGCGTGGATGATTCGTGCCCAACAATACCTTGTTGATGACCAGTAGATCAGATTGGGAAATACCAGGTCCACCTTTTCTTGGAATCTTGTCTCCTCCCTTTGTCGATGCTTCGTAAACACAGATATGCCACTGAGAGGTAGAGGAAATCTCACAGAAACATCAATCACATAGATGATATAATCTGCCAACTCCCTCGAATAGTTTGCAGCAAGATTGTCTCCTCCGCTCTCTACTAACAGCAACTGACATTCAAATTTTGCTTGAAGAGTCTCGAGAGCGCCCATATTCGCGCTGATGTCTTCTCGAATAGCAGCATGAGGACATCCTCCTGTTTCAATTGCGAGGATTCTGTTTTCGGGAAGAGCCCGGTTCTTGATTAGGAATTCTTGATCTTCCCGGGTAAAGATGTCGTTCGTGACTGTCGCTAATACAGCCAGAACATTGAATTAGCCTTGGTGAAATGCAAAGACTAAGAAGTAAAACGCACCGATATTATATTCTTTCCTAAGTTTCTGACACAATGCAAGCGTTAAAGCAGTCTTTCCTGATCCAACGGGTCTATTCAACAGTCAAAATCTCGAAGACGAGGATGCTTGGGTAGTATAGATTGCGGCATACCCTCCAATTCCGATTGTGAATCCTCTTTCTTCAAAATCACGTCCAGAATAATCGGGCATATCGCGCTCAGCATATTTACCTGTTCATATATATCAGTATCAATCATGGTATTTTCGGCGAACAAAGGAGAGCTTACCTGCATCGTTGTAATGTTCATGAGTATGTCCATGATCGTCTGATCCGTGCGTATGAGATGCCCCGCCGTTATGTGAATGAGTATGTTCAGGAGCCGAGGATCCCGAAAGATTATTGATGAATGGAACGTTCATGAAGACTGATTTGATATAAGAAAGGAAGTAAGAAAGCAAAATTCACTTCGAAGTCGAAGGCGTGATCAATGTACAAATAACGAGCGCGGGAAGCCTGAATAAGTAGGGCTCGACGGTCGTCTTTAGAAAGATCTATTCCGTATACGTACTATACGATCTACTAATTATTTGAAGAAAGAGCGTATAAATCCATACCCAATGCTGCCCAGATGCTATCGATAAAGTCATGAAGCCTCGAGTATGCGGGCAAAGAACAGCGGTATAGTAAGTAGGGAATTGGGAGATGTGATTGAAGATATAAACCCCGTAGACAGGCAGGGTCCGTTTCCTCTAACTCCAAACATCCAACAAAAGCCTTGAACGTTCCTTGAGCATCTTCACCTCCGCCGCACCCTCCACTTCCGCCGAGCCACCCTTGGCTTCTCCAAGTACTTTAGCTAGCACTTCCTCTACAGCCTTACTCATGTTCTTCGCGTCTCCGCAGATATACACGTATCCCTTGCCGTTCAATATTGAATCAGCAACGCTGTCTCTTTGCTCCCATATCAAGTCCTGCACATAGATCTTGCTTCCGTCAGGTTTATAAGGAGGCTCGCGAGATAATGCAGTGTGCATGACAAATTTGCCTTTGAGTTCAGATATGTATGAAGGCCATTCGTCTTGGTACAGAAAGTCTTCTGTGGATTTGCGGCAACCGTAGAAAAGAGTTATGCGACCCCAATCGGCAAGAGCGTCTGGTCCATTCTTTTCGATAGAGCGGCGGGCAAGGGCAACGCGTTCTTGGACAAAACCTCGAAAGGGGGCGACACCCTGAGAAATGGACATAAGATAATGGGCATGGATCATAAACAGAAACTTACAGTTCCAGGACCAACCATGATTACGGGGCTCTTGGGATTAGTGGGCAAACGGAATGTGGACCGCCTGACATGAATTGGAGCCTTGTAGATGTTTTCTTGCTTATAAGCTCCACGGGGACCTTCAATGGCATAACTAGGCACGACCGCACCAGCCACGCCGGTACTGCCAAGTAGAGGTGCCTCTTCACCATTAGCAGCATACTTGAGGTTAAGCAGGAAGTTTGATCCAACACCGTAAACGGATCTTTCCGGAACGCGTTCGTTGGGAGTTGACTGGTATTTGAGTACAACGCAAGTGACATGAATAGAATTAGGGTGAAGTTTCGGGCTGGATGAAATGGAGTAATAACGAGGTTGCAAGCGAGGAATAGAAGATACAATCATATCAAAAGGAATAGGCCATGCTGTGGTATTCTCGGGCGTAGGTATAGCCTGAATGTCGTTTCCAGCAGCCAACTGGAGAACCTCTCCAGCTTTTAAACAGCCATTGGCGACGATTTCGTGGTAGACTTCCTTGTTGGTGTTCAATTCCTTGATAGCGGCCTCAGCTTCGGGATTTGGGGCAAATTTGGCGAACGTCCCAAGCATTTGACGACCAGCGAGAGCGCTGATATCGATGTAGTGGCGAAGGACTGTGGCGTAGGTAGTGGGGACTGGGAAAGGAACTTTCGCGAGAGCAGGGTCCAAAGAGTCAATGTTGATGACCTTGTCCTTTTTATCGTAGAGGCCGAGAGCGAGGAGAAGACGATCAACCTCGAGTTCAGAATTGGATGGCCAGACACCGACGTGGTCTCCATGCTGGTAGGTGATTCCAGAACCCTCGATATTGAGTTCGACGTGAACACAGTTTCGGTCTTTGGTATCTTGGAAAAGTTCGCGGGCGACGGTCAGAGGAGCCGGATAAGGATTTTTAGCGTCATGGATTCCCTTGGTCTTCGTAAGTGCACGGGCAGAAAGTTCACCTGAAGAATAGATTAGCATCGGATCGAACACCGAAGTTAAGCTTTCACATACCAAGATAAACCTTTTCTTCTGGGTGGGACTCAAGTTCACGAACAGCGAAGTCGGCGGTATCACCACCCTGGCCCTCTTCAACACCCATGGCGGTAGCGAAAGCCTCCCACATTCCGTCCTTCCATTCCAAGTAGTCTTCTTCCATACTCTTATCGTCGTCACCCTCGCCACGAATACCCATTCGAATAGCCCCCATCTTTTCGAGCGCAGTGTCCACGTATTGTGAGATAACGTTGTAGTGCTCGTAGGTCTTGTTCCCGAGTCCGAAGACGACATATTTAAGACCGGAAAGATCGTGAGCGCCTTTACTGAACTCGAAGGACTCGTCTTGGAGGTTCTGCATGAGCTGGACAGCGTTGTCGGTTGGTTCACCTTCCCCGTAGGTGGCCATGACAAAGAAAACGGCGCAGTCCTCCGGAACAGTATCTAGTGTTTCGAAGTCGTATTCTTCAGGATCGCACACAAGCGAAGTGAGGCCAAATTTTGCCTTGGCTTCCTTAGCCAGACGAATGGCGTATTCCTCTGCTGTACCTGTTTGTGAGCCATAGAAAATGGCTAGCCTTTTGTTCTGTTAAGGTGAAGAGGTGTGTAAGTGTAGATGGTGGACGAACTTGACGACTTACGCCGGCCTTCATCTTTGCTACGAAATCCCGAGGGTTACCATCTGTATCATCAAGAGACCTGGTAGTTGAAGGTGCTACTTTGGGTTTGGAAGCGGCGAATAGTGAATCTCTGAAGAGGTATAAGGCAGCGAGGGCAACACCGAGGGCAAGAATGAGAACATCTGAGGAAGACGTGGACGCCATGGTCGAAGCAGACAAGGCGAAAGGGAGCACTGGTGAGGAAGTATTAGGATTGGCGTCAGCCATGGAAAATATAACGGAGAGAAATGGAAACGGACCAGGGCTTTAAACAACTTCTACGTATATAAGAAAAAAAGAGTAAAGAGATGAAGTCGCGAAAGCCGAGACCCGAGCAGTTAAATTCTAATTTTCTCACACCTACTACGCGTGTCACTTTGAGAATGGCTCCCGTTTCAAACGGAGGTGTACTTCAAATATTGATTTCTTCCCGACATAGATAAGCTCCCCCTTGTACTGGCCTTGCTCTGTTCCATCTCGCCCATTTTTCTTGGTAGTCCCACAGTCCTCAAGACGTAGTGGTTTCCCTAATATTACCCATCTTTCTCGAAGCTCACGGTGCTCACATCCGCTGACCAGTCAGTTCTCGCGTAAGTAAACGAATTGCTATTTAGTACCCCGTTCCGAAACGGGCGTTTTCAGTCCCGAGAACTCAAGGTGAATGGACAGCATGGGAGGATTTGAAAATATTTGCACGTCTTAGGCAGTGTACTTACAGAGCTCAAAGCGATCCGCACAACCCACGATGAGCATGGCAGGAATTGCTATCACGATCTCCTCTTCTCTCCACGGGAGTTTAATGCACATTGAACAAGACCAAGCGTCGAACATAGTTAAAGACGCGGAACGGGTATCCGCATCGCCTGTCGACTTGCTCAAGCTAAACGTCCTCCAGACTGTTCATTTCCAGCACCTGCTCGGTGTCCACACCTACCTCAGACTTTCCGCCGCTTTTGCCTAATCATTCGTATTTGATAACCAAAATCGACACGCCACGTTCTTGGCCATTCTTCCTCGCTCCCTCAAATCCCCTCTAACTATCTATTTCCCAGATCCAGGCCTGAGTCCCTGCCAAAAAACCATCCAATGAGCACCAAAAGCAACAAATCTGCCCCCAAAATTCCCTGGATTGGATATAATTTCAAAAATCCCTGGATTCAGGAATTTTGCCCTGAATTTGTCCAATTAACAGACATTCCTCTTAATTGGGCGCCCAATTAGCAGACATCCCTCTTAATTGAGTGCCTCAATTAGCAGACAATCCTCTTAATTGGGCGCCCAATTAACAGGCAATCCTCTTAATTGAGTGCTTCAATTAACAGGCAATCCTCTTAATTGAGTGCCTCAATTAACAGGCAATCCTCTTAATTGGGCGCCCAATTAACATACATTACTAACTATCTATTTCCCAGATCCAGGCCTGAGTCCCTGCCAAAAAACCATCCAAGGGGTTATATACAAGTTTCGAAAACGGCGGTAGGGGGTCGACCCCTAACTATCTATTTCCCAGATCCAGGCCTGAGTCCCTGCCAAAAAACCATCCAATGAGCACCAAAAGCAACAAATCTGCCCCCAAAATTCCCTGGATTGGATATAATTTCAAAAATCCCTAACTATATTACACCCGGAAAGGGCATGCCCTTTCCCTTAGCGTTTTGGGCCTTTCATGCCCTTTTTCTCATGGAAAGGCAAACCAGCCGGAAACCCAGTCTTCCTAAATCACTCCAAAACCTCTGTTTATGTCTCGTTTTCACTGGTTTGGTCAATATTGATATCATTTTGAGCTCCCATCCATAGCAAAAACCTCTTTTCACACCTTTGGATCTATGGAAAGGCAGTTCTGGTGGAAAGGCAGGTCATGTTCTAAATTCTCATTTACCTCCCTTTCCGGCTGTATATTGCCTTGAAAGCCCTCATTCTCCATTTTGATATGCATTGTAACTCAATTTCATATCCAATCCTCCTTATTTTGTTAATTTATGTCAATTTTGGCAGGCTTTTGAGGATTTGAACCACAATATCACTGGAAAGGCAGGTCATGTTCAAAATTCCCTTTTACCTCCCTTTCCGGCTGTATCCTCTGTTCTAAATTCTCATTGACCTCCCTTTCCGACTGTATATTGCCTTGAAAGCCCTCATTCTCCATTTTGATATGCATTGTAACTCAATTTCATATCCAATCCTCCTTATTTTGTTAATTCAACTCAATTTTGGCAAGCTTTTGAGGATTTGAACCACAATATCACTGGAAAGGCAGGTCATGTTCAAAATTCCCATTTACCTCCCTTTCCGGTGGTCCAGTCTATTCTAAATTCTCAATGACCTCCCTTTCTGGCTGTGTATTCTCTTTACCCCACTTGTGCTCAATATTGATATGCATTCCCACTCCATTTCATATCCAATCCTTCATATTTTCTTAATTCAGGTCTCTTTTGGAAGGCTTTTGAGATTTTGAACAACAATATCACTGGAAAGGCAGGTCATGTTCAAAATTCCCATTTACCTCCCTTTCCGGTGGTCCAGTCTATTCTAAATTCTCAATGACCTCCCTTTCCGACTGCATGTTGCCTTGAAAGCCCTCATTGTTGATTTTGATATGCATTCTGACTCAACTTCATATCCAATCCAGAACCATTCTCAAGGCCTGTGACATGTTAAACAACTGCTTATTACAAAATCGGAAATTGATGCGAGTGCTTGTACTCTGGTTGATTGTGTTGTACGCATTGGATATATGGCCTACATTGATATGACCCACCTGCACCACTGACTATACATGCACGTGCATTGGATCAATGGCAAAGTCGAAAGCCCCGGAATACGTTTGAGTGCCAATGCACAAGTCGATTGTTGACAATGATGTATTGTATGCCTTGGAGCTATGGCCTCTGTTTCTGTGCACAACCTTTCCATAAAATCAATGCCACTTTATTGGATGTGTTCATATTAGACTATGAAGAATATATTTGCAACTAGTGGGCAACTTCTGTCTCTGTAAACAACCTGTCCGTGACATTCTTGTGGCCTTATCATCTGTGTTCCTCAACAGTTTTTTCATTGGATATACAACTTTTTCAACAAGTACCACTGTTTTTCATTCACTAGGTGTTGCAGTTGCCTGTCCCATTATCTTTAGACGCGCGTATTCCACTCTTGCCTCCGATCCCGCTCACTCACCTTGTCTCACTACTCATATTGGTCTTCATCGAGTCCTCCTCAATGTCTCGAGACCCCACTAAAATGGAGGTGTACTTGAATACACTGCTCAATACCATAGCCAGCTCAATGCTACATCTCGAGTTATCGTTGTGGACTTCACTATATTACACCCAGAAAGGCCATGCCCTTTTCCTCCTCTATCTCTCAGAAACATTCTTTCATGTCTGGTTTTCAGTAGTTTGGCCGATATTGATATTATTCTTAGCTCCAATCCATAGCAAAAACCTCTTTCCACACCTTGGGATCTATGCAAAGGCAGTCCTGGCTGGAAGGCATGACCTCTTTAAAATGCCCATTGACCTCCCTTTCTGGTGGTACAGTCTATTCTAAATTCTCTTGATAGCACTCATGCTCAATATTGATATGCATTTTGACTTGTTTTCATATCCAATCCAGAACATTTCTCAAGGCCTGTGACATGTTGAATAACAATCCTGGTAGAAGTATGAGCAGCCATTTGCCTGTTAAAAACTTGGAAATCAATCCAAGTGCTTGTACCCTGGTTGAATATTGCTCTGTTTCAGTGCACAGCAGATTATGATGAATATAATTACAAATAGTTTGTACCTTCTGTTTCTGTGCACAACTTTTTCATGAAATCTTTGCAACTTTGTCACATGTGCATCAACAGTTTTATCATTTGATCTACAACTTTTTTCAACAAGTACCACTGTTTTTCATTCACTAGGTGTTGCACTTGCCTGTCCCATTATCTTTAGACGCGCGTATTCCACTCTTGCCTCCGATCCAGCTCACTCACCTTGTCTCACTAGTCCTCCTCAATGTCTCGAGACCCCACTAAAATGGAGGTGTACTTGAATACACTGCTCAATACCATAGCCAGCTCAATGCTACATCTCGAGTTATTGTTGTGGACTCCACTATATTACACCCAGAAAGGCCATGCCCTTTTCCTCCTCTATCTCTCAGAAACATTCTTTCATGTCTGGTTTTCAGTAGTTTGGCCGATATTGATATTATTCTTAGCTCCAATCCATAGCAAAAACCTCTTTCCACACCTTGGGATCTATGCAAAGGCAGTCCTGGTGGGAAGGCAAGTCCTATTCCAAAATCCCAAATACCTCCCTTTCTGGCTGTGTATTGCATTTAGAGCACTCATTGTCAATATTGATATGCATTCTGACTTGATTTCATATCCAATCTACACTATTTACCACATTTCTGAAGGCCTTTGACATTACTCCAATATAATTATCATTTGTACCCTCTAGAGGTGAATTGTTACCAGCACGAGTGGGCATCTAATTAATTCCCACACTTTCACCTTTTTCAGTAACATCTACAATTTTTGGATTTCAACATGCATAGCCTCAATAGCTCAGAGGTAGAGCGTTTAGTGAAAATCGGTATCACTCAAAGGCTAGGGTTCGAATCCCTATTGAGACTTTCGTTCAGCTTGTTGTCAAATATTTTTTGACACTAAAACTAGTCAAATATGTTCACTATTATGCCTCAATAACTCAGTGGTAGAGTGTTTGATAAATTTGTATGGCCACGAGTAACCTGATATATATTATCAAAATGCCAGGGTTCAAATCCCTGTTGAGGCTCTATGTCAGTTTCTTGTTGGTGAAATATTTTTTTGCACTCTGACACTCCATGTAGTCAAGTACATTCACAAATATTGCCTCAATAGCTTAGTGGTAGAGCATTTGATAGATATTTGTTTGTTTGAAGTTGTCATATTTCTTATGAAAAGGCCAGGGTTCGAATCCCTGTTGAGGCTCTCTGCTTTTCTAATTACTCTTTTTATTTTTTTCTATCAATGGGACTATGTCTCAGTCTTCCTGTATATATCCAGGTAGTCCAACCATTGAGCTACAGCAGCAGGTTCCTTCAACCTTGACTTTGACTTTGCGCCCTATCTACACTTGTTTCGGGCCCTTCCTGCCCTCTTTTGTCTGGAAAGACATATCTTTTCAAATATGTCCTTTTCTGTCTGTTTTGCAGTAGTTTAGTCACTCAGTGGACCCTTTGCTAGCCTCTCTGTATGCCTTGCCATATTCAATCTATGGCAAGGCACTCCTGGTTTGAACAGAAGCTTCTTTCTAAATTCTCAAAATCCTTCCTTTCCAACCCTATATTGCACTTACAGCCCCCTCATTCTCAATCTTGATATGCATTCTGACCTGATTTCATATCCAATGCTCCATATTTTACTGATTCAACACTACTTTTGAATGCTCCGGAATGCATGCCCTTCCACATCTCTGCATATTGATATCATTTCTGATTTACTTTTATAGCAAAATCCCTCTTGTGCACCTTTTTGCCCTTTGTCCAAACAATTGCCCCTACCAAATTTACTTTCTGAGCTTGACCTACTCTCACTGCTATGTGCACCTTCAAAGCCTACGAGTGTACATTCTACCACACACATTGTCGATTTTGAGATGCTCAAATCTCTCTGTAATCATATCCTCACCACTTATTGTCAGTTATCCTATCTAATCTGCACATCCATTTATTTGACTTTTATCATACATGATATGTATAAGAGCATTGGGAGTATCAGCTTGGAAATCAACTCCAGCTCTTCCCAGTAAGACTTCTTGAACCACCAGTATCTATTCATTTCAGTATTGATATATACTTTCCTTTGTTCCCATTGCAAATCCTCAACCCATGTATATTTAATCCAATTCAATTTTTATTGAATTAGACCTGTACTATGAATACATGAAACTGAACATGGTGAGAATAATCTAGACTTTGCCATTCTTTCATTCTATTTTTAGAACTCAATTATATCCCAGGTCTATATAAGTGACACCTGTCAAAGGTTTTTTTTTCCCCCCACCTCCCCATAATCATGGCCACTGCTTTTTACACTGTTGAATGGATTGCTCCTATGGAACCCAAGTCAGTTGTTTCTTTTGCTTTTGTTTTGATGAAACTCAACTTTGGTTTCTTTCCACAGCCCTAGGACATCTCCCTTTGATCCTGATCTATTGAAACTATTATATGCTTATTCTCCTCCTGCTGTCCGATACTTCCACGTGCCCACCATGGGTGGTATCAGATTGAGTTGGAAAGCAAAGGAAGATGAGCATGATGCTGAACAAGTCACCCTCCGTCTTGAACAATATTCCTCTGCTGCCTTGTGAGTCTTTCTCTTTTGTTTGTGTGTTTTTTTTTTTTTTTTTTGATTAACTTTGTTGTTCTTATTTAGCCAAGCTGCTGGATTTGATTTAACTGCCAGGAATTTGCTTTTCCTTAAAAACCAGAACATACGGAACTATATCATTAGTCTGCTTCAAGTTGCTCATAATGAAGGGGTTGAAGAAGATGTTGACAGTGATACAGGCACTGAAAATAGTCCTATTATAATTTCTTCTGATTCAGAGTATGAAGACTCTTGACCATATATTATCTTCACTTTGATATTGATATACATTCCTACCAATTGCTGTATCCAAATCTCCTTCTTTCTTGTTGACACTCTCAGTTCTATCTTTGGTTATAGTTCTATTTTTGAAATCAATTCATATCCTTTTTATATATAAAGAGACCTAATGTCAAGTGCTCTTTACTTTCCTCCCCCCATCATGTCAACTGTTTGTTACACTAGACAATGGATTGCTCCTTTGGATGTTCAGTGTGTTTTTTTTTTTTCTTGCCCTTGCATTGCTTTTTTAGCTGTTCTAATCAACTTTTTTTTTTTAGACAACCCAAACCTCCTTATAATCCTCAGATTTTAGCTTTACTTTATGCTTTTCCACCCCCTACTGTCGAACTGTTACTGCTTTGTCCCAAAGGTGGAATCAGATTGAGATGGGTCAAGGCCCACAAGAATAACCAAGACCAAGTTATCCTTTATCATGAATATTTCATCAATCATGACTTGTAAGTTTCTTTTTTTTCCACTCCCTTTCTGTGTTTTACCTCAACCCTACACTTATATTGACTCTCTCTCTGCAGCCTCTTGGTTGGCTTTGAGGAATATCTCCAAGATATTTTTTCTGTTCAACTTTTCAACTTCCCTTTATGGTTCCTTGAACTTTTTCAACAATTGGATGATGAAGAAAACCAGGTTGATGTTCTTCCATTCCCCAGGGTTATATACAAGTTTCGAAAACGGCGGTAGGGGGTCGACCCCTGGTGGCTGTGATTACCATATAAGGCAACTCCATCCAAGTCACTGCTTATTGCAACAACACAAGAATGACAGATATTGACGGTCCCCCGTGGGGGGGGGTGGAGGGGGAACGTCAATATCTGTCATTCTTGTGTTGTTGCAATAAGCGTAAAGAATACCCTGAAGGCAACAATGCGTGGCGGTAAATTCTCGCTGGGACTAACCATGTATTCTTTCAACAGTATTTAAAAATATTGTTTCAGTGACCATGAAGTACACAAGATTTAGGGGTGATCAATTGTCGCCGGATTGTTAAGTGGAACAACCGCAAACAGATCTTCGCGGGATGAAGACAGGAAAAAGGGCAGGTGAAGTTGGGGAAGCGCGCGGCAGTAAATTCTCGCCGGAGGGCTTTACATAGAGGTTAGTGAAACCGAAATACTAGTTTGCGAGCCCGAACAGGAGAAAATTCTGTGTTGATTCTGCTCACGAGAGCGAGATGTGAATGGTCCGCAGACAGGGTGACGTAAGAGAGGCGAGAAATTCTCGCCACTTCTGGAAACGAGATCAAGAAAATTGAGAGAGGAAGTATCTTTGGAATGTTTCAATTTTGAAATGCAAGTTTTGGTAGAGGGTAGAGGAGGCGAGAAATTATCGCCAGTTGCTTAGGTGTGTTCTTAAAGAAACTTAGGACATGACATAACTTAGCAAGGTGTTCAATTGCATGAGAGTGAGGTAAGAACTGAGTGGACAGAGCTGGTCAGTGCGCGGCGAGAAAACATCGCCAGATTGTGTGTGAGATGCGCATAAAATTTTGAGGTAATACTCTCTTGCCTGGAGGGTTATGAAGTAGCGACGTTGAATTCTTACCGAGGAAAACACACGAATATTATAAGGTAGTACAGAAGTTTCGATAGCCGTGGTCGAAACTTCTGGAGTCGGTCAGTGCAGGACGGCTGGGTGAAGATGTTTTGGGGGTTGCAGTGAGCGGCGGGAAAATATCGCCACCATTTTGAGAAAAACGATGGGATCGAGAATTGGTAATACAGGGTGCACGAGGAACTGACGTGACCGTGTGAAACTACCGTGGGAACCAACTGTACAGTAGGTAAACAACAGTAATTACAGGTCAATTCGGCTAAACCACTCTTGAACTCGAACTTCTACCATCTCTTATAGTGCGAAATTTAGCTTGTCCTTAAGACTTGAGCGTAGTCGTAACCATAACCGTGAACATCGCCGAAAAATTAAATTTTAGCTGGTACGTATGTCCCCTGTCACGGGGCGTAAGCAAAGAAGAGGTACTCAGTGAGCGGCGATATTTTCTAGCCAGAATCGTAAAATGTCGCAAAATACGGGAAACAAGGGTTCGAAGGAGTCGAAAGTTAGAAGTTCAGACACGAACCGCAAATATGCGTTGTTAATGCACTTCGTACTCGACACGCCCTCTCTCTTGGAACCCGAGGAACTCTGCGATCCCGAGGGCAACATCCTCTACAACGACTCACCCGCGATGCACTATCTCAAGCTGTCGAAAGTGGTGCCGTTTTGGGAAGAGGAATGTCCTAAGGAACACCGAACAAAATGGGGAGCCCGCTGGGCTGCTATAAAAAAGGGTTTAGGAGAACTCGCATTTGCGAACCGGACGACCTGTGAACGCTTCAATTTTAGAGAGAACAAGTTGTTGGATGTGCTTGACGCAGCGAGGGAAGGTCATTGGGGAGCTTGTTTCGACGTACCAGTAAGTTTCGTTGTTTCTATTAGTGCTAAACTAATGAAATCAGTTGAAAGCGTCACTTGCGAGAAAAGAAATGTCTATTCAGAGTCGTTATCACCGTTGGGTTATTAATCAAACGAAAAAAGCAGGCGGGGAACCCTTGAGAGGTTTTGTCTCTCTGAATGACTGGAGTACGATGGCGGACGATATTCTTCAAGACATTTTTGGGGATGGTGTGAGAGGGGGGGATGTGACTTGTACTGAGGGGGCGAAGACGTGGTTCACAGGGAACATACAAACTCTCCTGGATGCTGCTTCAAAGGAGGTGATTCGCGCGGAGAAATCGATTGTCCGGTGTCAGCGTGATCTAGAAAACGTTCTTGGCGAGGATTTTTGGGAGAAGATGGAGATTCCTCAAGGTTTTGATCTCCGTAAAGCGCGGTCTGTGTTCAAGAAGCTGCGTAACTGGAAAGGCCTTCTCTCTTGGCAGGTTCCGAGTCCGAACGATGAAAAGCGGAGGGCGGAAGACATCGATATCGAGGATCCAGATGCAGCGGCGAAAATCCAAGCGCGGTGGACGGATCTTAGTGACACCGCCAAAAAATTGGACTACTGTCAGCTTGTCATCGGCTGGCTTATAGGTCTTATTGAGGCGAAGACGTCGAAAACTTTGGAGCTCGGATTTGAACCCGGGAGTTACGACGAAAAAATAGGTGTGGAATATCTTCTGAGTTTGACATTTTCTAATCAATTCTTAGTGTCATACGGGAAAGTGCTTGCCCGAAAGATTCCGCGGAAGCATATTGATAACATGCCGGCACCGAGTGCCTCTGAGTTTCGTGCGTTTGCCGCTGAGCTCTCTGACTTCGCGGACGCCTGGGTGGGAAGAGACGACACTCAGTTAAGTACGGCGATCTCGATGTGGGAAAATCCGGAGTTCGACAGCGCGTTGAGGATGTAGGGGTTAGGGGTGGGTGGTCGAAACGTCGAGCGAGCGAAGCGAGCGTTGACGTTGAAGACTGACGTAAGAGGCTCTGGTGCTGTAAGATGGTAAAGGAGGCGAGACAAGCCAACGGGTACCGATAACTTATCAGTACCAACCCGTTTCGCCTTTTATATGGCTCATCAGGGCTTGTTCACATGGTCACGATAGATACAGACGATGGTCCACAGCATTGGTGTGGGATCGTAGTGCCTTATCTTGTGATTATACGTTAGTAAACAGAATATTCCGATTTGCTGTTACCTGACAGCATGGGAAGTATTTGTTACCTGGGTCCTCGGGCATCAGTCAGCGGCAAGCCCGAGAACCGATCGCATCGGTTTATGTCATTGCTAATTAGTCACCGGACCGAAGGCGAACCGCACAGCGGTCCGGTGATGAACTGTACAGCACTTCCTTGGAGTGCCCAGGGTCACGTGAGACGCGGCCCGTCGGTACCGACCGAGCGCCTATATTAATAGGGGCAAGGTTTACAGTTCGTTAGGGGTTAGGTTAGGTTAGCGGGTTAGGCTACGATGTGATATATTAGCGTATAAACTGGTTTATTAGACCAAGTACTTACGGTTAGAGTTAGCGGTTAGGGGTTGGGTGTCCTGAAACTCTCGGTTAATACCGTCTGTCGTGTGAACAGTATACCAAAGTACCTACAAGATATGTATCATAGAGTTTAACGTCATGAACTTGTATGGGGTGTATGCATAGACTGGAGAGTGCCTGTCGAGAAACGCGAAACGTAACTCCATGAGTACTTCACCTCAATCCAGAAGGCCCCGAAGTCCCATCGGTTCAAAGAACACTCAAAACGGGAGACGGAGCCCTCCAGGAGAGGCGATTTCGTCACGTAGCAAGGATCGAGCGTCCCTGCAGGTCTTATGACTCCATAGCATGGCCATAATGGATGTATTCTAAATCGCCTGGCACGGGTCGATCTCCTTTAGTCTGAATATCTTCCATCTCGACATCGTCGAGGTAATTATCAGAGGGGATTCCCTGGGCGATGTTAGTAGCAGTGTCTACATCCATGCGCTGAAATACTTCTTTTTTCCAAAGATTTGCAAGATCGAAAAGGTTTCGTGTACGCTTTCGCGACACTAGCCATCGAGCATCCGCAAGACCGGTAAGGCGAATATCGGGAACGGTTACCGGAGCCGTCAAGACACCTGCCGGAGCGCCCGAGTCGATAACCGACCGGAGCGATCCAACTGTATCTTTGAGGCTATCCTCACCGAACCGATATTTCGGATATTTGGAGCTATAATCTCCTTTTTCAGCGTGTATCAGCCACTCCTTCCAGTAGCGAGTAATTCGTTTGCCAAGTTCTGACGCAGAGAAGTAATCCCATGCAGAATTGAATGTGGACTTAAGGACAAGAACGTCTTCAGTCGCGCTGAGACCGTCGTGTTGGTTATTAAGGGACAGTCTATTATCCCAACGTTCTTTTTTGTTATTATTAAGCCAGTGATAAACTGCTTTTGACGGGTAGCCTCGTTTAACATAAAGGGAAGCTAGATCCTTTATGGCAACCAAGTAGTGTGACTGGGTACTACTTAACGTGGCTAACCGGGACATTTCGCCGATGAAAGATCCTCGTTTAACGTCGAGGGGGTGGTGAGATATCCAGGGAATACGTTCCTGATGGGACATAGCTTTCCGAAATGGCATATGTTGGAGGTCACCTTTTTCGTCTAAGTAAAGGGTCATATCCAAGAAATGCTGAAAGTGTTCGCTAACGTTCCATTCAATAGTGCAGCCATCGAAGTTGATATTGTTTTCGCATAATGCTAGAGCTTCATCTGCTGAGTGAGCATAAACTAGCGCTAGACAATCATCGATGTAACGACCGTAGAAACCAAATTCGGGTCGCTTCCATATTTGTTTACGAGACTCGAACCAGAACCCAAACAAGTTAGCCAAGTCTGGAGAACAGGCTACGCCCATGGCGAGTCCACGTTTCTGTTTAAAGTATATGAAATCTTTGATAGTACTATCAAAGAACTGCGTGACGAGATCCGAACAACCATACATCATGGCTCGTTCTAGAAGCAGTACCTTATGCTTCCATTCGTCCGATATAGGCACTCCTAAATCATCTACTTCGATGTGATAAAATTCGCAAAATAATTCATCAACAACATCAAAACATCGTTGCAATGGGATGTTAGGATAAAATGCCACGACGTCTCCGGTTACTATGAACAAACGTCGTCTGGGATCTCGTTTAAATTTGCTAAGCTTGATCGCCAAGTCTTTGGATCCATGAATAATGGATGGCGCAGCCTCTATAAGGGGCTTAAGCTTTTTGCTAACGTACTTAGCTGCCGGGTTCTGTATCGCACTATGACAAGGAATAATAGGTCTGCCTTTTACCGGTTCTTTATGTATCTTAGGGATACAGTAAAAGGTAGGTATATGGTGCGACCCGGAGGGAGAAGTTACTTTGTGTCGGAAAAACCGCTTTAACTGCTTCTCGAGGGCCGGTTCAGCTTCATCGACGAGCGTGCATAATAGCTCCATCTGAGTACATTGTTTATCCAAGATTCGCTTACATTCGGCGGGCGTGAGACGCTCGTAATCCGAAGGATTATTTAGTAATGCAAGTGATTTTTCTTCAATCCAGGTGCGCTGAGACACCGCGATGCCTAAGTTCTTATCGGTATTAGTAACAACGTAATCGTTGTCGATAAGATACTGTCGAATACGTTTGGGATCGGGAGCCAGCGACTTAAAGGCACTCCCTTCCTGGTCTTTCGGCATGAGGGCCATCATTTTAGTGATGTAAACCTGGCCGATATTGAGACCGTATTCGATATATTGCGGTAATTGAGGTACCTTGCTAGTTCTCTCACGTGGTACTTCATAATCTGGATCGTAATTGTCGGCGTCTTGGCGCCCATCCTTAAACGTAAAGAATATACGCCACTTAATGCGATATTCAAAATCTTTCCAGGCTTCAATAAGAAGCCGCGAATTGCGGGGAGAGTGGAACATGTAATTTTGTCCTACGCTAAGGTCCTATCTATATTACACCTCTATTACCGGTCTAGTTCCTTTGCACCTATACTGGCCTACGTAGTGAGTAGAACACTCTACACAGTGAGGACTAACAGATACTCTACACAGTGAGTAGAATACTCTACACAGTGAGCAGAACACTCTACAGAGTGAGTAGAATACTCTACACAGTGAGCTCACCACCACTGTTGCCCACAGTGACCTCCACACTGTGCTCAATGCTGCTGCTCATTGCCATACACAGTGAGCTCAACACTGTATACAGTGTCCTCAATGTTGTCTCAGACAGTGACCTTAATGCTGTCCACAACAAGCTCTATGCTGTCCTACACAGTGAGCTCAGCACTGTATACAATGAGCTGGTCATTGTCTTGGACAGTGAGCTAGTCATTGTCCTCCACAGTGAGCTCAACACTGTATGCAATGAGCTGGTCATCATCTCCCACAGTGAACTCAACATTGTCAGACACAGTGAGCTTGTTGTTGCTGTTGTAGACAGTGAGCTCGATGTTGTCATAGACAGTGAGTTTGTTGTCATCGTTGTAGACAGTGAGCTCGACGTTGTCAGACACAGTGAGCTTGTCATCGCTGTTGTAGACAGTGAGCTCGACGTCATCATAGACAGTGAGCTCATTGTCATCATTGTAAACAGTGAGCTCGATATTGTCATAGACAGTGAGCTTGTTGTCATCGTCGTAGACTGTGAGCTCAACGTTGTCAGACACAGTGAGCTTGTCATCGCTGTTGTAGACAGTGAGCTCGACGTCGTCATAGACAGTGAGCTTGTCATTGCTGTTGTACACAGTGAGCTTGACGTCGTCGTAGACAGTGAGCTCATTGTCATCGTCATAGACAGTGAGCTCATTGTCATCGTCATAGACAGTGAGCTCATCGTCATCATCATAGACAGTGAGCTCGACATCGTCATAGACAGTGAGCTCGTCGTCATCGTCGTAGACAGTGAGCTCGACGTCGTCATAGACAGTGAGCTTGTCATTGCTGTTGTACACAGTGAGCTTGACGTCGTCATAGACAGTGAGCTTGACGTCGTCATAGACAGTGAGCTCGTCGTCATCGTCGTAGACAGTGAGCTCGACGTCGTCATAGACAGTGAGCTCAATACTGTCCACTGTCAGCCCAGATGTCCATTTTACGTATAGAATTGAAAGTGATTCTATACGTAAACGTCTCTGAGATTTTACGTACAGAATTTTGAAAATTCCATACGTAAAATTTTTGGCTTGTTCGATTCTTGACCAAGTTTTTCCCACGGGGGTCCAAAAAAGCGCACTTTTATAGCCTTCTGACATAGCTTTGCACATCAACTCAAGTGCTCAGCACTGTACACAGGGAGCTCAACACTGTATACAGATAGCTGAACACTGTACACAGGGAGCTCAACACGCTGCTCTACACAGTGGGCCATGGAAAGCTCCTTTCCCATTGCTGTGCTATACATCACTGTGTATAGCAAGCTCAACACTATGTACATTGAGAGACATCTTTACATTAGTGGAGAATATACTCCGATTCTGGTCACGCACTTGTCACCATTAGACTCGCAGTACAAAAAAACCTAGGGTCACCCACCAGTATCATTGAAATTGGAGCACTGGTTGACCCGCAAGTTGCAATACTAGTTTGTTACTTGTTGTTTTGTTTTGTTTATAGCACCGTGAGGATTCCGCCGCATAAGGTCGCAGTTACATCATCAGACTCGCCTCTCTCCGCTCTTCATTTTCAATTTTTCAAGTTTTCCATGTAGCGTGGGAACTAATTTCCGTATTCTTTCCCCCCTCCGAGATTTCCTCAGAGGCGCTTTTTTTGCCTGCTTTTTATTTCCTCTTTGAGTAACTCCTGCGCTTTTCTACCATACTTGGCAATTCCTGCTGGCAGAGTTTTCTACCATACTGGGCAATTCTGTCTTGTACTGCCTATAGAGGGCGCAGTTTTTCACCTTTTAAGGAAATTCTTGAAGATTTATAATGCTGAGACCCGCCTCTTCATTTTCATTTTTTTCTTCATTGGAGTGTAGCGTGGGAACCTGGCACAGCCACATCGCGCCAAAGCCAAAACTCGGACTGCAGACTTGATCAAGCAGTGCATTCAGCAGTGTACTTTTCCCAGTCCTCATTGCTGTCACTTTTGATCAAGCAGTGCATTCAGCAGTGTACTTTTCCCAGTCCTCATTGCTATCACCTCTGATCAAGCAGTGCATTCAGCAGTGTACTTTTCCCAGTCCTCATTGCTATCACTTGATATGATGATGAAACATTGATGGAATGTATTTTCTCACCCCTGTCAGACTATAAAAGCAAATACGTATCAACTTGTGCTTCTCTTTCCACTACCACTACCTTCCTATTCAAGTAACTAGCTGCTTAGGTAAGCAACACATGCTCTTTTTACGTATAGAATCTCTGTTCATTCTGTACGTAGAATGTCTCGCTCCATGCAATCCGATGTTGCCTTTATCAAAGTCAAGTACCTCAATGGTCGCAAGACAATTCATCGCAACGCTGATGGTGCTTTCGAGTGTTTGTGTGATGCAAAGCCCAATGGTCACATTTATAGACTTTCCAAGTCTCTTCTTGAACACGCCAAAACAGTCAATGCCACAGACATTGATGCAGTGGCTCCAGCAGTCAACAATGTCTTGTCAATGCAAGTAAACACAGGTATGTCATCTCTGATATTTTACGTACAGAATTGGTGGTGATTCCGTACGTAAAAATTCTGCTGTAGCCAATAATTTGTATTCTGTCAATGCCAAGGACTTTACATCGTTCGGAGAGAGTGAAGACCAGGTTTGGACAAGGGAAATGGTAGAAGAGCTTATCAGTCAACCCATCCAGTATGGTGACCAGGTATATCTGTTTTGCAGTCATTCATTCGATTAATCAAACATGGTCTCAGATCCAATCAAACCCGTACATGGACAACTTTGGTCTAGTTTACCATACAGTTCTTCAGGGGGTCTTGTGTACCCATCACCACATTCTTCTCAAGTCTTCCTATATCCATCGCCACATCCAGGATGAGCATGCTCGCATGCAATACTCACCTACAGAGGCAAAAAAAGTCATTCAAAACCAGTGGCATGTACCGGCTGCACCACTTGTTATGCAGCCTGGCTTTTATCCTCAAGTGGAAGGATTGCCTATCCTGCTAGGCTATGAATGTGGTGATTGCAACCACGTCACAGCCTCCGTAAAGACCATCGAACGCCATGTCCGCACCACGCACAATGTTCCATTCGATATCAATGCGATCCACTATGTTCCTATTCAACGCTTTCACAAACATGCTATTCCATTCCCTATCATACCTGCCTACCCACCTACATCATCTACCATCGATGAGATTGTCAATAATGCAACTGCTCAAGTCGAGGCTGTCTTTGAAACACCTATCGGTGAATTCTCTGCCAACAATCGTCTTGTGAGTCCTTGGTTGCTTGCAACTAAATGGCCGCAACTGGTACAAGGCCGGGACTTGGAAGCACTGTCAAACACTTGTCAGAAGCCTGTAGCAGATGACACTGTATTGCAGAAAGCTTGTGTTGTGATGCAGGGACTTATGGACTTGGCAATAAAGAGTATTCCACAATTGCCAGAGTTGGTTTTGCAGCGATTAAATACTCCGGACCGAGCTAAAACGCAAGTGTTCCTCATCTCTGTATTTTTTACGTACAGAATTTGACCCAATTCTATACGCAGAGGAATCTCAAATACGCCTTTCCACCGACATCAGGGGGGTGATACTACTATGCGGACCTATATTGATGAAGTCAACCGCTTGCTATGTATGCTACTGCGCGATACTCGGAATATCTTTACATACGACCTTCCTCTCAGTGTGGCACAAGCTTTGCAGGCATTGCAGGATGGGTTGGTGGATGATCAGATCTCTGATGTCGACCTGATGTACCTTGTTCATCAACTGCTCATGTCACTCTGGACTCAACACTGGCCACAAGATGTCGAAACCAAGTTTACGACAGATCCAACCATGCTTTTCTTGGCATTCCGCATGATCATTCCCTCGGGTGGGTTTCGTGAACCCAACCAAACTTCACCTGTGGTTGCTCGCATTACTTATTGCCAGCGCTTGGTATTTGTACTCGAGTTGCTCAAGAACCATGATCAGCCCAACTATAATGCGAGTACTGAATGTGATCGCCTGGAACAGTACTTTACCGAAAAGAACGACTATACATTCAACTCGCTTCGCAGTCTTCAACATCTTGCTTCAACCCTTGCTATCAAGCAAAAGAGCTTGCCTCGAGTTGTTTGGCTGGATCGGAAGCAATGGGACCATATGCTTTACCTTGGTGATTCCATCAAATTCGCAGATCTCTGTCAGGTATTCCATAATATCGAGCAGGAGCTTGTTCCTCTGTGGGAAGATAAAATCATGCTGGGTACCAAGCTATCTATTGATATTCACAGTGCTCTTCTTTGCGACGACTTGACACGTAAACTGCCTCCTTATTCCATGTTCAAAGATCCTCGGAACACTTGCCTCCATACCCGTTCTGCTCTCTTCCGAGCTATTGTTTCCACCCCAGCTCTTCGCGATCAGTTCATAGTGGGAATTGACATGGCAAATAACACTCCTCGGTGGAACAAGGTGGCCCTTCGATCATGGTTATACCAGTACAGCCGTTTCAATCTTTTGCTCATGCTGCGCTGGGAGATGTTGGCTGGCTCTCCTACTCGAGGAACTGAAATGGTGTCAATGCTTGCACAAAATACTCAGACTCGTCCCCGCAATCTCTATGCCATTGGTCCCAACATTGCTTTGGTTGGACAGTACCACAAGTCTGGTGCTATCAGTGGGTCTGATAAGCTTCTCCCACGGGCAGGCGATGCCTTTACCGCAGACCTTACAATCCAAAACTTGGCCTTGGCACGTCCCTTTGCACAGTTCATTGCCACTGTATGTTATCCTAATGATCCCAAAGTCATCGAGGCATATCGCGACTTGCTGTTCCCCAACATGGGTCGAGCATTTGATAGCGACGAGTTGTCTGATGCTATGGCCAAATATTCGCATCAGGTTCTGAATGTCCGTCTTGGTCTCAATGCATTCCGACATGTTTCGATTGCCTTCCGACGCATGCTAGTTGACCAAGCTACCGAGCAAGAGACAGACAATGAGATTATACGCCATGTAGAGGCAGAACAAGCAGGCCACTCGGAACATGTGGAGCAGACTATTTATGCTGTCAGCTTGGACTCTATTGGTGAATACTCGGATCAAATGCTGGGTGTCTTCTGTGATGCCAGTGCGCGCTGGCAGATAAAGTGTGGAATCGTTCCCACTGGTGTATCCCGGTCCTATCGAGAAGCCACTGCAGCTTGTTATCAAGATTTGCGCTCAAAGGGATTGTTCGCAGTGGACGAGTTTACCACTGCTGAATCCCGTACCCGCGCCCTTCTGGCTGATGTCAAGGACTTTATCAAAAGCTCCATGACTGCTGCTACAGAGGACATTGCCACTTCCCTCCTGAACAAGTTACAGCCACTGTTACTGCAGCAACAATCAAGTTCAACTTCAGCTACAGTTGTTACCACACCTCCTCGGCCCCCCCCTTTGGTCACTACATTCTCACCTACTCGTCAACCAACTAAGCGGAGGGGCACCGTGTCTATTGTTGTTGATTCAAGCCCAACAAAAAAGGGCCGGGAATTTAGCCCAGAACTATCAGACTTGGAAGAAGAGCAAATTCGCTCTTTCACCAAGCCCTCTACTCTACAATGCAAGTTTATGACATGTATTTGTGATTTTCAATTCCACTAATAAATAGTCTGGATTGTAGTTTCAACCTCATCCTTACCTCTGGTACCTCCCCCATCTTCATCCCCAGGCCCTGCAGATGTTTTTACGTATGGAAACAGCGCAAAAACCATACGTAAATCTCCTTTGTTGCTCGAGCCAGGTGAGTTTTTAAATTTTACGTATAGAATTGGACCTAATTCTGTACGTAAAAAAAAAAAAAAAAGTTTTACAACCTGCAATCCCATACTTTACAAGTATTACACAGGATGTGGAGCAAAAAGCCCTCTACTTGCTGCAGCAGGTGCTCAACAATCCAGAGGCTATATGGACTTGTGAAGCCCAGCGCTATGGTGTACTTGGCTCAATCAATGGAACCTATGACATGGTTGTCATTGCTCCCACAGGATCAGGGAAAACCATGATCCCTATCATATGCTCACGCTATGATACAAACCGAATTATAGTGGTCGTTATCCCACTGGTATCACTTCGAGATGACTATTCCCGTCGTCTCACTAATATGCAAATACCTTTCCTCAACTATGATCATAGTGGTGGGTCTGACAGCATGATTCCACCATCGACATCTCTGTTACTGGTATCCTCCGATATTGCTGTTCGCCAACCCTTTCAACGCAGCCTAAAGATTGTACACGCTACCAAGCCTGTCGCATGTTTCATATACGATGAAGGTCAATTGGCAGTAACTGATAGTACCTATCGTGATCCTCTCCGTGATGCATGTGAAGTCCGCTGCCTTCCAGTTCCCATGATTGTCCTAAGCGGGTCTGCACCACCCAACTGCATTCCGGTCATGGCAAACACATTCGGTCTTGCCTCACCATATATTCAGATTCGGAACTGTACAGATCGACCAGAGCTCGAGTATATTCTTGAGCAGGAGCGTCCCAAGTTTCAAATCAAAGCTCGACTTATCGAATTGGTAGCTGCTGCCCGTAACAAACTACAACCTTATGAGCGCATTTTGATCTTTGTTCAAAAGGTTGATTATGGGTCGGAATTGGCTTCTGCATTCAAATGCGGGTTCTACTCTGGCGATAAGAACACTACTCCCAATCGTCAGAAGACCTATCAGGACTGGGTCGATGGTCTATACAATATTCTGATTGGAACTTCAGCTTTACTAGCTGGCAATGATTATTTGCATGTGCGTTTTGTATTCTTTGCCGGTACACCCCCAGATGCCACTGGGTTTGCACAAGGCGCTGGCCGGGGTGGCCGCGATCATCTTCCTTGCCCTGTAACTATTCTTCCCCACAAAGGAGCATACATCTTTTCATCGAATCAAAAGGATGATTATGCTGGTTGTGTTCATATGGCAGCACTATGCAAGAATACACCTCCTCTCTGTATACGCTGGAATATCACTCGCTTTATGGATGGTCATGGCATTCTATGCAAAGACAGTGGACCGAATGCACAGCTGTGTAGCAACTGTCGAACCGAGTCAGGATCACTCAACACTGTTACATCTTATATTTCTCCAACAGATATGCTTTCGCTGTGTGGAGATCATGTTGATCAACAACCTAACTTGGCAGCTGCTGTTGAAGCAGCTCAGTATCACCGCCACATGCGTACTGCAGGCTCTGATCCTGTCATTGCTTCATTCGAAAAGGGTTTCAATATCTTTAATGGTAATTGCACCTACTGTGGAGCAACTGAGGGTGTAGACTCCTCCCATACATTACCTCAATGTCCCAATCTGGATTTCAGCAAAGTTCGCAGCTTCCGGCGACTTATCAAGTACTCGTCATGTTCTGAACATGAAAAACGTACATATGGAACTGTATGTTACAGCTGTCATATTCCGCAGCTGCCTGGTGATGCTGTACATGGACCTTATGGCCGGAGTGTGCGGTGTGAGCATATTGACTTTATGATGGGTCTTGTATTCCGTATACAAGATACTCCTGATGTCTTTACACTTGCCAAACAGGAATTCAACATAAACAAGGAGGATCTGGGATTCTGGCTTGCTTTGCGCCCACAATCAACAGTAGCTCAGCCTTCTTTGTCTTACTATGTTTCAAACTTTGCCCGTCTTGTTTGTTGGTATATTGACAAGTACCTTTGATTTACTTTGCTATACACTCTTGTTTGTATCATGTACTTGTCACCATTGAACTCGCAGTACAAAATAACCTAGGGTCACCTACCAGTATCATTCAAATCGGAGCACTGGTTGATGCACAATTCACATCTGACCTGTTGTTTTGTTTTGTTTATAGCACCGTGAGGATTCCGCCGGACAAGGTCGTAGTTACATCATCAGACTCGCCTCTCTCCGCTCTTCATTTTCAATTTTCGATGTTTTCCGTGTAGCGTGGGAACTAACTTCCGTATTCAGTGCTCCGCTCCGAGTTTTCCTTTGGGCGCGCTACTTAGAGGCGCCTACTGCCATTTTGGGCCGTCTGGCGCTTACTGCCTTTTTGGGCAGTCCGGCGCTAATTGCTTGTTATGGGTAGGGCGCTTTTTTTCCTACCTTATTGGGGGGTGGCTACCACTTTATTGCCCTTTTGAGTAATTTCCAACAGTTTCTGCCATGTATGGATATTCTGTCTTGTAATGCTTATAGAGGACGGAGTTTTCTACCATTTCAGGAAATTCTTGAAGATTTATGATGCGGGGACCCGCCTCTTTATTTTCAATTTTTTCTCATTGGAGCGTAGCGTGGGAACATTAGCACAGCCACGACTCCCGCAGGCCAAAAACTCGCACAAAAGTCAGCAGGTCTAGCCTCGGAATATCTCCGGATCATGATCACATGAGGTTTTTGATGGGGATTGCCACACAATATAAGGATAGCCCTGGCATCATCTCCGACTTTTTTGCTTCCTTTTTCCCCCATCAACACACTATACACTTGCTTCAAAGTCTTTATAAACACTTTCCAAGGTATAGCAGTCACTTTGGAAGCTACAAGGACCATTTTTTGAAGCCTTTTACAGTTGAAATGTCTTCTGTACCTGTTACTCAGATGGTAAGTCCGCTTTTGGCAGCCTTAAGGTTAGGGTTTCAAACGCATTTTTGCCACCCTACTAGCCCCTGTCTCAAGCTCCCCCTGGGAATCAATTGATGGTAAGATTTTACGTACAGTTTTGAATTAGATTTCATACGTAAAATGGTTTTTTGCCTTGCTCTCAGCTTGCTAGCATGATGGTCAGTACCCAGTTGAATTTTTACGTATAGAATCCAAGCTGATTTCATACGCAAGCTCAATCCTGTTGATGTAAGTGGCTTGGTCTTTTTTTACGTACAGAATTGAGTCTCATTCTGTACGTAAAAATTCTTCTTGCTTTAGCCAACTCAAGAATCAAATGTTCGTACCTTGATTCCCCCATGACAAACTCAAGCTAAACATTACGCGTACAGTCTGATAAGGATATTGACATGGGCGAAGTTCTTGTCTATGACAGTGACAAGGTATGTTTAATCAGTTTATTAAGCAACAATATTTCAATCGCAATGCCAGGATATCAACGCCACTCAAAAGGAAGCTGTTGAAGGCGAATTAGTTGGGTCTGCTGATGAAGACAGCAACGAACAAGAGAGTAGTGGAAATGAGAATGAAATGGATGATGCGAAGGATGTCGGAGAGGTTGATGACATTGGAAACCCCATTGTTGAACTGGTAAGTCAATCATTGGAATTTTTACGTATGGAATCTTGACTGATTCTGTACGTAAAAATTAGACTACGGAGGATCAATTGGTTGAAGCCATTAATGCACCTGTCAATCAAGTAAAGTCTTTGAATTTTACGTACAGAATTGCCGCTAATTCCATACGCAAAGAAAAATCCAATCGAGTCGAACCAGGCAGGGCCTGAAGATGAAGATGTTATTATGAAGGTATTTATGGTCTTTATAATCAAAAAACAAACTGTACTGATTCATTCTGATCATATAGGACTCTGTTGACGTGGATGAATCGGTACATTCATTTGATTAGTGTCATGGGCCATTATTCAGTTGTATTTTTAGATTTCGACTGCGAAAGGTGGAAAGCGCAAAGTCAGTTCCAAGGCCAAAGGCAAGGCAAGGGTACCTATTACATTGCATCATTCCCAAGCCCCAAATTTTAACTAATTGTCTGCACTAGGTGGTTGAAGAACCCCCTCTGACTGAGGCCCCTGATCTTTCAGTTTATGAAGTCGCCTCGACACATGAGGCGATTGATCACAACAAGTACTTGCTTGGCTATGCGATGGTCAATGTAGTTCAGGAGCGATGTGGCGGTGCTGGCGTTGAACTTATTGGTGGTCCTGGTCAACGTGAACTTAGTGCTTCGCATGTAGACGTTCTCTATGAACAGTTCGAAAAGGCTTGCTACAACACAGTTCCGGAGAACGCCATCACTATTGTGTTGGCTGACAAAAACATCGATCTCAACAGTCTTCAAATGGTACAGGGGGCTGGCTGGCAGGACATTTGTTTTACAAATCATGCTGCAAATGCCACTGGAATTTTAGCGGCTGGTCACCATCGAGTGGCCGCCTCTAAGAAGAGGTTGGCAGAGGCTATTTCGGAGTTTGAGACTTGTACAGTCAAGTTGGAGCTGAGAGGAGGCCACCAGCAAGACATCAAGTTCCGGTTGGAAAATGCGAGGCATATTCTCCAAACGCAAGGGAAATGGTTGGCAGCTTTTCATAGTCATGGTAAGTCTTGCTATTTATTTTTTTACGTACAGAATTGGCACTGATTCTATACGTAAATTTTCTGTAGAGGGCATTTTGAAGGACTTGGCCAATGGTCCTGCTATTCTGACTCGCTTGTGCTCAAATGCGCAAGTTCTGAGTAAGGCTGATACACCGGAAACTCACTTTCGCAAGTTCATGCTAAGTGTGAATATGTGTAAAACCTTGGAGGCTCGTCAGCAAGTTTATCAAATGACAGCTATGCTTAGGGGTACACAGGAGCTGGTAGCAGCTCTAGTCAAGGATCATTCAGAAATGTTTGAGGAATATGCCAGGCTTACTCCGCTTCCCTCTTTGAAAAGGGACTTTGCAGGATTGGATAGCTTCAAAGCTCTGTCAGGAGGACTTTGGCGCTTCCTTTTCCCTTTGTTGCACACATCTTTGCAGATGTTGTATCTCCTTGTCGATCCCAACCAAGTTGTCAAATCTCCTATTGCTGATGAACTGCAATCTAGTCTTCTGGTCCACATTGGAATGAAACATCCAGGTGCTGGAAGCAATCATTCTGCAGATTCTTACTTGGCATTTCGAAACGATCAGGTCATTCCTAACATGGCAACTTACGCCACCACCTTCTTTTCCCAACTTAGTCCGATGCTTAAAAAGTTCTTGGATTGTTTGGTCGAGGAAGTTTTCGAGCCTGGCTTTATGCAGCATCTGTCATCAGAAATTGAGACATATGCTGGACCGCCTTCGAAAGCAGACAACTGGTCATCGAGTTATCTTGAATATTATATGAAGGATATCGGTCGTAACGCACAAACAGTAGCTGATGACTTTGTGGAAGAATTTGGGGACCAACTTAGCGCCTCTGACCGAAGGGTGATCTCCAATATTCGATCTCGTATCAGCATATACGGTGTCCATCCCATCACTCTTAGGACCCAGGGAATTGAACTTAGCTTCACCCCCTTTCTGTGCCCTTCCTTCATTACAGCAATGATTGCTCAAGTTGTGGAAGCACATCCTGGCCTCAACTTGACAGTATTCCTTATTCAGCCTGGACTTCATACTGCAATATGCCGGCTTGGACGTGCAAGTAACCGTGTCGACTCTTATAACAGCATCCCCTTTGGTGATCGAGCAGAAGCTATTGCTTATGCTCTTGCTTATCGGTCTGTTAAAGCCACCCAATCTCCTTTGTTGCCTATAGAGATTAATTCGGTAAGGGTGAAGTTTCTTAAAATTGCCCAACTATTCTTTGTGCACCGCCATGTGTTCAAACAGTATGCGACTCCTATTCGGAAGGCACTACCTGATGTCTTACCTCCAAAACAAGTGTTTGCAACTGAATACGCTTCCAATCTTTCACTTGGATCCCAGGCGTACCACACTGCAGTTGATCGCTGGCGCTTTGCAGCAAAGGCACAACTTTCTGCCCAAGGGATGAAGTCCACAACTGGTGGGATACCTGGTCTTGATAGGGTTTTACCATTCCCTCCATCCAATGTCAAGGTCCAGTTAAGCCGTATTCCCAGTGTTGGCTCTGTTACCTGGGTCGAGTCTTTGCGACACATTGGTTGGCCTTGGCTTCAATACGGTGGCACTGCTAAGCGCAGTATGAATAATCCCCTTCCAACTGATACTGCTATCTTCGAGGGCGTGTATTATGACATGATTCTTCTTGACAAGTTCATTGCTCCTCTTCTTCACAAATCGTCTCTTGCCAACTTCCATCGGGAACTTAAGCAAGTTATTCCTTCACCTTGGATTGATCCTGTTACAAAGGAACCCCTTTGTTCACTGTGGGTGGGGCCACCTTTCCCTGCTGATCAATGTGAAACCGATCTACTTGAAGAAGGCGATGGGGAGAAAGACGAAGATGATTTGGAATATGACAATCGCCTTGCAAAATTCGACCACGCTATGGCGATACAAGTCAAAAAGGCAAAGAGTATCTATGCCAACCTCGACAAGCAGAATCTACGCTTCAAACGAGGTAAAAAGACTATTTCTGTGGCCCATCCGGAGATTGTGAAACAGGCGAATAACTTGGTGGACTTGTTTATTGGGAATGCAGTGTATGTGGAATCCTATAATGCTGGAATCAAGGAGCCACTTCAGTACATCATGCTTGACGATGAAAAACGCGCCCAGTTCAAAGTCCAATATCAAAAGTGGTGGGATATGTTGGATGCTGCTGTTCAAGTTGCTGATCCACAAGAGGTAACTGCTTTCGACAAAGCTGTAGCTGATGCCAACACAGGACATAATCAATGTATTGCATTTGGTGATACTGATTCTCAGAAATGGCCTATTCCCTATCTATATTACACCTCTATTACCGGTCTAGTTCCTTTGCACCTATACTGGCCTACGTAGTGAGTAGAACACTCTACACAGTGAGGACAACACTTACACAGTGAGTAGAATACTCTACACAGTGAGCAGAACACTCTACAGAGTGAGTAGAATACTCTACACAGTGAGCTCACCACCACTGTTGCCCACAGTGACCTCCACACTGTGCTCAATGCTGCTGCTCATTGCCATACACAGTGAGCTCAACACTGTATACAGTGTCCTCAATGTTGTCTCAGACAGTGACCTCAATGCTGTCCACAACAAGCTCTATGCTGTCCTACACAGTGAGCTCAGCACTGTATACAATGAGCTGGTCATTGTCTTGGACAGTGAGCTAGTCATTGTCCTCCACAGTGAGCTCAACACTGTATGCAATGAGCTGGTCATCATCTCCCACAGTGAACTCAACATTGTCAGACACAGTGAGCTTGTTGTTGCTGTTGTAGACAGTGAGCTCGATTTGTCATAGACAGTGAGTTTGTTGTCATCGTTGTAGACAGTGAGCTCGACGTTGTCAGACACAGTGAGCTTGTCATCGCTGTTGTAGACAGTGAGCTCGACGTCATCATAGACAGTGAGCTCATTGTCATCATTGTAAACAGTGAGCTCGATATTGTCATAGACAGTGAGCTTGTTGTCATCGTCGTAGACTGTGAGCTCAACGTTGTCAGACACAGTGAGCTTGTCATCGCTGTTGTAGACAGTGAGCTCGACGTCGTCATAGACAGTGAGCTTGTCATTGCTGTTGTACACAGTGAGCTTGACGTCGTCGTAGACAGTGAGCTCATTGTCATCGTCATAGACAGTGAGCTCATGTCATCGTCATAGACAGTGAGCCGACATCGTCATAGACAGTGAGCTCGTCGTCATCGTCGTATCGTGTAGACAGTGAGCTCGACGTCGTCATAGACAGTGAGCTTGTCATTGCTGTTGTACACAGTGCTTGACGTCGTCATAGACAGTGAGCTTGACGTCGTCATAGACAGTGAGCTCGTCGTCATCGTCGTAGACAGTGAGCTCGACGTCGTCATAGACAGTGAGCTCAATACTGTCCACTGTCAGCCCAGATGTCCATTTTACGTATAGAATTGAAAGTGATTCTATACGTAAACGTCTCTGAGATTTTACGTACAGAATTTTGAAAATTCCATACGTAAAATTTTTGGCTTGTTCGATTCTTGACCAAGTTTTTCCCACGGGGGTCCAAAAAAAGCGCACTTTTATAGCCTTCTGACATAGCTTTGCACATCAACTCAAGTGCTCAGCACTGTACACAGGGAGCTCAACACTGTATACAGATAGCTGAACACTGTACACAGGGAGCTCAACACGCTGCTTACACAGTACATACTGTCCTCTGTTGTAAGGTCACTTGGTATTATCAAGTACTGACTGGGGCAGAAATTCAATGTTACGGCTGTATATACTCCGATTCTGGTCACGCACTTGTCACCATTAGACTCGCAGTACAAAAAAACCTAGGGTCACCCACCAGTATCATTGAAATTGGAGCACTGGTTGACCCGCAAGTTGCAATACTAGTTTGTTACTTGTTATTTTGTTTTGCTTATAGCAGCGTGAATACTTCGGCGCACAACGTCGCAGTCACGTGCTTCACCTCGCCTCTCTCCGCTCTTCATTTTCAATTTTCGATATTTTCCGTGAAGCGTGGGAACTAATTTCCGTTTTTAGTGCGCCGCTCCGAGTTTTCCTCTGGGGCGCTTTTCAGAGTCATTTATTGCCCTTTTAGGCAGTCAGACGCTTATTGCTCATTATGGTAGGGTGCTTGTTTTTATGGCTTATTAGGGTGGCCCAGCGCTTTATTGCTATTTCAAGTAATTCCTGCAGTTTCTGCCATGTATGGACATTCTGCCTTGAAAGACTCATAGAGGGCGCATTTTTTGACCTTATAAGGAAATTCTTGAAGATTTATGATCCTGGGACCCGCCTCTTCATTTTCATTTTTTTCTTCATTGGCGGGTAGCGTGGGAACTTAGGCACAGCCACACCTCGGTGGAGCCAAAACTCGGAGTGCACACTTGGATAAGTTCTGAGGAGCCCCCTCCTGCACAATGAGAACTTGGACATGCTGTTGAAGGTACTGATGCACTTGTAACTACTGCATACCTGATGGAAGGTATTGGTAATGGCTTAGACTGGGGCTCCAAAATAGCTTCTTATAAGAGTGGAATACAGGTGTTTGAAGTAGTGGAGTGTATTAGTGCTGCAACAGATACAACTTGTGTGTCGACGACTGGACGTACTTTCTATACACAAACTTTTTACGTATAGGTTTTGGTTCAATTCTATACGTAAAGTTTTAGAGGTGGATTCTTTTTTTTCCAATATTTCTCCAGCCATGAACCAGTTAGTGAAGGTGCCCGAGATGACCACGCTGACTAAGCATGTTGTGGCATTTACAAGTGTTTTGACTTGTGAAACAGATAGGTATTACATATCACCAAGTAACATCTGAGCAACCTCCCACTCTTCCAATTCATCTCCCAGCCCAGCTTCAATAGCCAGAGTTTTCCAGTCTGCCAGAACAGTCATGAACCAGACCACAATCTCTTCCTCAACAACTCGAACAGGGCGGGGTTCCAATACAGTATGTTCACTGTTATGGAACATTAGTGTGTGAGTTCTAAAGAAGGATGTTGTAGCTCACGTGCTACGGACCCATTGCTGGGTAATCTCCATGATTGAATGAGCATGATTACCACTCCAATGGAATTGGAGGATGAATGGTCTTGGGCCCCAACGTAGATCATAAAGGACAACATGACGACGGTCAATACGACGCTGTGCCAAGAAGGCTTGGATAACTGGAGGGAATTGTGAAACAACTTGGTGTGTAAAGACGAAGAGCATGTTGAGTAATGGTTAGATGCTTTTGAAGGTGAGGGGTGGGGGTAAATTGAGGGGGATAGAGAGCTGTTATATATGTTTGAGGGGTGATAAAGATCAATGACAGC